>NC_139231.1:75601258-75933653 GCF_977018435.1 Lepisma saccharinum
GTGAGGACAAGGTGAGCTAGATGGGTCAGGAAATTAGTGCTGGGGTTGTGGGGTTTTGGTCTGTTGTTGAGGAAGGATTCTATGGAGCAGAGGCCATGGGAGTGAGGTATGTTGGTATAGAGAGAAGTAACATCGATGGTGGCAAGGATAGTGTTGGCAGGTAATGGTGGGAGAGTGTTAATTTTCTGAAGGAAGTGGCTGGTGTCCCGGAGGTAGGAGGGCAGAGCTTTAACAAGAGAGACCCAATCTCTCAAACCTCTCCTCTGGCTACGTTTCATCGATGACATCTTCATGCTTTGGACGCATGGAGAACCTTCCCTGACCATCTTCCTAGACAAACTTAACCACTTCAGCTCCATCAATTTCACCTGGACTCACTCCACCAACCAAATCACCTTCCTGGATGTGGATGTGCACATGAAGGAAGGACATTTGGAAACCTCCATCCACATCAAACCTACCAACCATATGCAATACCTACACTTCTCCAGCTCCCATCCGTTCCACACCAAGAAAGCCATCCCATTCTCCTGGCCCTCAGAGGTCAACGCCTCAACACCTCAGCCACCTCCCGACAGAACTATAACCTCCGCTTACACCAAGCCTTGACCAACCGTGGATATCCTTCCACCCTGGTCACCAAACAAATATCCCGAGCTGCTTCATACACTCCCACCAAGAAACCTGCCACCAATCCCCCTGCACTTGTCAACCAATATCAACCCCACCTCAACAAAATCAGACACACTCTACGTTCCCTCCTTCCCATCCTGCACAGTGATCCTGACACCAGAAATATCTTCCCCGACAAGCCCAGAGTTGTCTTCAAACGCCCTCCCAATCTCCAAAACATCCTGGTCCACCACAATCCACCTACTCACAACCAACTCGCACCTGCCCACAAATGCAACCGCCCAAGGTGCAAAACCTGCCCCATATTTGTCACTTCCTGCACCCTCCAGATCCACACTGCCACCGGCAAATTCACCCTCCACCCCAAAGGAACCTGCAACAGCTCTAACCTAATTTATATCCTCACGTGCAACATCTGCGGGAGCTTCTACCTGGGGGAAACATCCACAGCCCTGAACCTCCGCATCAACAACCACCACTCCTCTACCCAAAACCTGGACTTTGTTGTTGCCATTCACACCAATCACCACAATATTCCTTTTAATGACTGCTTCCAGGTAGCGATCGTCCACTCCTTGCCCCAATCCACCGACACCTCAATACGTAGAAGATGGGAGAGGGCCTACATATCGACCATGAATGCAACCACACCTCCAGGCCTGAACAAGGCCACCCAGTAATGCCCCTCATCCCCTATCCTCACCCTCACCACCACCTTTTCCCAACCCCCCCCACTCACAGTTTTCAACAAGCCAGGCGAAAGAACTAAAAAAAAAATTTGTGGTACTGTCAACACTTTTTTTTCCCTTCGGGACCTGGCAACACTGCAGGTCATGCTTACTCTTCCCTCTAGTCACTTAATTATACAACGTCTCTCTACTCCTGAAGATGTGATATACCATCACGAAAATTCGAATTTTTCTTTGTCCGGTGAGTGTTTCCTCTCTCCTCTTTCACTTTTTATTTAGCCCTTGTGGCCCTCCTTCCTTTTATAGTATGGTTGGTAACATATATATATATATATATATATATATATATATATATATATATATGTTACCAACCATACTGTGAGTATCTTACAAAAGTATTTATTGGTTTCCTTTCAACATTTTAAATTAATAAAAGAGACTAGGAATTTTATTATATTTTACTCAACTAATAAATAAGATACAAGGTGTTCGGAAATTCCCCTTACAAACTCCTAGGGCTAGTACAGGGGAGTCAGTACACAATATTTGTAATAGGAACCCGGTGCTACAACCATGACAATGTGTCGGATGTGCCTGTGTTGGTATGCAACCGGGTAGGCAGTACATGATGTCAGAAGATCACCTGATGACCTAAAGTGTAATCATTTATTGAAATCATGTCAAATGAGGTGTTAAGTAAGATACAGAATCGAATGATGTATAACTCAGTACATAATACAAATAAATTTATTTGGTAACAATGCCAAGGGAACAAAAAAGAAACATACTATTCATTGATCACAATAACACTTGTGTCGACAGTGGAACGCAACAATTTGTTTCTGTCTTCTGCACTGGATGTGGTGCATACGGAACTGCTCAACTACAACAGTGGCTCGATGTGACGACCACTAACGTCATTGCACACATTGTACCAATGAATCATGTTACGGTACACTCGTGCCAGCAGTTCCTCCTCTGTCTCTACAGGAGTCTTGTACACCATCCTCTTCATACGACCCCACAAGAAATAGTTTAATGGCTTTAAATCCGTTGCTCATGGGGGCCATGCGGTTGGACCACCTCGGCCTATCCATCTTTGCCCGAATCTTCGGTTAAGATGTATTCCAAATGTCACGTGTAAAGTGAGGCGGTACACCATCGTGCTGAAACCACAGTTCCTGACGGAAGTTCGATGGCACAGCATCCAAGAACAGGGCCAATACTTCCTGTAGGAATATCAAGTATGCAGAACCCATTAGCCTAGCTGGAAGAAGGTACGGCCTGATCACATGACCGTCCATAATACCTGCTGGAATCTCCAGACATGCATCGCATGAAGGTTTTCGTCTGCCCAGACGTGCAGAAGTTAACACATGGTACAAAATCGGCTGATCTCAAAGCCTGTATGTACCCTTTTTTGGTGGTAAGGATGTAGTTGTTGCTCATGCAGAACTTCCCACACGATGCTGCGAGAAACACCAATTGCACGTGCAATTGTTCGCGTACTTGTTGACGGGTCCTGTTCAATGTGGTGCAGTACAGCCTCTTCCAATTTGGGCATGCGGCGTCTCTTTGGAGCACCCCAATCCTTCCTGTCAGCGGTGAAGGTACCTTGTTCTCGGAGCTGTTGCGTAATGCTGGCAAAAAGAGTATGCGATGAAGTGGAACGTTGTGGATAATGCTCTTAATACAGCCGGCGAGCTGCTCTTCCATTCCCTTACGCTGTGCCATACACAAGGATCATGTCCGTATATTCTGCAAATGTTTACTCAACCATGTTCATCGGAGATGCACAGGCATAAGAATGGGCTCCAGGCAGGATACCACGGCAGGGTTGGCATATTAACACAGGCACATCTGACACATTGCCAGGGTTCCTATTCCCAATATTGTCTACTCAGTCCCCTCGACTAGCCCTAATAGTTTGTAAGGGTAATTTCCGAGCACCCTGTATATGGAATGAAGAAAATATAATTTGAAAATATTATCACACCCTGAGATAAAGAAAAATTCTATATTGTATAGAGAATGTAGCCTGTCGCCTTCTTTGTTAATATCTACAGATATTACTCCCTTCTTTGTTAATATTTACAGATATTACTGGCAGTTGAGTGTCATCTTCTGAAATGTTACAATGAACAATGTTTATATTCTTGTCAATGATGTCACCAGAAGAAAAAAATATTGGGAAGGCAGGGGACAGCCACATTTAATATACCATACAAAAAGAAAAAAAAGTGCATATTTCAGCTAAATGGTCATTTATTTATCTAGTTTTTCGTGTTTGCTGAAGAGAGGAGAAACCACTCCCCTCTTTGTTAAATTCTAGGAAGTGCTTTCATGTTTATGTGTTGTTTCAGTTAACAATCCTCCATGTTTAGAATGAAAGAAAACAACTAAAGAGGTTTTTTTCCTTCTTCAGAAGCATCTGAAGGTGATTCTGCAGATGAATTGAAGCAAATTAACGAGCTGAAAGAAGAAGTGAGAAAATGCCTTGAAAATGGGAGTAGACTCAGGTTAGTTTCACTATTGTTTGCTCTCTATTTTTCGTACATATTTTATCTGTTTTACTCCATGCTTTGCACATAATTGAAATAAAACGAAACTAAACTCCATGATGTGGGAATCCTTGGAGGGCCAAAGTCTGCCAGGAAATTTTTTGCTGGGTGACTTGTCAGTACATCAGCTCCCATTAGCTCTGGTATCTGTCATCTTAGACTGAAGTCTGCTATTTCTCCTTTTTTGTTTTTCAACTAACTCCCCAGTTCTTCTGATTATAGGACACAACACGGATTTTTTTTTACTAATATTGAGAATCAAACCTCAGACTAACAATCCTCATTGTTGCAATTAAGATATGAAATGTGGAATCCCATACTTGAAAGCCTGGCGTTAACAACATAACATGCTCCCAAGTAAATGGTGGCAGTGGCCATTGAAGTTAGTAGAACTTCAATAAATTACTTTCATGGATAAAAGAATATTTATTTTATTTTTTATGTAATTTGTCTCAGCATTTTTTATTTTCTGAAACATGAAATGATATACAGTAGAGTCTCGCTTATCTCACATAAACAGGCTGGCAGAACGTCGGATAGTCGAAAATGTCGGATAATAGGGAGGTGTTAAGAAAAAGCCTATCAAGTTTTTGTTCCATTGATACCACAGCTTTCTTTCTTTTCTTCGCCATTCTGTACTTGTGTAAATTTCAACTTTTAAAGAACACAACAACGTTTTCATAATGGTTGCGGTAAACACGGTTTAAAATTACTTACATGAAATTTAGAAAATTTCGCACTTCCGCATTGTACAATTTAATGGTTAAATCGTATTAATTTTGAAGCTCTACTGTCTTCATTCACAAAAGGGTATCGTGTTTGAAGCGGAGATGGTACCACGTCACTGCATTGTTTGTTCCCGGGTGGCGGTAGTTGCGATTTCTCCCATTCAGTGGCGCTGGCGTGTGCATCCTGGTTTGCGTCGTATGCTTCCTGTTGTCAGGTGGTGTTGCCAGCTGGTGGTTGGCGGGCTGGGCTGTGCTGCTTGGCATGGTGCCGTTCCTGTTCTCTGCGTGGTTGGAGGGGGGTCGAGTATGTGCACCGCATCTTTTCTTTTTCAGGTCGGGGATTTTTCTGAGGACAGGGTGCCAAGTCAGGTGTGCCTGTCCATTGTCCAGGTTCAGTGTTGGTTTCAGTTGGATGATGGCATGGGTTTCTTTGATAGTGTTTTCTATGACAGAGCTGGTTGGGTGAAGTATGGATATGGAGGAGATGGTGTGGTTAGTGGAGTGGAGGTGTTGGGAGAGGCCTGATTTTGGTGTGTCGTTTTTGGCATCTTTTACATGTTCGTTAATCCGTTCTTGGACGGTGCGGATGGTTCTGCCAATGTAGGTGTTGTGGCATTGGCATGTGGTTTGGGTAGGTAGTATCTCTTGAAGTTGGGTAGTGCTCTTCCGATTTGGGATATGGGTTTGGGTGCCACTCGGATGTTGAAAGGTTTGAGGACCTTGGTAAATTTGCCAGATGTGGTGGGGTGTTATGGAAAAACGATCCATTTGGGTTTAGGATTTTGGTTCAGGTTATCTCTGTTTCTTGGGTGTCTGAGCTGGGCTTCTGTTTTTGCACACTACATGGATAGTTGGCACTCGGTGTAACCGTTGTTTAGTCCTATTTCAGTTACGCATGCTATTTCATCATGGAGGCAATCTTCTGTGCATCTGTGTGTGAAAGCTCTTCTGTAAAAGTTCATCCATACTCCAGTTTTCTGTTTTTGTGGGTGGTTGGATTTTGCATGGATGTAGTGGGTGCCCGAACCTGGTTTCCTGTATACGGATGTGATGAATTTGTCGTACTGTCATCAGATGCTGAGGTCGAGAAAGTTGAGGTGGCCATTTTGTTCCCTTTCAACGGTGAAGTTTATGTTAGGGTGTATGTTGTTGAGGGCAGTTAGGAGATGGTTTGCCGATGACATCCTAATCATTTACAAACAAGAAGAGGACCTAAACAATGCAATGAACCATCTCTGCTTCAAACGCCGTACCCTTTTGTGAATGAAGACAGTGGATCTTCGAAATTAATAGGATTTAACCATTAAATTATGCAATGCGGAAGTGCGAAATTTTCTAAATTGCACATAAGTAACAACAACGTTTGTCAAATTAACACACACAGACACACACGCATGTAACAGACGATAAACCGATCCGCATACAATGATAAACTGCACTGCACTGAGTAGTGAATGACGGAAAGACAGTAGTGAATGAGTCATAGTGTAGGCAGGCACGCCACGTGGTAGAGTTGGGAGAAACTAAGAATAGACTACGCTCACAACTTGCAGTTCTTGTTGCCGATTGATGATTTTTTCTTTCCGGTGGAATGTCGGATAAGCGAAAGTCGGATAAACGATACTCTACTGTATTATAGTTGTAGTGGAATGAAACTTGATTATGGAAATTATACTGTACTATTGTAGTTACCTTTATTTTTGCTCAGAACCATTCACATCCTCTCTTAGCTTCTTGAGTTTTGACATGAGCCATTGTGTCATACTGTATGGCCTCACATAGTGATATAACAAGATGAAATACCCCACAATAAAGCCAATGCTGGTTTTCCAAGTACAGTTATTTGATATGCCTCATTTGTAAACTATTGCAGGTTGTCTTGAAAGTTTAAAACTGCTAGTGTTATTATAATACAATAGACTGTTAATTCCCATACAATTGCCACTGCAGTATGTACTGCATTGGAAAAACTTGGCAATTGATTATAATCCATGGCACAACAGTCTGTGAGTGCCAGGGCCTACCTACTGACTGCTGACCTTCACTCCTATCTGCCGAGGTGCGAGATCATCCAACCAGGTACGGGTGATGTGTGGTCAGCACGACGAACCTCCAGTTGTTGTTGTGGGTTTCTGTGACAAGGTTATGCTACACATTCGTAGCTCCCCAATTTCCTCACGATGGTGGGTGGTCACTGATCCCATACACAGGCCAAAATCTCGGGAGAAAAGCTTTCCCCAGGAGACTCAAACCTGCATCCATCCCGTAGCCCAAAGCATGATGGCTTAGGCTGCACAGCCATATATATTATTATATATTATCTTTGAATATTGATGAAAATAAACCTTTAATGATTGTCAATGACTTAGCATGACGTGACATAGTGATATTTCATCAAATGACATGAGATGTTACTCGTGTATTAATGGGAACAATGGATCCAACTCCCTGACATCTTTTTTTCAGTTGTATACACAGTGGAACCTCGATTTTACGAGGGGATATTAAAAAGTAATTGATTAAACTTTTTACAGCCAAACGGAAATGTATTCACAAAAACTGAATTATACATTTTGAAGGTTGAACATTACTCTACTTTTCCACGCAATATCCATTCACATTTATACATTTGAAACAGTAAGCAAAACCTTTCGTACATTTTCAGGAAACTAAGTTTAACGAACTTAAAATGTGGGAAATCTTAAAATTGAGGAAACTTTTATAGCATTTTGCTATGTTTGGACCATCATGATTGAATGTATAATGCGGGAGAATGTAAAACCGGGGAAAGTTAAATTGGGGTTCCACTGTGTGTGTCCATACTATCAAATGTGAGATATTGTTTTCATATTTGTGCCTGCACAATTTAACTGGATCTTGTATGCTTACAGCCAGTATCAAGCGAGACGAGCGTTTGGCCTATATCTGGCTTGTGTTCTTCGAAGGTTGTCTGGCCCAGGAAGAAATAGGTCAACAGAAGAAGGTCATTCAGAATTGATTTTAAGGTTTCTACAACGAGCATCTACAAATCTGAGAACACCCTATTTTGTTAAGGTAAGTTAGAAACCCTGCATAAAAATATGTCATACTTTGAAAGATACCACAAAGCATTTACAAATATAAATTTAACTTAATTGCAGCTTTAAACATGGATTGAAGTTCAGGAAAATTAGGATTTGAATCCCGGGACAAGTGATCTGGTCCAGGAATTTTTCCAGTCATTTCCCTGTTTCTGTGTTGCTCTGAGGCCCATCCAGCCTGGCGGCTAAAGGTGGCTGGGCCTGATGTTGATCGCATCATCCCAACTATGGCAGAGATAAAAATCTGTTTTCCTGAAGATATCACCCATGCACCTAAGTATGTTGCAGAAAATAATGTGCCTAACACACGGTTAAGTCCTTAATTTTGTATGTCCCTGCATCACATATCCATGTGCCAAGAAGGGCTGATATAGAAAATGTTAGAAATCTTTCCTGAACCTCACATAATCCTGAATTTTAAGCTCTTTAGATGCAGATTCATAAAAAATGTATAATCAAGGTACCACCTGTTTTTTTATTTGGTCTTCAAAGGAGTGCAGTTCCGTCATAGGATAATGGACATAATACTGTATACTAGTTTATTTCAGTAACTGAATATTCATTATTAATGTGAGGAAGCATAAAATTTACTGATTCCAATGTACTTGCTGATAATTTTTGAACCAATTGCAATTCTGATACTTAGCCAATTCTGATATACAAGATTTAATAATGCAATGATTATTACACCATTTTGAATGTAAATATTGTAAAAATTTCTGTTTATTTATTGTAAACAGGGAACGGATTTATATGTAAATCCATATTTAGTTATGAGGCTGAAATCAGTTATATTTTGCGCATCATGGCATGTAGACTTGAAAAAATTAGTTTTTATTTTCCATATTTTTACATATATTAGATTTTGCCTCATATTTGACATATTTTGGTTATTTTTACATATACACTAGCGTGCAAAAGTCTTTGCCCAAAGGTAATAACTGTCAAAAATGAACCAAATATATCGAAAAATGAGAGAAACTTTATTTGAAATGTTATATTATATCACATTTGAACAAAATAGAAATGTAGAGGTTCATTAGTTAACATAAACAACGTAAATAAACTTATATTTTGCTCTTATCGATATGACCCCTTTAGCACGTATCATATCTTGACATAACTTCGACATTCGAGATACTAAATTTTGCAGTGTTTCGTGTCCAATATTTTTCCAGGCATCTTCTAAACACTGCCACAAACTTTGAAGATTCGTTGGAGCCATCATACGAACCTTTCTGTCCAACTTATCCCACAGTTTCTCAATCAGGTGAGATCGGGTGATTGTGGAGGCCACAACATCACTTTGAGAATTTTTGGCCTCTCCTTTGTTTTTAAATAGTTTGTACACAGTTTGGACGTGTGTTTTGGGTCATTGTGCTGTTGAAATATAAATCCCTTTCCAATAGTCTTCGTTCCAGATGGCACTGCATTACGTACTAAGATATTATGGTACATGTTTTTGTCCATTGTTGACTTTGTTTGCACCAAATCTCCAACTTTTCCTCCTTCAAAACCACCCCAGACCATGAGATTACCTCCTCCATGTTTAGTAGTGTGACTCAAACAACTGTCAAGCATTCGTTCTCCGACTTTTCTTCGAATGTATAATCGTCTTTTTGTTCCAAACAATTCAAACTTCGATTCATCAGTCCATAACACTTTGTTCCACTGTCTTAATGTCCATGTTTGATGTGTCAGCCCACTTCAGACATTTCACTTTATTTTGAGGCCACAAGAAAATTTTCGAAAGGATATTCGACCATTTAAACCTACGCTACGCAGTCACCTCTTAACCGTATCAACCGGAATCGAAGTTTCTCTAATTCTGTTTGTATCTTCTACAATTGCAGTTGCTAGAAGTCTTCGATTTTACTTGCTCATGACGATAATATGTTTATCTTGCATTCTTGTTGTGCTTTTGGACTGTCAAGAATGTTTCTTCATCATATTTGTCCCTGTTGTTTGCAGACGAGATAACGTATATGTAACACTTCTCCTTGGAATATTCAAATGTTTTGCAATTTTCACATGAGTATAACCTTCTTCTGATAAAATTTGTATTTTACCACGAAATTCAGTTGAATATTCGTGTCTTTTCTTCATTTCGTGAATATTATATTATTTCACCCGCAATAAGAAAGATATACTTGCAAATCATATAAAATTACAAAATGTACGTTAAATGTAAATTAATGTTAAGTATATCTTTAAAAAAATAATAATAGAACATATTTGTCAATATACACACTGAAATTTGATATGAAAAAAGGAATAAGTGCAACATTCAGTATACACATTCAGGTTCAATTTGTCGTCATCACGACGTCTGTCTGTTTTTTCATATAAAATACGACTGTGTATGCTCCGAATTAAAATGTAGGCTGTTCTAACTTGTTGATATACACCAAAGACATTCCAGAATAGAGTCAAAACTGATATTTATTTGAGTTTCATAATATAAATCGCAGATAATGACTTTGGGCAAAGACTTTTGCACGCTAGTGTATATTTCCATATTTCAGAATATTTCTCATCATATACTCCATATTTGCGCAATAACTACATGTCCCTGTGTGACTGAAAACGTTGGAGGAATTTCTTGCGAATGACAGACAAATTTGAAATACATTACAATTTCTTTTTACGATATTGAATGCAGTTTTAGTCAATATAAATCCATCTTAAGAGACAACAGAAGGAAATTCACGTTCAAACACTTACAGCAAAATTTTATTATTCATTGGTTTGGAAACCGAAAATGAAAACTAATTTTTTGGTGTTTTACAATTAATGTCAATGTAAGCGTACTGTATTTTATGTAGCTCATGTAGGGTCTTACATCATTAAAAATGGTAAATGTTTACAATTTTAAGTCCATATTTAACTCCATATTTTGGCGAAAATAACTAAATATGTATTTACATATTTAGTACATTTTTACTACATATAATCCATTCCCTGATTATAAATAGACTTAGAGATTTTATGTGGGTATTTTTATTTTTGGTATTTTACATTGCTTTTCTACGTGTAGGCCTACCTCCACCCTCCCTCCCATGCAAGCCTACCTGGCATAATGGAAACAAGCACAGGACTACTTTACCCATACATGTTTCATATATTGTAGATGTTTTACTATGTCCTGTACCATACCGTTGTTACGAGGGTCACTATTTATATTTTGAGCCTTGGCAACACTGATTGAAGTTAGGGGCGATTTGACGTTTGCACGGAATTGTCTGGCATTATTGACCATAACGTACTTCAAATGTTTTGTCAATAGCTTGATTTGTGTTGTTTATGTTGCCTTGGAGATTGCGCGACAACAATAAAATGGAATTAACTCGTGAACATTTTCATGCGATGATTTTTTACGATTTTCGACGTGGATTATCAAGACAAGAGTGCATCGATCAACTTACTTTCACATTTGGCCATGAAGCCCCATCCTTTGCCACTGTGAAACGCTGGTATAACGAATTTAATCGTGGCTGCCATTCGATCAACGACGAGATTCGCGAAGGTCATCCAAAATCAGTTGTTGTTCAAGAAAACATTGATGCTGTGCAAAACCTAATACTGCAAGATCGTCATGTGACATACTGTGAGATTGAGGCAACCATAGGCATTAGTTCCACCAGCATATGTAAAATATTACATGATCATTTAGCTGTGAGAAAGGTATGTTCTCGTTGGATCCCACACAATTTGACAAAAACTCAAAAAGACGCTCGCGTCAATTGGTGCAAACAAATGCTCAATAAATACAATCGTGGTGCTTCAAAAGACGTATATAAGATTGTAACAGGTGACGAATCATGGATATATGCATATGAGCCGGAACGTAAACAGCAGTCGACTGTATGGGTGTTTCAAGATGAACCCAATCCAACAAAAGTTGTTCGCGCTCGAAGCACATCGAAACAAATGGTCGCCTCTTTTTTCGGGAAAACTGGTCATGTGGCAACTGTGCCTTTAGAGGAACGTAGAACGGTCAACTCTGAATGGTACACAACAATTTGTTTGCCAGACGTCTTCGGTCAAATACGGAAAACAAACAAACGCCGTCGGATCATTCTTCATCAAGACAATGCCAGCTGTCACACATCTCGTCTAACAACCGACTTTATGAACAGTCAAAAAATCGAATTGATGGGTCATCCGCCGTACAGTCCTGATTTGGTACCCAATGACTTCTTCTTGTTCCCGAATGTCAAGAATAAATTGCGTGGACAACGCCGTTGATGCGTTCAAAAACCATATTATGGAGGTGTCTCAAGAAGATTGGAAAAACTGCTTTGACAAATGGTTCGAACGAATGCAAAAGTGTATTGACCATAAAGGAGAATACTTCGAAAAACAATAAAGCAGTTTTCGGTGCCAAATTCCTGTTTTTTCATTGTTAGGCTCAAAATATAAATAGTGACCCTCGTACATGTACATTTCCTTTATTGATTTGCAGATACCAAGCAGAAAACTTGCAGGAAAGGATCGGGTAGCTGTCATAGCAAAACAGTTGAATGATTTCATTTACCTGTACAATCGGGAAACAGAACTGTACTCAGAAGTAATGGAAAGGCCAGATGTTATTCCTAGTCATCTCTTTCAGCAGTTCCTCACTATTGCAAAGTAAGTTTGTTTAGCATTAGTTAGCACTGTTACAATGATTTCCGTGCATGCATTCATATCTTTTACCCTCATCTTGCATTTTGGCATGCAGGTTGGTACAGTTCCAAATGTTTGTTTTCTAGCTTTTGTCAACCCTTGTTTTTAGATTGTGCTAAACTTTGCCATGTAACAGTACTTTGAGGCCAAAGCTTCAAGTGGTATTTTGTTGGGCCTTAGCTAGAGCAGATGACAGTGTATTGGTATTGGCAGATACTTCTCTGGAGTCCAGGAATCTCGCAAGATCTGCATAAAAAGCCACATGACGCTTGTGGAATCAAAATATCCTGGCAATTAGGCTAAATGTATAATTTCCATTATTTTGGCAATGGCATTGCAGTGAGAAGTAGATTTTGTGATTAAATTATATCATGTGAAATTATTAATATTTTAAAGCAAAACTCTGTAAATTGATATCGTAAGAGTTCCAGTGATAAACTATAGTTCAAATTTATAAATATTCTCAGCTGTTTTAAACTGTTTCAATTTCCAAGTATTTGCGTCAATGGAAATCTGTAAGACACATTAGAATTGGTGTCTGCTCTCTGCTCAGCCCTAATCTCAACCGAAGGGGACGTTGGGCAAATAATTACTTAGTGCAAAAACTTGTTTTTTATGCCTGCGCAAAAAAACAAACTATTTTCCTTAATTCTTGTAAAATACATTTTTCTAAAAACATTTATACAAATTCAAATAAAAAAAGTAAAGTGCTACCCTGTGCTTAGCACCACGCCATGAAGGCGTATAGGGGGTGATGTGATCAGCACCATGCCCCTGACCACCTTTACCCCCAGGGTTTCCCCCAGGTACCCATGTCATTTGACGCTGGGTGGGCACCGGGCCTGCTTCCAACGTTAAAAAAGTTCCTGGATTTGAACCGGCCGGGGATTGAACCCGGGACCCTTTAGCATGGTAGTCAGACACGTTACCGACAGCCACCTTGGCCAGTCAAATTCAAATAGTTAATTTAATGGTATTCTGATGCTGTGTAATCTATATTCTGCTATATGTTACGTGCAATTGCTCATTGTTTATGTCTTTCTGTAAGAACTAACACCATCCATTGATGTTTTTTAAATGGGAAAATGAAATGTGACTTTTTTTTGTGTGTGTATATTTAATTTAACCAAAGGATGCCTTGTGCACCATGGGCCATGCATACTTCACTTAATTGTATATAAAATGTTGTGTATGGGCTTTGTCTGGTTGAGCTCTTAACTCTCCACCCAAATGTTTTTTACTCTGAAAACATTCTACTTACATGTCTTATATGGGGTGGATCTATAATAAACTGAAATAACAAAATGAAATAATACTAATTTCGCCGGTTCCAGAATCCTCCCGACAGATTTCAGTCATTAATTATTGAAAAACTTGTTAAGATACTAATTTACAGTTTTTGCATTTCAGTCTGATCTATCTTCAACAAGGGCTTCCATAATTTACAGGATATTTAGGAGGCATTCATGTTCTCTCACTGTTTTTTGTAACATGTCCATTGTCTTGGATCTTCCACTTCTTTTCCTGCCAAGAATGCTCCTGGTCTCCATAAACGTGTTGTACCATGCCCTGATGCTGTTCACAGGTGGAAGGTCCTGCTGATTCCTCATTCTGGCGGTTCTTGCTAGAGCAATCATGTTGCATGTTGTGCTTTGTGCTGCACCTCCATTTTTCTACAGATATCTAACAGAGTACACAGAATCTCTTTGAGTTAACACTAGAACGGCGAAGGATCTGATTCCTCCTAGAACAGCGGAAAGGGGTCATTTTGACCTCTCATGAGAAATGCATTTAAAATTCTAATTATTTTAGAATGTGAACATATTTTTAATTTATATTATTTCCTGTGCTTTGTGTGTTATAATCAAAGTGTTAGGTGGTTTATGATACACTCCACAATACGCAACATTTCACCATGAGAAACTCCTACTTGATGCGACATGTTCGGAAACGTTCTTCCCGGTCCAAGAACACTACCTACATGATGACATGTAAACTGTGACAAGTGGGAACATGCTAAAAACAGGTTGACGCAGGAAACACAACCTGACACTAATGTTGCAGCATGCATAAATGGAACTTTACAGGGGTCAAATTGACCCCTCCTGCTGTTCTAGGGGTATAACATGAAATTTCACAGAAATAAATTATATTTTGTAGATTTCAATATACTATCTTAAAAAGGATAAAGAATCCTGATAAGTCACAAAATTTTGAGGAAAGAATAAGAAAAATGGAATAGTTATTAAAGAAACTGTGAAGTAAGGGCTCATTTTGACCTATCCCGCCATTCTAGTGTTAATGAACATAAGTTGTTATCCTCAACAACTAAAATCCACCATAGTCTTCTGGAACACATGATATAATGATAGCATATTCAAATTACTGTTCATCCCAACTGGATGTCCAGATAGGTAAGTTACTTATTGTGTGCAAGAAAGTTTTGTGTTTGCTCTTTCCTTCAGTTCAATTAATTTCAGAAGTTCCCTGCCTTTGGTATTGCAGGTTATGCCACCTGGAATGCAGGTGGTATTGCATCACTGCATTCTTTAGTCAGCTGAAGTGAGTTAGGTTTCCGCTATTTGATGGCACTGGGTGATCGGAACTTCCAAGCTGTGCCATATGCAGAAATATTCTGCTTCCTGTGCTGTGTTTCAGATGTCCTTGATTTTGAATGATGTGAGATGTGCTTGACCAGTGTTAAGGTTTAGTTCTGGTGTATACTTAAAGATGATGTGGGGACTTCGTTGATTTCAATGGCAGGGAGAGATCCTGTTGGATGTGGAGTGTTGAAGTATTGTGTAAGGCCAGATTTTGGTGTCTCTTTGGCATGTTTCAGGTGTTTACGTAATCTGCCTTGCACCATTATGATGGTTCTGCAAGGCAGATTAGCTGATATACCAAGAAACATTAAATACCAAGAAATGATAAAAACCTGGCCTGGAAACACTTCAACATAATGGGCCACAAATCTCTGCCACCATAGTACTTTATTTCCAGACAGCAAGGGAAAAAAACAGACCTGCGCTAGAACTACCCTTTCCCAACCAAGAACTCTTGGACCACAGCACATGGGGCAACATGCTGCAGCAGACAACCAAGCCTGGTACTTCATGTCCCAAATGGTAGAAATCTAAACTACCTAGTATAGACAATGCAATGATGCAATACCACTTGCAACCAAGATTCTGTATCCTATGATAACAAAGGCAGTGGACCTACAAAATTAATTAACCTAAAGAGAAGAACAGTGCAGATACACAGAACTTTCTTCCATACAGTATCCACACTGTGTTTACTGCACCAAACCATGAACTGTTACTTAGTTCCTCCTATCTGTTTTTTTCAGTGAAACTGATCTGGAAGAAGTGTTGACATTGCAGACAAGGTTGTATAAATGTGCCCACATATTCTTGGGAAGGTGCGGTCCACCCGCAGGGGGCTTGAAGACTCTAGGATTGCTACGATCACTGCCTGATGTGGGGTCGGGAAGCGGCGACTGCGACTGCCTTCGGAGAGTCAGCCGCTGCAGCAGCAAAAGCATGAAGGATGTACAGGCCTTGTCCCAAGATCTATCGCACACGTCCGCCCACTCAAAGTCTCTTCCAAGACTCATCAAGGATAAGTCCCCTAGTCTTGACAGCTCGTTTGAAGTTTCGAGCAAGAAAAGCACGCTTGGAGTGAAAAGAACTGCCAACAGCGTTCAGTCATCGACCTTGCCCCCAGCAATAAAGAACAACAATAAGAAACAGTTAGCCAAAGTCGGAAGGGCTCTGTGATTGTTTGCTTGGTTGAAGTGGCTTAGTGTGCCCCGGTTCCTCGACATCGGGGCCGGAGACTATTGGCTCTCCCTTCCTTCCATGTGTGCCTGATCTGGTGTTTGTGTCTATGGGACTTCTGCTGTTATTTTAAGGCCTATATGCTTGAAGGAACCACTAGTCTTTCATTGCTTGGTAAATCAAAGGAGTTGTTCCGTGCACATGAAGTGAGGGTCTAATTGTGATAAATCACACATCTTATGTTCTAATAAAGAAAGGAAGGTGCACTGGTAAAGACACTGCCCTCTCTAGAATGCCAATATATCAATCGCTCAAACACAGATGCAAAAATGTTAATTATATAAATATGACTGAATTGATCATATACTCTAAACTGCACACTTATTGTGGTGTATATTTGTAGTGTTAACTTACCTCTTGCTCACGCAGTAGCTACTAACACAAGTTACAGTTTAGATTAACATCATCTTTTGGAAATATTTGTAACTAAAGTAATATCACTGTTTTTATTTATTCCTTTCTTAAAATGTATATCTAAGAAGGATAACTTCCAGTGCTGATGAAATATTCTCTTTTTGTCTGTTTACAAATATGTATTTAAGCAAGAGTAAACAATACAGTGATGGAGAAGAAGTTTGTTATGAGAAAAAATTAACAAACTTAACCTATTTAACTTCCAGTTAGAGCTTGTATAGATATCCTGCTTGAAGTATCTTGTATTTTTAACATTCCTTTCTCGTGTATATAGATATACATAGTAGCACTTAATGTAACATTATTTTTTACATGTGCCTCTCTATGCCATAGCTTAGACCTTGTAAATATTGCACGATCACTACACTGATCAGGCAATAAGCTAGCATTGTAATGTATGTATGTATGTGTGTATATGTATTCTGAAACTGCAGAAGCAGTTTCTGTATTATTTCATAGCAATGGATGCATATGGCAGCCTTTGTTTATTAGGCTTCTTTCATGAGATGACTGATTGTGGCGATTGTATCTCTGTTGTAGGTGCCGGCAACTGACAAATTAATATAAGCAACTGGTCGCTATGCACTTGGCAAAACTGTGTGTACAAATATCATCTAGGAATAAGAAACGTCTGTCATTTTCCAGAAAGTCATGCATGGGAAGAGGAAATGTCCTTGTATATCCTATGTTGGGTTCAAGAGTAGAGACAGAGTTTGGTGCATTGTACACTCTTGCTCAGATAAACTGACATCCTTTTTAACCTAGTGGGCATGATACTGTAATAAATGTGCATCCTTTATAAAATTTGATTTGTATATGAAATTTTACACGTTGGCAGCACTATCCATCTCTCAACAAAGATGTCTCTTTTTAGCATCCAAATGTTGAGAATATATTAAATTTTTATCACACAGGGAATATTGTTTTTATACATGAATCAAATGTCACAAAATGAACACTGTGTTAACAAGGATAATTTTAAAAATGAACACTACATCCTCTTTTATCAAACCCTCAAAGCAAGAAATTAAGTATCTGATCTGGTTTCATTATAAGATTTTATCTATTCTGGTACTGAATCTGACATACCATACTTGGTTAACTATGTTGTTTGTGAGCAAAAAGTGTATTGCCTGCTCAGTGGCCAAGCATGTTAGTAATTGGTCAACACAATCTTGCCACTGAAATTCCCAGGTTTGAGTCCTGGCCCTGGGTGTTCTTTGTGTGTGCCCCTTCATCAATTTCATCTCTAATCGTTGCTTATTGTTATTGTTGCAATTAGCCAAAAAGTGGCAGGACAGGAACATAAAAATGACACCTGGAGATAAAAGTATGCAGAATGTACTCCCGTCAAGTAGTTGTTCTCTACTTTGTCAGATGTAGAGTGGGCGGTAGCTACCGTTGCCTGCCTGATGAACAGCAGTTGCTTCTCACAAAAGCATTGTTACAATGATCCACTAAAAGTTACAACAACCAATCGCCATGATCAGTCTCCTTGTGTAAGACACCTAAATCTCTGCTGCATATTGCAGCATTTGTTTCATAGTCATGAGTGAGCCTAGATATAAGTTTGTACTTGCATTTATTTGCAAACGTTCACATATGTGTGCAATACTTTTTGATAGAACATTTTTTATATATTTGCAGGGAGTTGAAGAGAATTTTAAGCACTTAATGACCATGTTATGACAAGGTTGATGTTTACCTTGATTTCTAATTATTGTGTTAAAGGAAATAATCTGTAGAGTGTGTAATGACATGTCAGTAATGAGCAGCTTACAATTCTGTATTGTGTGTGTTTTCCTTATAAAATATAAGTCACTAGCTTCATTTTCAAAAACATGAAAAATTATGCCAATTTTTTGCTAGTGTATGTGAGAATGTTTGATTCACCGAAGAAAAGTGTATACAGAGCTCTTTTATGAAAAATATGAATGAAATTTATCTTCCACAGGGAATTTACTTGTTGATGCATTAATTAATTATGCATACTACGTAACTTAATTTATGACTGTTCCGTGCACTCTTGTTCAGATAACGTGACACCCCGTCATGCAATTTTATATGAACAGGAGAATATTTGAAAATACATGCCTAAGAGAATTTTTGTATCTTGATGTTTCAATTGTCCTATTTTTTTGAAGAAGTTGTGATTTATTTGAACTTTATCTTGTATCACATGTACAATAATTTAAGTACAATAGTTAAATATACATTTGGTGCTAATGTGTTGATAGAAAATCACAGTGAATGTGAAGAATAATTGAGAAATTTGAAATGTGAAATGAACACAGTTTTAGGAAACTGTGAGAATGTTCACATGCTAGGGCTTAAACTTCAGACCTTCTACTTCTCAGGTCAGCTCACAAGCATAGCACCACATGAGCATAGTCATATGCAGAATACATTAGTATTTATCAATCAGTGTGGTACAATTGTCTACAATACTTGAAAGTCTGGAACACTTCAACGAACGAATAAAAGTTATTGCCGTGCCAGGTTTTATGAATTTTCTATATTTTTTCTGCTAAAACTTCAAAACTCTAGTTGGACCTCATAGTTGGTGAGACAACATAAAGAAATCTTCAAAACAGTAAGGGGGGGAAAAAGTTTTAAAGTATCTTTACTCTTAAGTCTAGATTATTAAACACATCCATTAAGACAATTTTTATTATACATGCAACATCGAAGTGGTTTTCTAACAATTTTATTTTCACTAGTTTTTTAGAAATTTGTTGTTGAATTTATCCACCTCTCAAAACAAAACTCTTGAACAGTCCAAAAGGAATATTAATGCAGATATCAAGAATATGTTCATGGTACTACAGATGATAGATTTTCCTACATCATGAGTATTATTTTTTAAAGTTGTAGAAAATGTCCAGTTCTGTATTATTGATTAAATTTTTTACCAAGTTAGACAAGTTCATTCCAATCAACCTCTCTCTGCGTAGCCACCATACAGAGATATATTTAGATACAATGCAAGTTTGACAAGTTAAACCTGTTCTGTATGCAAGATCTTTTGACATATTTAACACTACCGTGTGTCATCGAAACTATGTTAAACAAACACCAAGATTCTTTGCTATTAATCTTATTTTTTCCTATTATCCTTACCAGTGAAAGACAGGTGTAATGCATTGGAAAATACTTGGCTTGTGATTAGTTTTCTAATCCTTTTCAAGATTTTCATTCAATTTGTGAAGTCCTCTGTCAACTTATAATAATAGCAAAACTATGATGACAACTGTTTTATCAAAAACCATTCTGCTAAGTTTGTGTTTATATGTTGTGCATTTTCATCATCTAATGGCAACACAGACGAAAAATGAAACATTTGTTACAAATGTTATGCAATACATATGTATATAGAAATGTTTTACACTCAAACATTACTTGTGAACCATATTAGTGCAGTAAAGGAAATGCGTATGTTTATTCAACAATCTCGGAGAAAGAAGAATATGATAGCATCCTTCCCCTGCAGGGGCTGATGATAAATAAGGCCATGTCTTAAACTTGGAAAGTATATCCATTGAATATTAATATTGGTGTTTTGATGAAAGATACTTTAAAATTCCCTACAATTGGAGGAATATACCTGTGTAAAGTGCAGCTAGAGCTCAATGAATACTTATGAAATGTTTAACACATGTTTTGAATATGGAGTATTTAATTCAGATTTCATTTCCTAGGAATCCAGGTTTAGCTTATTTACCTTACTTTCTCTTAATCCAAGCTCCTAAAATATTTCCTTAGATAAAATTCAGAATAGACTTAAAATGGGGCTGATGTATCGATATGTGCCTGTGCCAGTGGTATCACTATCGGAAAGTATTGCTTGGAATTTATTTACAGATAGTTTTCTAAAGTGGGGAACGCAAACATGCTCTGCAAATCTAAATACTATCCTGGAAATTTATGCAAAATTTAAAGTTTTTCATTGTGTGAAAATGGATTTTGTGATTAATTGTGAGTTATTTTAATATTGCAATGTAATTTTTGAATGTTTTGAAACAAAACTGTGGTTAATTTTGCATATAATTGCAGTGAAATCTGTACATATTAACATTAATGGGATATTTGGTATAGAACATTAATGTTTTCAACAATTTTCCAGCATATTAGTATTGGTTCAAAGTGGTCTTGTTTCAGCTCTAACTCATGTTTTCAATTCTGGTGAGCGATTTAATTTTGATGCAGTTGTGTGTGAACTATTTTTACATGCTATGGTTTATGTTACATCTCGAAGTTTAATGTGTCAGAATTTTTTATTGTTACAATTACAATGTATATTAAGCAGTTTTGTTTTAAAATTTAACTTTACAGTGCACTATAACATTCCTTTAACCTGCAACACTGCATTTATATACTCTTTCTTCATTTGCTATTACATAATAAATAGTGTCAAGGCACGGAAGTAAAAAAAGCAATGGATTAAATATTCCTTCTGGTTGAAAGTAATATTTACAAAACACAATAAAAACAAAGGTGTTAACATCACTTTAATGAACAGAATATAGTAATTTCATTATAAGTACTGTGTAGACTAGATAACCTGAGTCTTTTGAATATTGCTCGATATATATATATATGTTTCATGTGCATGTTTGCTACTATTCATTTGTTGTTATATATATATGTTTGTACTCAGGAATTTTTGCATGAAATGTTATATTGAATGATGTAAAAATTTAGTAGACAATGCAAGCTAGTGTTTATTTGGCTTGTGCTGATTGATGTTGATGAAACTTGACTCAATAAAGATGGCTTAAATGCTAACATATGTGTAAAGTGCCACAAGAAAATTGTTCTAAAGTGCCTGTTTCTCTCGTAATAACTAACCTCTTTATGTCCTTATTCTTAATGAAGAGTCAACTTCCAAACTTGTCTAATAATTTCAATGATATTGCATAATGTGTCAGCTGCAGTGAGGGGAGTTTGTGCATTTTGTAAGTCACTGTATTACATTGATTTTTTTGTGTCCTAATTTATTACTGATTTCTAATCTACAGAATACACATTAAGGATGAGATAAAGAGTGAAAATTGTGGGTCTCTTAGAAGTAAGCCTCAAATTTTCTCTTTATATTGTCGTTAATTTGTTGGTGTGTTCAAATTTATATATATATTCTTGATTTAGAAATTGAAAAATCACTTTTTTGTTGTGTAATGCAGCCTGTATAAAGTTTTGTTTCATGATTAATTTTGTAAATTGTAATGTACAGTTCAATGTTATGTTATGTTTCTCACGAATTGTGAAAGTTATATACAAAAATAGTGATTTAAATTAAGTTCTCCTAATTGGAAAGTTAAAACTCATATTTACACTATCTTCATGAGAATATTGTTGTGTGTAATGATTTATTTCTTTGCATTTACTGTTTCCCAAACATGAATAAGTTCTACTGAAAAAGAAAATAAAAATAGGAAATAATTGTTATTTTATCTGAGAACTTGAATTTGAATGTCCAGTGAAATCCCAATTTTACATTCGTGGATTTTTACATGTCCCTTACTTTATACTTTCAATTATATATTCAATCTTCATGCTACCAATAGAGCAAAGTGTTACAAACTTTTCCTAAACTTTAGTTTTTTCATGTAGGTCCTCCCAAAAGTGTAAAATTGAAGTTCCAGTGTATATAGCATTTGAACATTTTAGTTCTCTTGTATGTATATAGATAGTACACTTAGAATTCATTTAAGTGTTGTGTATTGAAATTGATTTAAAAGGAAATGTAGAATATTTGGTGAAGAAATTAAACCAAGCATTAATCTAATGTGTGATCTGCACAAAATATGCTCTGAATATGTTTCAAAATTCTTCCAATTCGTATCACTTGTGTTACACATCACCACTTTTTTAATCATAATGATCTTTGCTTTTTAAAGTATGGGCTTTTTTGGGAGGGGGTGGCCAATTCACTAAAATTCCTACTGATGACACTGAATTGATATTAAATGTGATGAATGTAATTTATGTATTGTGTAAAATGCTAGACCCACAGTAAAATAGTACAATAATGATGCTAGGTAAAAATTAATTGAAAGATAGAGAAGGGTGAAATATTTTTGGGGTAGCAATCATGTAATATATATATCTAAATCCCATGTTGAAAATGCATATTAAGGCCAAAAAAAGAGACAATTTATCTATCTATTTTTCCTTGTTTGTGAGGGAGGCACACTGATTGATTGGGTGTGCATTTACTCCCTTCTTTCCCTCTGCTGTTGTTATTGATAGTACATTAAGACTTTCAACATGTTGAAAGCACAGGACATGAAATACATGTTATTTTAAAAATGCATTTCTTTAATATGTTAGTATTATTTCATATATATTAGTCGGGGAATAATTTTGAGCAAAAATTGATAGGTGAAGAGGTTAAAGAAGTATGATAATGATAATATTTTAACTGACCTTTTTAACTAATTTTTATTCAATAAAATGTTCAAATGACACCTGTTGGTAGTGGTTCCGAGTGGTTTAAGTTGAATGAGTTCAAGATTGTAATCAGTTAGCAATTCACACTGGTGCAGTATGTAATTTTGCGAACTGTAGATACATTGAAGAAAGTAATGTTGATTATTCCAATTTGTGTTTGTTCTCGCCTATCATTGTCTATGCTTAATATTCATGATAAAGTTTTCCTAAATATCATGAAGGTATAAAGTTCTGTATACTTATGAGCAACATTTTTCTTTGTTCAATTTTTCCATGATCTGCTTGACAATTTTTATCAAGGATTACCCATGAAGTGCAAATTAAAAAACAAGGTTAGGTAAACAGGTAAAAGAAAAAAAACACGAAGGTAACCACAGGACATGCTAACTGAAATTGGGTTAAGCATCTTCACTTGTACTTCTCCTGGCCTTGAGTTCACATCCAATTCTGCTTGGTTTCGTTATGGATTTGCTCCCTTTCTCTCTCCTGAAGTCCATTCTTCTGTCAAAGGAAATTCTTCATTTATTTTCTTACTTATTGATGACTGCAGAGCATGTTAAGTGGTTGACTTTCCATCTTGCTACCAAACTTTCCAGGTTCAAGTCCTGGTCTAAGCCATGGATGTTCTTTGTTATTGTCCCTTCACAACTTTCATGTAATCATCACTCATCCTCGTCATAAATTATGATGTTATAGCCATAATTAGCCAAAAGTGGCAGACAAGCAATATGAAATAACAAGGAAGAAAACATTGCTGACACTGAAGTTGAAAATTGCATGTTGAAAAAAAGAAAAAAAAGGAGATCCTGTCTTAGCTTATCTTTTTTATTCATATTTATATGTACTTTCCTTATTTAATGTGTCTCTTTTATCCCTCTTTAGGCTAATTGTAATGATAAGGATGAATGATGATTACATGAGACTGATGAAGGGACACTTGCAAAGGGACATCAATGCCACTGCCAAAACTCGAACCTGGAACTGTCTGTGTCAAGATCGTGATCCAATAGTCGATGCTCAGCCATTGAGACAGAGACGTATTCTATCATAAAGTTTAGTCTCTGAAGGAAGGCAGAACTTTGCGTTTTCATTATATTTTATATAATAGTAATGTCATTATTCACAATGAACCTTAACTTACATACTGACATTTAGGAAATACACTGGTAAAAGAAAGTTTACATAGAAGATGTAAGGGAACAGTACATAGGATGTTACGAATTTTAATGAATTGAAACCAGAAGTAAATACAAGTTCTATAGCATGTGTGCATAATTCTAGAATTATTTTTTATTCTAATATTGCTATGAAACTTTCATTGAATCATTTCTTCCCTTGATCTAGAATCAAATTTTGAACTTGTTGTTCCATACAGATTACTGTATCAACATGTATTCATCAGAATCCAAGGAATTTCACATTATCATATCAATTCCTTAAGAAAATTAGGCCAAAAAATTTTCAATGGGTCAACGAAAAGTTTAAATAGTATTTGAAATCATTTTAAAAAGATTGTATTTCATGCCACGTGTTGTCACCATATTAAAAATTGGGTAAACTCACATGTACTTTGTTCAGGAATGGAAGGAAACATGGTTAAAATAGTTAAAAAACTTGATTTCTGATTAGAAACGACTGTTGCTTGCAGCTACCTTAACATGACACTTCAACCATGATTAAAGAATGATTCAGCAGAATGTTTTTTTTTTTTTTGCTGGTGTATGATTATGTACATAAGAACTAAATCAAAGCATATACATATGAAATATTATTTTTTGTACATAAATGTATATTTTAAAACCCAGTTGTTATGTTTAACAGGATGACTACAAAATGAAAGGTATCAGGATTATTATTTGCCTAGTCATTTTGCTTGGCACTAGTCAATAATAATGTCCAAGTTTGAATTGCAGTGGCGAAAAGTGATGATGTTATAGGAATTGCATGTACTTGTAATTTTTAAATAATTGCAGTATTGTGTGTGTAACTTTTTAAAAATTATGTTATATTAATACAAAAGTATATTTTCACTAATAGTTTTATTATGTAATTTATTTTGTTTGTGTATGTGGTGTTAAAGCATGCAAAACTATCTGTGGAATGTTTTATATTATTTTTTGAAAGTGAAAAGACAAGGTAACATAATGACAAATAAATCAATGTAAATTGACAGAATTTCATATTAACACAATTTTTTTACTGTACTCGCTCTCTTTCTTTATGCACATGTAAGATATTTCTTACTTTTTCCCAATTTTTAAAATATTTTTATGAATAATGAAGGGTATTCTTTGTTTCCGGAATCTACATCTCAGTTCTGAATCACCAAATCACACAGTTCTCTACATTCAGGAAAATTACATTTCCAGTGTCCTCAAATTGTATTTCTTCTTTTCTGGATTAAAATAGTTATTAATTTTATACATTACTTGTCTCACAGAATCACACAGAAGACTTACAGAATGCTACATAACCTTTTCTACATGCTTTTTTTTGGTACAAAACTTGTATCACAGGCTAATTATAAACCACACTAGCAAGGAAAGAAATTTGACAAATTGTTCACAACCACCAGATAAAATCCATTGAATAAAATGCAATATTGTCTGTGATTCTCTGAAATTCTTCAATAGTAATGCCTTGAATGCTGATTCAGAGTTCCAACTGACCTAGAAAAGCCAGGAAATTTTGTATAAAACTTAAAACCTGGAAAAATCATGGAATTCGGTGATAAAAATGAGTGGGAACCTTGTGTCTGTTACACTATGCACTTTTCAAAATATACCATTAAAATTTTTAAAATAGATAAAAGTAAGCAATGTCTGTGAAACTGTACCATTCTGTAGAGCAAGGAAATATTTAATACATTTGTGGATAAAATAATTAAGAGCAAGATACTGAACCAGAAAATTTGGTGTATAAAATTAAAATTCTTTTAAAAGATATTTTAGAAAAGTTTTCTTGTATGAGATATTGTTACCTTGAGTGAGTTAGTTAGGAATTCTTTACTTCAATTTAAATAATGCATTCCATAAAAAGGCAGCTTTCAGAGTTTGGAAAATACCAAAGAACCATCTTTAAATATCTTGCCGCAAAATCTGAAACTCTTTAGCAATAAGACTTGCCCCAAATTTGCTTAATACGTATATATTCCCCTGTTGTAAAATTAGTTATTGCAATTCTTCTTGTTGATATAAATGTGCATTTCCACTTCAACATTTGCTCCATTGTTGCTATTAGTTATCATTGGATCTGAGAAATCGCCAATGAATAAGTGATTGAATGTTAAATAGTGAGATTTAAAAACTAGACTTTGATTTTTAGACACCATTTGGCAAATATTGCATAACTTTTAGGCAGAGGAAAACTGGTATTGTTAGTCACTAATGCTATTCAATATAAAAAAATCAGACGTGCTATTGCACATGAGAAACTTAAGTTTTTGTTGGATCGAGCAACAAGGAAACCCTTTGGTCAGAATGTTTCGAAAACCTGTCGATATATCACACTTCAGTGTTTGAGTCTTCGATTCTGAGGTGGTTTGCTCATTCTCTTCTTTTTTTCTATGCAAAACTAAACAGAAATTTAGAATTAAGTTTCCAAACAGTATGTGTAGAATGAACACCAATCACAGTTCAGTGAATCGAACAGATTACATTGCATTAAAAGTACACACAAATATGGCATCCAAATTGACTTTGTATACAATGGATAAAGGAATGAATCAACAATTTTAAAGTTTCTCACAGAAACCCAATTCACAGAGCCATCAGCTTCTGACAAGCTAACCTGCATTCCTTTAATGTATGTGAATCTGGTTATAGCTAGCATAATTTTTTTGGGTTAAAATTCCAGTAAACCTAAATTAGCTTTTGACAACATTTTAAATTTTGTTTAATTGCTTATCATTTACTTTCTTTCTTTTTACAATATTTTAAAGATGAATAAGAAAGTAATAATGCTGTTTAAGTGTGGTTCAACAGTTAAATTTCCTAGAAAGTGATAAATATGTTTTGCATTTATTGAAACTTTTATCCTAATAACATGTGATTAATTGTGTTCACAATAACCATACCCGAGTATATTTTCAACACTCCACCAAGGCTCTTTCACTTTCTTCAGATATGCATTTGTTATTCCGTCTTTGATTCCATTCATTATACAATATTAATCATTATTAGCACATACATTCAATATGTACCTTGTGTGGTTGCTTATGTTTTAGCATATTTATTTCTACCACTTTCCTCAACAACTGTGTATAATGCTGACAAGACTCAAGTCTGGATTGTCAGTTTGTTTGTTTTTCTAACAATTTTTTGTACCTTCTTGTCATTTATAACGGTTTATTTCCTGATGGATATGGGTGCTCCAATCTTTAATATTATTCTAATATACATTTCTTGATTTAGTGTGCGGGGAGGGTGTTGCATCCTCTTCTACTGATGCCTGTGCCTGAAGACATATGTCTACAAGGTGAAAATTAGAAGTCAAAAGAGGATTAATGTAGTTACCAAATATTATCCATCTTGTATTTCTATAAATAACTTGTAATTCACCTCGAAGGCCAATTGTCCAATAAGCATGTGACAGCATGACAGATTCTCTGACTGCCATATATTTTCATGACCCTGTACTGTGCAACAGACATTGGCAATCAGTTGCAATCAGACAACATTGGATGACTGCTCACATTGGTCAAAAGGAGAGAGAGAGTTTGCACTTGCAGCTTCTTCATTGGGCAACATTTTATAAAGTAAAGGTGGGGGAGTGGTTTTTACTTGTTGCATTTAGATTATGATAAGCTGTTGCAGACAATTTTTATGACACACAGAGCAAAGCTGTTTCATTCCACCATGCCATGTGTGATCTATTGGTGAGCAGCCTGCAAGTTATATTATTCTTATGTTCTTATTTTGATATGTGAAGGCCATGAAAATTGCCATTAAGAATTTGTCAAAGTGAAATTCGTTATAGTATTAATTTAAGGAATCAATACATAACACAAGAAAGCTGTTGTACTTTCAAAAATTAGTGTACTAATTGGGAAGAAAATGTAATAATAATAATAATAATACAATACCAGAATTATAATTTATGTTAACAGAATATTGTTTCTTTTGCTTTTATTTTCAACCAAGGTAAACTGTCGTTAAGCTAAAACTTTAGTAGTGCAGTTTGTATCTTTAAATTTTTTTAAAAATAATAGTTTTTCGTATGTATTAAGCTATAATAACACCTCACAATGTTATTTTGTACTAAAATATCAAGATTTTTCTAGTCAAAAGTGTATTATGTTTATGTACAGTTAGATTTATTTATGATCTTTTATGAATTTCAAGTGTGTGCTATTTGATGATTTTTCACAGCATTATACTGAGAGTAAAATTATAATATTTTTGTTTAAAGAATGTAATAAGTTGTGAGATCTCTGAAAAAATATATACAATATAAATTTTCCGACTTTCTCTTGCTCTATGCTTTTTCATTATATCAAAATATTAATGAAATCTATGCAAAATATTTCTACTTCATAAACAGTTTAACTTTTTACTTTAGGTGTTAGATTCTGTACTTATAGAAATCTTGAACTTTCAAATATGATTATATCTCCATCAATCAGTTTTTTAACAAAGAAATGTAATTGAAAAAAAGAGAAAACAACTTAGTTCATTGCAACATGATGTGATGTAATTTCATGTCCACAGTAGGTAGGTCAAACAAACATGTTTCACAAAAAGGGAAAAAAAAGAAGAGAAAGTCATTAAGAATGTGCTGTGTAAATCATATGGAAGTATACGTGTAGCAAAGGGGAAAAATAATATGTGCAAAAACTAACAATCAATTTGCTGCTGTGTCTGTGTAAGTTTGTTTGTACTTAATGGACATATTTTGGAATTGTATATGTGATTCGAAGAGTGCATTTTGTGCAAAGATATCTCCTGGCAGTTTGTTTCTAATAATGAAATAAAGGAATTTGTGAAATTAAGAACTTTTAATTATTTTATTGTTTCTACTCAAGCCAGCATGTACATATTAAAATGATCTGAAGTATCTATATATGATGGGTGTGTTGTCAATGTCAGTCTTTGTGTTACTTCCCTTTTTTTTTTATTATTATTATTATAGTAACTGTAACTCCATTAAAAGCAGTGCTTGAAAAGGAAAACGTTACCTGGAGGAATATTTGGTCGAGCCTTTGGGTTAGCTTGGAGATGTTTGGTTGAGCCTTGGCGTTAGCTCGGGGGATGCTTTGCAAAAATTTTGCTATCTAGGAGAATAAACATCACCCCCTCTCCCCAAATCCCTCCTCACTTTGAGTACTGGTTACAAGTAACATTTCAGCAAGTGAGAATTTTTTTTCAGTGGTGTAGTGGCTGCCTTAGCAATGCAAAGGGGGGGGGGGGGGGGCTGAGGTGTTTGGGCCCTGTAGATCAACAAGGACAGAATTCAAACTGGAAATTCCTTGAGGCAAGCACTGAACAGAAGTATAACAGAAACTATATAGAATATACATATATGAACAGGGTTAGCTGTATTGTACGAGTCAACATGAACCACAAATAACTTCACAACTATGTTTATTGTTTGTTTTTTAATATGTGAACAGGGGAACGAGTATTATATCATAGAAAGATGTCTGCGATAATAAGTAGGGGAGTATTGAATCAGAGAGGGGCCCGGGCAACTTGACATGGCAAATTAACTTACTTCCTCAGAGATGGCCATCAACAGGGTGCGAAACCATTGAAGATTGGTGGAGGGAGGAAGATCTTAATCTACAAACGCACACAAATTATACATATTCATGTATAATGCACACTTTTTTCCAAAATTTTTGCTCCCAAAAACTGTGGTGCCTATTATGCACGGAATAATTCGGACAGCCAACATGAAACTGTACAAGGTCATTCCATGATTTTGTGACACTTGCATTGATTTTTCATGATAACAGAACCCTATCATGTTAAATATCGTTGTAAAGCTTAATCCTGTAATTTCTGAATATGGCAACAGTATTCCATTCAAGATAGTGACACTAATGTGAAATACGGTTCAAATAACTTCATCACAAAATGAAGGAACATTCTGATTTTTATGGTACTTTGGATGAAAGAAAAGATAAGGGAAAAAAATAATTAAAATGTATTACTGGCCAAATCATCATCATCTATATATATAAAAATGTATGTATGTATGTGTGTGTGTGGTGTGTGTGTGTGTGTTCCAGCATAACTCTCGAACACCTGGAGCGATTTCAACCAAACTTGGTACACCTATCACTTGCAATCTTGAAAGAAATACTGTGGGGGTATGACACCCCTAGGGGTGGGCAGGGATGTCATGTAAAAATAATCGAAAACGACCGTTATTAGTGTGAATCCATAGTTTTTGGGGTTGCTAAGATGAATATTGACACTCCCATTGCTGTTCAACTTCAAGACACCCCTGGCACCCCTAGAGGGTTGGGGTGGGAAGGGGGTTGACGTAAAAATAATCAAATTGATCAATATTAGTGTGGAATCCATAGTTTTTGGGGTTGCCAAGATGAATATTGACACTCCCATTGCTGTTCAACTTCAAGACACCCCTGGCACCCCTAGAGGGTTGGGGTGGGAAGGGGGTGACGTAAAAATAATCGAATTGATCAATATTAGTGTGGAATCCATAGTTTTCGGAGTCTCTAAGATGAATAGTGACACTCCCAATGTCGTTCAACTCAGACACCTCTGGCACCTCTAGGGGTCAGGGTGGGGTGGGAAGGGGGTGACGTAAAATGACCGATATTAGTTTGGAATCCATAGTTTTCGATGTCAATAAGATGAATAGTGACACTCCAAATGCTGTTCAACTCCAAGGCACCCCTAGGGGTGGAGTGGGTAAGGAGTTACATGTAAAAAATATTCGAAAATGACTGATATTAGTGTGGAATCCATAGTTTTCGGGGTCGCTAAGATTAATAGTAACAATCCCAATGTAGTTTAACTCCAAGTTCATTTTGCACTATAGTTAGAATTCATTATTTTCCTGTCTAAGAGAAGATTGGGATAAATAAATACCTGGGCAATCAGCTAGTAATATTATATATATATATATATATATGGAGTGTGTAAATGCTTTAATGGAAGAAATCTTGTTGAGGGTCCTGAATGTACCTCGTATAAATGTTATGTTAATTAAGAAAAAAAAATACATATTTTGAAGTTTTTTTAGAAAAGTAAAGAAGGAATGAGCAAAACTATGTATAAAAGTATGTATTGTAGTTTCCCACGATTTTTCACTTTGTAATGTAATGTTTTTTGACACCAAGAAAAGCAGTGCCATTCTGGCGGAATTCGAGAATGCACCTCCCATCACATGGGATGCATATCAGCGGTATTTGTTGGGCAAGAAATAATAGAAAATAACATCCTGAGCATTGCAAATCCATAACATAACTTGATCACGCTTTCTACTATTTCAGAATAAATAAGGTGGTTAAAGGGTGAAAGCTTTGGGATGCTAAACACAGTGGAGGGAGAGGGATGAAGTGGTGTGGGTTGATAACTCATGGCATACACAAGTGATATTCTTCTCCTCTTGGTCCACATAGCAACAAGTGATTCATTGCATAGGTATGATGTCATTCACTCTTGATCAGCATAAAAATAGCTTTCCGACCTACAACTAAGAAAGACATTTCTTGAAACTGGATTAAACTGCGCATTATATACGAGATATAATTGTTTTTCACTTTTCCCTATCAAAAAAACAGGGTGCAGATTATACACACGTACATGCGTAAATACGGTGTAAATTATGATGTACCTCTTTATAATGTTAAAGGTAAAAATACATTATTATTATTAAAAAAATGCAAATAAAGGAATTAAAATGTGTTACTTTTATACTTCAGATATTTATAAAGTAACAAACTAATTCCTTTACTTACTGATTAGAGATGTCAATAACTTACAAAAAGTTTAAATGGTTCATATGAGTTTCCTTTAGTTTTGCTTTGTATTAATATAAATCAATTACATTTCATAGTTATTTTTCTCTTACATTCTTGTTTTGCTTTTATTGTGCATACAGGGTGATTCTCTATGTAGTTTACAACTTCAATAAATTATAATTATTTATTGGAACCACATACAGACTTGGTTTATATGTCATTATGCAGCAAAACACTTCAAGTTTTGACTCACGTAGTGTGTAGTTGCAGAGTTGATCACATGCGGCGCCACTGGTCTATCGTTGAAAATGGCGACTTTCACTGGTGCCAATTGCCTGGCCGCCACGGTCTCCAGATTACACTCCACTCAGATTTTTTTTGTGGGGGTTTGTGAAAGATAGGGCATACACCCCTCCCCTACCTCATAATCTTCATGAACTTCAAGATCGCATCACAACAGCCATCGCTAATGTTACCCCTGAAATGCTGGTTAATGTTTGGCAAAATTGACTTTCGTTGGGATGTGTCCAGGATGACCAACAGTGCACACATTGAACCATAACAGATTTCTAGTAAAAAACTTGAAGTGTTTTGCTGCATAATTACATATAAACCAAGTCTGTATGTGGTTCCAATAAATAATTATAAATTAAATTAAAGTTGTAAACTACATAAAGAATCACCATGTATATTGTTATTTGCAGTGGTCGGAAGTAGCACGCTACTTGTAGTGGCACTACTGCAGGTTTGTATGTGTATGTGTGCGTGCCTACCTACTGTAGTTGTAGTGACACTACATTTTGAAAAATGTAGCTGTAGCAAATTCTCAAAATTGCTGTAGTTGTAGTGAAAATTTCGCTACAGCTACATTTCTTCTCAGCATTTTGAGGTAAATTTTAAATGTGGCAACAGCATGAAAAGAAAATCGACAATATTGCAGGTGGTTCATAAAGACAAAGTCTGTTACATGCAAATATGGATAATCTAGATTATAAATATCTTGATATCACAAATAATAGGTATCTACGTAGTTTGTTTTGTTAGCATCTGGATAATTCTGACATATGTATATAATCTGGATAACGGCTACATTGTTTTAGCTGCATTGCTATTTTGGGGTGAAACATGCTTAATTTACAGCACCCCTGGAAAAAAATACTTCATTTGCACCACCCCGGAACAAATCCTGTGGATATCCATGACGTAAGAGGAAGACATTATTGTTACAAGAACGATAGACATACACTTTCTGAAATTACAATTATTTTTGTCATAATTGTTCACAAATTTTAAAATTATGGTACGTTTAGAACACTCAGGTTTACACATCAGTTTCCTCAATACACTTATTTTATGATATTGTAAAATGCACATAAGAGTTATTGACAGTGACGTGCGGTGACGTCGACACTTGGGGTAGCAGTCAGTGGCGTGCTCAAGGGGGGGGGGGGGTTTGGTGTGGATCACACCCCTCCTCCCTTTAGGGCCAGTATTCCTACAAAAAAGAAGAATGTCAATAACAGGAAAAGATTGCAAAATTATGAATGAGTACTAGAAAAAAGTATACGTAACCCCACCCACATTCGAAAATAAAAAAAAACTATTTGATTTGACTCTTAAGCCAGAGATCCTGGGTTCAAATCTCGGATTGGCCATTTGTGTTCTTTCTATGTGTCCCTTCATCAATTTTGTCGTACCAAAGGTGGCGGAAAAGCGAAGTAAAATAAACCAAATTGAGCAATTAATCAATGATTTGATTTCATTTTTGTTACTTAGCGTCGCTTTTTTGTCACATTTGGTTAATTGCGAAGAAGATACGATGAAATTGATGAAGGGACGAGCACAGGGAACGCCCATGCCCGGGTCGGGGTTCGAACCCGGAACTCCTGGTGTCGTAGCACGCTGTGATAACCACTCCCCCATGCTTGGTTGATTTGGTGACAAGCAACAAAACACAACACACTTTTTTGTAGTATCTTCAATGATATTCATTTGACTTTTTGAGTTCTGAGATACATTTTTCATTCCAAATTATTTCATTATTTACTGCAACACATAGGACAAGAATACGCACTCATCACGGGTTTGAATCCTGGCCTGGATTGTTCATATGAGGTCCCTTCACCAATTTTATCATATCATCACTCAATCCTCATTTTCGCGATAACCAAATGTGGCAGAAAAGCGAAGTAAAATAAACCAAACCAACAACAATATGAACACACGTTCTCTTGCCCAAATAAATACATCCGTATTTATGACTGTTAGAGACCAAGGCCTCCCCGATGGCGCAATGGTAGCATCGTCGCCTTATAAGCAAGGGGTCCCGGGTTCGATTCCCGGTGGAGGCACATAGTGGTTCGGATCCCACTTTAAACTGTAGGTCCAGTCCCGATTAGCCTTAGTGCATAAAGTGGACTTAAAACAACAGATCGTTAGAGACCAAGAGTAGTATATTTAAATAAAACACTACTAAAACGAGAGTCAAAGAGAGCCTGAGCACATATTTGTAATTTAATCATTATATATTCCATATTTGAAAAAGAAAAAAAGAAAGAAAGCATAACATTATTGTCTGCACATAACACGTTCCCATTTCATAAATAATAAAACTATATCCCATATTATACATACGCACATATTGTACAACATGTAAAAGATTGTGTAAATACAGAGAACATAAGTACTGCAGAAAATTTTACCCTGAGTTCTTTAGAGGATTTACAAAAAAATTATGAGAGACCAATCCCCTATCTGTCCTATAGGTGATAGACTGGGGGACCTGAAAGCAAGGGCTTTCAACCATTGCAGCGAGGGGTGAGGAGGCAAGGGAGTTAGAGGTAGAAATCTTCCTTTTCCTTCGGCCGGCCGTTTCTACCTGGAAACTGGTCTGGCGGAAGAAGAGCGAGCTAGGGTATCCAGCCAGCTTTGCCCGCAGAGAACACCGATGGAAGAGAAGCGCGTGGAAAAGAAAGTGTTGCGTATGAGCTGTGGTGGCTTTAACAAGACAATAAATATTGTGATTTGAATATAATTCGAGATGTGAGATTGATTGATCTATCTCTGCTAGACTAGCTACTCCTCAGTGCACGTCACTGGTTATTGACATTCCTGCAGAAACAACAATTTTCTGTAGTTCACGTACAGTTTCTGAATTTATGGATTCCTCCTACTTTTACGTTGTTTTTCTGTTACTTTCGCTAATCATGACAATGAGGATGAATGGTTTATTTAGTAATTCTCCTGTCTATAGATGCTTTCTGCCACTTTTGGCTAATTGTAAGAATGAGGATGAGAAGTGTGGGGAATGGAGAAACAGGTATTTAAGAAATATCCAGAGGGGGGGGGGGAATTCTACAGACTGTCTAGAGACAGCATGAGATAAGGCTTATATATTGTTGCATGACATGATTAAATATATAAATAATAATATATAGTACAGGGTGTCCCACAAACGGCGCAACTGGGAATTAAGAGTGGCGTTACTTTGTAACCGAAACCTGTACATACATACGTCATACACCAAATGTTAGCCTTGTCCAAGTAGATATTTTTAAACATAGAAACAACAAACAGGGTGCAGTGTTGTTCATGCAGTGTTGCCAAATGTAAGTGTAAATTTATTTTTCCACAAAGCATGGAAAATTGTATGTCAAACATTCGTACGGAAATTTGGACGTCAATTTCCACCTTGGGTAGGTGGACTATTTCGCCATCTATAGTTCAGAGAAGAAAACCGATCGTTTTCGCGTATAGCCAATCCTGAAATGCCTCGTAAAGGCGTACCGGTCCAAATGGGTGTTTTAAAAAAAATTATGAGGTACAGTGGCAACACTGTTAATGTTTGAAGGCAACAAAAGGTGTGTTTAGTGGTGGTCTATGACATGGAAATACTGGAAACAGGAAAAAAAGAAAATGAAAATTATGGTGAAAAAAGTGTTACCTACTCCTGGCAACCATGCAATGCTTTTAACAGGCAGTGTAGCTTTACAAATGATGTTGAAAATGACAACCATTTTCCCTGAGGCATTCATCAACACGTTTTATCATATTGGAAGCAACTTTATGCAAGGTTGATTGGTTTATATTGTTAATGGCTGTGCAAATGTTTATTTTTAGATCATCAAGTGTTCTTGGGTTATTAATGTAAACTGTTTGTTTCAAATAACCCCACAGAAAAAAATCTGGAGACGTCAGATCTGGGGAGCGACTGGGCCATAAGTTTTTGCTTATAATGTGATCGCCAAAAAACTCTGCCAACATGTCTAAAGTTTCATTAGACGTGTGACATGTTGCGGAGTCTTGTTGAAACCAACAATCACGTTCATCACGTTCCAACAGAGAAATAAACTGTGTGATAAGGTCACGATAAACTATTCCAACTGTTGTTGACCGATTATTTTTCTCCGTGAAATCACGCACCACACACCGATCTTTTGTGGATGAAGTGATTGTTCATGTAACAAATGGGGATTGTTAATTGATCAGTGTCGAGAATTTTGACTGTTGACATATCCATTTAAGTGGAACCATGCTTCATCCGTGAAAAAAACCTTATCCAAAATATTCACACCATTGTCTCACATAAAATTTCTAAACCACTGGCAGTATCTTACACGTACACCTTTGTCTGCTTCCTTCAGTTCTTGCACAGCCTGTACCTTATATGCACGTAGGTGCAATTGTTTTAACGCTCGGTGAGTTGTTGTTTTTGATACACCTGACTGTGGAGCAAGTTTACGAACAGATTTCCTGGGAGATTGTGATATTCTCTGCTCCACATCCTGCAGCACACCTTGTGTCAAACCTGGTGGTTGTCTGTGGTAGGGTTTGTCATTAACTGATCCTGTTTCACGAAATCTGGGAACAAGTCGATATATCATCGAATTTTCTGGAACACTGTTATTCGGATATTTCTCGCGAAACACAGTTTTTACACTAGCGTACGATTTTGAACAAAAATAATGTTCCACAATGAACACCCTCTCTTCCAAAGAGTACTTCATTTCACAGAACAATTATAATCTTCCCCTACGAACAATGCGAAATGCACGGCTCAAACAGTTCTGAGTACACAACTAACTGATTCTTTTGTTCTCATTCGGTGGGCACTCTTATCGCATTGCATGGTTGTCAGGAGTAGGTAAGTAACACTTTTTTCACCATATTTTTTTATTCCTTTTTTCCTGTTTCCAGTATTTCCATGTCATAGACCATCACTAAACACACCTTTTGTTGCCTTCAAAAATCAACAGTGTTGCCACTGTACCTCATAATTTTTTTAAAACACCCATTTGGACCGGTACGCCTTTACGAGGCATTTCAGGATTGGCTATACGCGAAAACGATCGGTTTTCTTCTCTGAACTATAGATGGCGAAATAGTCCACCTACCCAAGGTGGAAATTGACGTCCAAATTTCCGTACGAATGTTTGACATGCAATTTTCCATGCTTTGTGGAAAAATAAATTTACACTTACATTTGGCAACGCTGCATGAACAACACTGCACCCTGTTTGTTGTTTCTATGTTTAAAAATATCTACTTGGACAAGGCTAACATTTGGTGTATGACGTATGTATGTACAGGTTTCGGTTACAAAGTAACGCCACTCTTAATTCCCAGTTGCGCCGTTCGTGGGACACCCTGTATAATAACATAATATATGTATATATATGGTTGGTTGATTTGGTGTTTTAAGTTCACTTTATACACAGTAAGGCTAATCGCGACTGGACCTACAGTTTTAAAGTGGGAACGAACCACTCTGTGCCTCCACCGGGTATCGAACCTGGGACCTTGATTACAAGGTGACAACGCTACCACTGCACCATCGGGGAGGCCCTATATATTATATATGTGTGTATGTGTGCGTGCCTACCTACGTACCTTTGTAGCTGCTAGAGGAGAGGGGTTGTAAATCTTGACAATTTTAATTGGTAAATGGGGTCACTCCACACTTCCTTTCGTCACTGAACTTTTTTTAAACTGATGAAAAATTGCCAATTTTAATTTGTATCTTGACAAAGAAATGGCCAAATCCTCTTTATGATCAGAACAACTAATCGGGACTTTCCTACAGTTGTAAAAGTGAGATTTTGACACCCACTCCCAGAAATCTAGGTTGGGAACTAACTGGGGATCTGAATCTAACTTGGGCATAACTTTTGGAGGGAGGCAGAATCAAAAAGTTTTCCACCACATAAAAATAGCGCCCAAGTCTTTTTTGCTAAATTACTGTTACATTTGCGAAATCATAAAAAAATTACTCATTAACTGCTTCTCAGGTCCCAGGAGCTTAACAAGTTCTATTAGCTTGTTAATTCTGGAAATTGGTTAGGAGGGCAATGAAAGGTAATGTATATGTAACTTCATCACTAGATACATCAAGCCATCCATGGCCGTGGAATTTTACATTTGTTAAATTTTTCATGGGCAGCAAACAAAGGAACTCAACACTTTACTACTACTGCCTTCTTGTGTAGATGCACTTGCAAATTTTCAGAACCGATCTTTTGATCAACACAGCCTTCACTTTCAGATTTCCTTCATTTTGAAGGCAGATTCCCTGATATTGCAGAGTCTGGAACTCGTAATGCTCACTGTTTCCTCTAAAATTCTAGCTTCACAAAGAAGTAGAGCTCATTATTATTATTATTATTATTATTATTATTATTATTATTATTTAAAAAAATCAGACTGTTCTTTAAAAAATGACTTCGTAAAGTGCTATTTTCGTGTACTATTGTTCCATTAATACAAATAGAGACGTTCTGAGGTGACAAGTTCGAGTCACGTGACAACTAATTTGTAAATTTCACATGCATTTTCCTGCCAAATTCCGTGGACAAAGAAAAGGAAAGAGGGGAGGTGGTCTTCAACCCTGGTGACTTGTTTGGCAGTTCCAGGAATAGAGCAGCGCTTGAGGCCACCCACATCTGTGTTCGCCAAATGGAGCTTCCAGTCGGTAGGTTGGCACTCATCCTTACGGGCTGTTGCGCCACAGGTTATTATGTATTCGTGAATACGGGGTTTTTAGTTCCAGTGAAAAAAAGGGGTATTAGATCATTTTTAATAGTTTTCGTGCTAAGTTGAAAGGGCTGCTGCTGTTCTTTCTTATTGTTCTTTTATCACTTTCATCTAATCATCACTCATCCTGCATAATAAAAATCTTCACACTTTGTCACCATCATCATAATGATGATTATTATGCACTTTCAAGAACAGTATTAGAAGCTAAAAAAGCAATGAAAGATGCCAAGCTTTATGATTTAAAAAAAAAAGAGTAGAAAAGTTTGAATTTATTATTCAGATAGTGCTGAAAACAAAAATAGTGGAAACTACATTTACCTAGGTAGTATCTCAAGCTCTGCAATCAGAAAATGTGGGATTGGAAAAAGCATCGAACCTCCGTAAAAGTGCTTCAATTTCGTTATCCTAGTACAGACAGAATTTTCAGAAAACAATTCGTCAGCTAAATCGGTAGCTAAAACAGAGTTGAACCAAAATTTGAAACTGAGGGTTCAACACGTAAATGTCATTTCGATGAACTGTGTCAGGATGAAACATTAGTTAATCCCGATACTTATTTAAGAACAGCAGTTTGGACATAGTTATTTCTCAACTTAAAAACAGATACGAGGGCATGGATAATATCAGTAGTTATTTTTCAAAGTTCATGTTCATGTTCTGAACTTCTGAGGAGCTTCATACTGCAGCGATTGCCCTCCTTAACAAGTGCGAAGATGATTTGTCCTCAGAATTTTCTGATTAAGTTATGTTTCAGGAATGCACTTAAATCTGAAATCACTTCAAACCTCCCATACGTGCTTTGGAAGTTTCTTCTGGTTGATAAATCCAGTGTTCTCGAGCTATACACATCGTCGTCGTCTTGTAATCAAGGTGTCCCGGGTTCGATTCCCGGCGGAGGCACATAGTGGTTCGGATCCCACTTTAAACTGTAGGTCCAGTCCCGATTGGCCTTACTGTGCATAAAGTGGACTTAAAACACCAACTCAATCAATCAATCAATCAACCCGAGCTATACACCGCCTTCTGTTTGTATCCTACTCTTCCAGCAACTCTCTCTACAGCAGAACGATGTTTCTCAAGATTAAAACTTATACCTCCAGGCCATAAATTGTAATTTACGATAATTCATAGGCAAACGTTCGACTTGTATAATTAAATTATTTAATGTAAGTGTAGCATCAACAAAGTAATTGCTTAAATTTCTAGGAAGAAACTTTTGTTGCCGACTGTACATGGTGGGGTGGGGGGGCAAATTTGTTTCTTGCGGGCGGACCCTTGACGAATTTGTTACGCCACTGCCCTAAATATCAGCGCATACGCTGCCATTACCCTAGGCCAAGATCCGATTAGAAATTAATTGCAATGTGAGGCTGAAGTTTATAAATTTATCGCGCAACGAATCCTAGTTACCTTGCCTTAGGCTACTTCATGAAACTGTTTTCACTTTAGCATACAGAGAACACACATAGTTGCAAACAGAATTGCCAATTTTAGCTCTTCCCCAACGTTACAAATTTTCAAGGTAACAATTTAAGTTTTGAAAAGTAACTGTAAAATTAGCTCTTGATAACGTAACATACGAATACATTTGTAAATTACCTCATTGAGCAGAGAAATAAGTAATACCAAACAAAACACTAACAGATATCATTTCGAACGTATTGTTTTGGTTTTACAAGACAGTTCTGTCTTATGAAAGGAGCTTTCATTGTTTTGTTGAAGAGGAGCGCGCTCGCTTGAGACAACGTTTGTATAAAGTAACTCTTTTTGGCGACGACACGAATGGTGAATAGATTCTCTCGGGCTAATGACCAGGCGAGCTGTGGAAATATATCCGAGCTTTCGAGAGCTAACGTCACTCTCATCTTTAGGGAACACTCTGTCCCGGGAATCTCTGGAGCAAGCGAACGAACACAAGCCCCCTGCGCAAGTAGTGACTGCAGAGGGCTCGGCCAATTAACGCGTGAGAGGGGAAGTAAGTGCATGGAGGGGAAGACGCGGCTGCAGCTACCAGCCGTTTGCAGCAGCGCGCGTTGCTTTGTTCCCCTCACTCGCCTTCTCCCCTTCTCTACCGTATGCGCGGCGCTGCTACACAGATTCCCGAGATAGAGCGTACACGTGCAGTGCTGAGCGTCAACCCGGTTCATATTTATTTGGAGATATCCCGAGAGGATCTATTCAACATTGATACAATTTTTTATTGTGGATTCCTTGAGAGTTTGGGGTGTTGTGTTTCGCGCAAATATTGAAACGGAAAATAAATATTTGGAGGGACCAGGGTGCAAAATCCCGGTGGGGGGACAGGGGGAATTCCCCCCACCAACGATCTTGCCCTGAAATTTTCCCCCTCCGGGGGGAGAGTTTTTCTTCTAGCAACAAACATAAACAATTAGTTTGGGAATCAAATACTTTGGGAGTCAAATACACTTTACTGGAATAATATCGAAAACTTTCGCAAAGAACGGACAACAAGAAGCCTCATCTCTAAGGACACTTCACCAAGCAATCCCCAGAACTTGTTATTTCCTCTCGATTTCTCATCGTCTTTCTTCAGCTACCGCTAAGAATATAAATTTATTAAGAAAATACGCAATAGCATTTAGATATGAATTTTGTATGGGAAACCATTAGCCTTAATGTCACTCAATTTTTCCCCTCCTTCGTTAGTCACGCTTATCATTGTTGATGTTCATAGCATTATTGGTGTATTAAAATCTTTAATTTGCAATCGAATTTTAAATGAAGGATAGTCAAAATAATATATTGTATATTTTATAATATAATTTGATTATTTAATAATTGACACTGCATATTGTATGGGGTGTGTCTGTCTTCTGGTCCTTCCCCCCAGTGACGTGCATTGAGGAGTAGCTAGTCTAGCAGAGATAGATCAATCAATCTCACATCTCGAATTATATTCAAATCACAATATTTATTGTCTTGTTAAAGCCACAGTTCATATGCAACTAGAGGCCTGCACAAGACCTGGAGCAGACCCGTTCGCGAGACATCGCTCCTGAAATGCCATGCAACCTGCGCAACACCCTCGCTTGAGCACCTTGCCTGACCATCTGAAAGATCGTTCTTGGCAGGTATTGAAAACCCGCCGGGTACCCGCAGTCGTAAGATACCTAGTAGGTCTCAGTGCGTTCATTCAATCAACTGCACGCCCCTCCCTCTGCATGACGTAGTTGCTTCGACTAGAAACTGCACCGGGCGCATACCTGTCTGCAGTGTTGCCAACTGCAAGAGATTTTCACTACTTAAAAAAGGGAACTCAAAGCTTCGTAAGCCACATCGCCAATGAAATGAGATTTACGGATGTTGCTACCCCCCCCCCCCCCACACACACACATTGAAATAGGTTTTCCGTGGCACAGGATCCATAAGTACATGTCGTAAACAACCAATATACGTATATATATATAGTGATATAGGGCAGGACTGAAACATGTCACGTTCGACGCTGAGGTCGCGAGTCGAACAACACACTGTTCTACTGCGAACACCAAGGCCGTAGCCAGCCAGGGGCATTGCTGTTACCCTCGTTTGGGGTGGAGGGGGGCAAGTACTTGGATAAACTTGCCAACAACAACAATCACAATAATAGTAATAAAAGTAGCATGAAAGGCAATATTATCCTCATCAATCATGCAAAAAGGGGGTAGAAGTCGCTTCTCACGCATTTGTGTTGAAACAGAGGATTAGAAATATTTTTTTCAGCACGTCAATTTCACATTAGCTAATAATGGAAAACAAGCACACAAACTGTTTTTGAAAGAAAGAAAGTGCATGATAAATCAGAGTGGCGACAGACCTGGAAAACCTGGAAAACCGGGAAAAGTCAGGGAATTTGAGGTGTCAAAAAAGTCAGGGAAATGTCAGGGAATTTCGTCTTCATTGACTTTTTTTTTTTTTTAATTTATTTATTTAAATATATCATTATGGAATTATGCACGGGAACAGGAAATCTCGTTCGTAAGTTTCGGCCTCAACTTTTAGGCCCCTTTTATGCGCAACACAACCACAGCGCCAGAAACCAGTTATCGCAGGAGGAGAGAGAGAGTGAGATAAATTTCTCTCGTCCAGGCTTCTCGGCGGGAATTTTAAATTCGAACACTTTTTGGAGGAAAATTGTTATAACTCTGGAACTATGGGAGCAATCTACTTCGGATAACTTTTGTTTTGCAACTAAAACATCAGCGCATGCAACCGTGTACAATTCAGAACACCGGACCGAGGAAAGGGGTGGGGGGCACGTCCCTCGAATTTCAATGGGAAAAAAATAAATCTATAGTTTGCCCTCTCTTCTCCCGCTATTTTTGGGAGAAGGTGCGAACTTTAGCATTCTTTTCAAAGAATGGATATTTCTTAAGAGAATGAAACATGTTTCATGTTCTTGGGTGACATACAAGTTGAATAATAAGCCAAAATGTGATTTTTTTTTTTTACGAAAAATAGGTAATTTGCATTTTTGGAGGTAAATTGTTATAACTCGGGCACTATTGAAGCAATCAACTTCCGATAACTTTTGTTTTTCAGCTAAAACATCAAAGCATGCAACCGTGTACAATTTAGAACGCCGGACCGAGGAAGAGGGGCTTGGGGGGCGCGACCTCCGATTTTCAATGAAAAAAATAAAAATCTGGAGTTTGCCCCTTCTCCTCCCGCTATTTTGGGGAGAAGGCGCAAACCTTAGTATTCTCTGCAAAGAGAATGAAACATGTTTCATGTTCTTGGGTGCCATACAAGTTGAATAATAAGCCAAAATGTGAAACACTGTTCTTTACGAAAAATAGATAATTTGCATATTGCTCAGAAAATTGTTATAACTCTGGCACTATGGGAGCAATCTACTTCGGATAAGTTTTGTTTTACATCAGAGCATGTAGCCGTGTACAATTCAGAACGCCGAACCGAGGAGGGGGGTTTGGGGGGCGCGACCTCCAAATTTCAATGAAAAAACCATAAAAATCTGGAGTTTGCCCCCTCTTCTCCCGCTATTTTGGGGAGAAGACGCAAACCTTAGTATTCTCTTCAAAGAATGGACGTTTCCAAAGAGATTGAAACATGTTTCATGTTCCTGGGTGCCATAGAAGTTGAATAATGAGACAAAATGTGAATCTCTGTTCGGAAATGTGGCATGGATATGTTGCGGAGGGGGGGGGAGGGGGGAGGTTGGTCATCAATATGAATTTCCCAGGTTTTCTCCATACCAGTGTCAGAGTTTCCACCCAAACATAAGAGTATGAAGGTCCAAAAGACACATTCATTTCGTAATCAGCACCAAGATACCATATGGTATCATCCGGCGAGTACGACCTTACTCTGGTGATACCATATGGTATCATCGGGGGAGTAAAGGTTAAGCCTCTAAATATTACGTGGAAAATGCATGGAATTATAGTTTTTTCTTGTCCGTATGGGAGTAGTAAGGGAACTTGTCAACAGATGGAGGGGATAAGAGCGGGTGGCGCCGTCCGATAGTTGTCGGACGTCGTAGTAAGGCATTTTGTTGGGCAAACTGAAGGAACATGGAAACAAATATGTTCCATTGATACATACGATTTTTATCGAATATCCCCACCCGACAAAGTATCTCACTACAACATGCGACAGAAATTGCATGGACTGCAACATCAAACAAAAATCGCATGCATAAACAAGAAGAGCTTTAGATTGCAAATATGCTGCTGGAATTTTATTACTCTTCTGACTCACTTCACCTTATTTAATGTAGCAGTGCTTACGAAGGTTTTCTTTCATCATCCTGACGTATTACTGGTTTCGCACAAGTTAACATACGTTTACAATGGCATTGCACTATTCTTAGATATCAAGAAGGATCCAACCAAATGGGATATATATTGAATACTATCACGAAAAAGTGAAACATAAATCTGCATTGGTGAACGTTATAAAAATTGGCAAGTGCATGCTCCCAACCTCAAATTTACTGCAACACTAGTATTGCAATGAAATTAACGCCACTCTCTGTTCTGTCTGTTTAAACTCATGAGAGATGGTCATTAATCTCTCACTGAGTAAGGTTAATGTCCAATATTAAGAAATAAAATACTAATAATAAATACGTAAATATTTTAATATCATATTTACTCGAATCATTCTATCATAAAAGCAAATCACTTTCTTCAAGAATTGACTTTTCTCTGCCAGCCCTGCTAAATTTTCACTTTTCACCTACTGATTTATACGAGGGGTGGCCAGAAAGTAATTTCCAATTAGTAGGGACATTAATTTTTCGCAAACGCCAAAACCGTGAAAAATGGTAATTGCTGCGAAGTTATGTTTAGGAATGTGCAGTGATGTCTGGACACATTTTTTGCCCGTTCGAAATATCGAAATAATGCGAATTTGGCATAAAATGCAAATTGTTGGCGTTTTTAGCGATTTTTTAAAAAAAGAAATGTCCTAAAACAACGAAAAATTCCACGAAATCCAACATTCTTGTCTTTTCTAGGCCATGTTTGAGTACATAGAACATGCAAGTTTGCCAACATTTTTACTCAAGAGTAAACTATAGTTAGGGTAAGGACGGGGCAAACGGACACCGGGGCAAACGGACAGTCCCTAAGAAAAATACGAATAATTTGGCTTTGAAGTTTGCAACAGTGCATCGGTTGGCGTTGTGATTTGAAGCAGAACATTGGCGAGAAGGTGTGTTGAACATCGGTTGAAATCTTGAAGAAGAACGCCAATCCAGCCGTAAAACCTGACCAGGTAAGGATATTTGTACTAGCAATAACCTAAACAGTAAAAATCTGTGTGCGGAACATAAGGATTGCTTGGATTATGATGGTCCCGCCAAAGTTGCGCTTTGTAGTGTCGATATGTCACTGCCTCCTCGACATACACAGCCTGTGGCAACATGCTGCTGCCATCTGGTGGGCTTTTTCGAGAATGTAAAGCCCAAGGCTACAGGCGGGGCGAACGGACAGGCTTGTGTTGGGGCAAACGGACATGCATAAAGTGCATATCATTTAAATACTATAAGGTATTATGTAATTCAGCAACTAATCTACATTTAACTCAAAGTCGATAGGGCATGTGTGAATTGTATGTAATGCATGTTTTACCCTTCAGATGTATGCCTTTCTAAAATAATGTGCCATTGTTACAGGATAGTGCAACATCGTGAACGATCCACAGACCGCTATTCCTGGACAGATGGCAATATGCAGAGGGCTGTTAATGCAGTACAAGGTGGCATGTGTAACATTTTCAATATCCCTATATTGTAAACCTTACATAATCAGAAAATTGACGTATATATGCTTAGTTCAATTTTCGGCTATCAGAGGGCGTCGCCCCCTGAATAGCTCTACCGGTGCTGCCTCTAACGACAAAACTTGGTACTTGTGGGCTAGCCGTAACCTCGGCACACAGCCGCAGTTGCACTCGATCACCTGGGAACGAAACGGCAACAACCAGCCTTGCTGCACTGACATCCTTTTCCTCGCCGGAGGAGAGAGACGTACCTGACCATGCTGTTGGTAGAATAGAGGCCAGCCATTTCAGCCAAGAGTGTGATGGGCCTACGACTTAGAACATAGGACTACAAACGGAGTGTGGTGCACGTAGCAATAGAGGCAGAACTTTGTGTATTAGGTACGTAAACTCTCCCCGTGCAATAGGAACATAACATCGTATTTTTACCGTATCTGTGTCTAATTTTTACGTTCCCCCTTTTTTTTAATTTTTACATTAAGGCGATAAAGACTTGTATGTTCAACACCCCCTCCCCCTTTTTGTCCTCCTCGAGTGCGCGTTGATAGACCAATTGTCCACGTGCCCTTTTTGTCAAAATGGACAAAACAATGAAAATTGGACGTGACGTATATGAACAGAATTAAGTTATGTGTCTTGATCATTGTGCCCCAAACGTTTATTCAGGCTATTTGCGCCTAGTGCATACATAAATAACCTAAGAACGGGCGCACGCTAATTCAGTGAACACTCGAGCCTCCATCTTCGTACTAGCAATGCACTTTTTTACTGCCCATTTAACGTTTGTCTAGTGATTCAAAACCAAGTTTAATTAATTTGGAACTTGCAGAGAAAAACTACGATCCTTTATTGACTCCCTAGTTGGGACAGAACTAGTTATTCCTGTTAGTCTCCCCCCCCCCTTTGCGGTAGCATTAGAATAACCAAGGATCAGAATAATAACATTAATAAGTGAGGTATGGTTATGCCCAAATGCATTAATTAATGTATTGGTTAAATGTTGAATTTACAATTGCGAGATTAAGTGTGTTGCAATAATGCATGCACGTGTGCGTAACGCGTATTTATGATTGATGCTCAATTAAATGCTAATGGTTGAATAGGTGCACGCGGGACGTGCTGGAAATGAACGCGTGGTTGCACGCTTTTGACAAGCATAGACATTTCATGTATGGTTATTGTTAAAGTTGATACTGTTTTATGAGCAGTCTTGTTTTGGAGAAATAAAACTGTGTTATTGAGCAATTACATTTATCTTCTTCATGGTTGGAATTTTAAGTACACTATTTTGTTTGCTACCTTTGAATTCTAGTTCGTTAGCTAATGTAAGGAACGTACGTCACCAGACGAATAATAACTAAAAACACGACTGTTTTTTTTTTTTTGTGGGGCATTTGTTGTAAAAAGAGAAAGGTAAAGACGTTGGTTTAATTACTAAAACTATTATATACAATGGAGAAGGCTTAAAAGGCTATTCATTGTCGGGACCCTTTGTTTAGGCACATATAATATATATATATATATATATATATATATATATATATATATATATATATATATACGTGTTTTTCTCTTACAGGGCCTTTGTCTCGCGCTTCTCGTGGGTTCCGCTCGTAAACTCCCGCATTATCTTGCGAGAAGTGCGACACAAATTTAGAATTTGTAACTAATAGTACGGGTCTCAATTTCATTTTTGCAGCTGCGGTTGCCGCGCAGCCGCTTCCAATTTAAATATCGCGAGCAACCGCAACTTGACCCCAACTATTACGTTACACATGCCTCTAGCTACAGCCGAAAGAACATCGTCTGTTCCGCGGATCACTTTACAGAGACGGGTGAGTAGCAACGTGCAAATTCCGAAATTTGGCCAGCACACTACGCTTTCAAATGCAGTGGAGGTACAACCGGTGGAGCACCTTCTGAAACTTGATTCTATAGGATATGGTCTGACCTATAAGGAACTCCGCAGTTTGGTATATCGATATGCATTTACAAATGGTGTGCCACATTCCTTTAATGATCTACAAATGGCAGGGAAGAACTGGATACAAGGATTTTTAGCTCGTCACAAGTAACTCAGCTTGCGTGTTGCAGAGGCTCTGTCATATGCTCGCGCTAAAGGATTATCTAAGGCAAGTGTTAACATCTTTTACAATAATTTATCAAAGTTGCTAGACGAACACAATATGTGGGACAAACCTGCCAACATATACAACTGTGACGTGACAGGCATGTAACTGATCTACAAACCAAAACGAGTCATATCAATGCGGGGCAAGAGAAGTCGTGAGCCAAACGAATTGTGAAAGGGGAGAAACAATCAGTGTTTTGGCATGTGCATCTGCAACTGGCCACTATGTGCCTCCTTTTGTTATCATGAAGGGTTAAAGATATAATGAGAACTATGAAATTGGCATGCCTCCTGGGACGAAAATAGTTCTTTCGGATAGTGGCTACATGCAATGAGAATAGTTTGCTCATTTTATTAGTGTCAAACCCCCTGCTCCTGTAGTGCTCATTCTTGATGGACACGGATCGCATTGTTCAGATCCACCAACTCTGGAGAAGGCATTATCCAATGACATGTACCTTCTGTGTTTACCTCCACACAGCACACACAAACTTCAGCCGCTCGACGTTTCGTTCTTTGGGACACTTAAAACATTTTACAACGACGGCTGTAGAGCTTACGTGCGAAGAAATCCGGGGAAAGGTATCAATAAAGTGGCCTTTGGTGGCATTTTTGCAGAGGCTTGGAATCGTGCGGCCGCAGTGGGGAATGCAGTAAATGGGTTTCATGCGTGTGGGATTCATCCATTTAATCCACAACGCCTGCCTGAGCACGCATTTATTCCTGGAACTGTCCATGAAGTGAATGGTCAAGATCAGCGATCACCAGAACCTTTAGCGGCAGACGATGCCTCATCCCAAGGAAGATTTCAAGAACTCAACCCCTTGCCATCAACTTCTGGGACCTTGAGCAGGAAACGAACAACGGGGGAATCGCACTTATTAACGGATCCTTCTTTCATCGCTCGCCTCAAAGAGAAAAACTGACTGCAGCTAATCAAACAACAAGACTGGGAAAGCATGTTAAACGCACCGCAAAAGATGTGTGCCGTGTATGCAACGTTGTGTACAAGCAGGGTCAACACTGGATGCAGTGCTTAGTGTGTTGTGTCTGGTTCCACGTAAAGTGCGTTGCAAATGGAAATGACCCATACTTTGTGTATTTTTCTTCTGAGAGACATGACAGTCCATAAATGAGCTAGTGTCCATTTGCCCCTCTCACATGTCCGTTTGCCCCGCCATGGTGGGGCAAACGGACACTGCTACACACACTGATTCATTTAACAATTTGGAGGACAACGTTCATTATTTTGAATTATACATTGTACTATTTGTTAGCTCAATGTTCACACTTTCTATATCGACCATAATTGTAATTTTTCAATAAACAGTTTGATAGTTATTTTGCAATATATTCTTGGAGTGTCCGTTTGCCCCGTCCTTACCCTATACGTACATGGAATAATTCCGACAGCCCCATTAAATCATGTATTTCCCATGATTTTTTCAACTTCTATCAAAACCATTTGCATCACAGAACAATGTGGCATGGTTCTAACAGGAGATCGAGTGCGTATCTACCGTCACACGGGAGCCACATCTTCAGATTTGTCGCACGAGATATGTTTTGAATTACCAAGCTAAGTGCGCACCATCGGCATTTGTCGAGCGAGTAATAATGGAGCTCAGTCGTTATGGTGTCTGACTACTATGCGAGATACACGTAGTCGATCCCCTGCGGGGTAGAACCAGGATGTTTTACACCTATTCAAACTGCTCCGGCGCCCACCCAGCATCATATGAAGCTAGTACCTTGAGGAAACTTTGAGGGATAAAGGTAGCCAGGAGCGTGGTGCTGATCACATTACCCCTACCTTCAGCCGTGATCAAGTAAGTGTGGAGCCCTAACTCCACACCCCTATACACCTTCATGGAAAAGTGTAGGGGAGCACTTAACTTTTACTTCCTCAAAAATCTGTTCCAACATGTCAAACTGTCTCGAAAATACGTAGACCATGTGACCTACAATTTAAAATAATAGTTTAAAAGCACAATGGAGTATTAAGTTTTGGTATATTTGGCAGATAAATGTTCTAAAACAAAAACGCGAATTTTGGGAAACGTAACACTAACAAGTCAAAAAAAGATAATGCCAATTTTTGGTGCCATAATAAATCTGTATCTGTCACGTGAGATTGATTGATTTTAATTTTTTGGGTGCGTCGCCACTTATGGTCATTATGCACCCTTCAGTATATACGGGGAAAATTCCATTATCTAAAATCCTTACCTTAAAATTTAAAAAAAAGGGGTATGGAAAATAACTTTCACAAAATAACTTTCAAGATATCAAACTCTCACGAAGAGGCGTAAGCCATGTGACTTACAATTTGAAACAGTAGTTTAAAAACACCATGAAGGTATAATTTCAGATATTTGCCAGAAAATGCGCTAAAATGAAAATGCGAATTTTGGGGAAAATAACACCTTATAGTAAAAAAAAAAAAAAAATACACCAATTTGAAGAAAGTAACAAATTATCAAGGCCCCTACCGATTAGGCATAAATAAAACAAGAATATCAGTTGTAATTTATTGCATTAGTAACAGTGACTCCTACCTAATTTTCGGCATAATCAACACCGTTGTTCTGGCATTTGTCGTAGCATGGCACTAAATTTTGTATGCCCATGGTATGTGTCTGACAGCAAAGACTGGAACTACGAGGCGCATCCAGAAAGTAAGTTTCCCTATTTTTTTCCCGTGAAAGTAAACATCATGAGCCGTGTAAATTGCGCATGCGCAGCAGAGCTAAGACGTATCAATCATATGCCAGACGGACAGATCCCGCCCGGCGCCAGTAGCAGTGGTCCGAAGTGGAAGCTCGTATTCCTTCTCCCGCCGCATGCCAGTAGCGAGGCAGCAGTGGTCCGAAATGGAAGCTCGTATTCCTTCTCCCGCCGCATGCAAGGTTCGGCCGGTGATAAAGTTCCTGAATGCACAAAACATTGCGCCAATTGACATTCATCGTCAGCTCTGTGAGGTCTATGGGCCGAACATTATGATTATGAACATTATAAGCAGATGGTGCGTCTCGCTAGTGTCGGCAGTTTTCGGAAGGTCGTCAAAGTGTCCATGATGAAGAACGCAGTGGGCGTCCGTCCCTCATCACTGATGATCTGGTTGAGCTGGTGCGGCAGCGCATCGTAGAGAACCGTCGCTTCACGATTAGGGAGTTGAGTAGCCTTTTTCCGCAGATATCGCGATCCGTGTTGCATGAGATTGTCACGCAGCGCCTGCTGTTCAAAAAATTGTGTGCCAGGTGGGTGCCGAAAAACCTGACAACCGAACACAAAATGAAACGTTCAGGAGCAGCACTGACATTCCTGCAACGGTACCATGATGACGGCGATGATTTCCTCGGCAGGATCGTCACGGGCGATGAGACGTGGATTTCGCACTTCACCCCGGAAACCAAGCAGCAGTCAGTGCATTGGCGGCATAGTGGATCTCCGGTCAAGAATAAATTCAAACAGACGCTGTCGGTACAGAAAGTGATGTGCACCGTGTTTTGGGACAGGAAGGGCATTTTGCTCATTGACTTCCTCCCCAGAGGTGAAACGGTGAACGCTGACCATTACTGTGAAACACTAAGGAAATTGCGACGTGCCATTCAAAACAAGAGGCGTGGCATGCTTACTGCAGGTGTTGTGCTCCTCCATGACAATGCTCGTTCACATACGGCTCGGCGCACAGCAGCTGTTTTGAGGGAATTTGGCTGGGAGTTGTTTGATCATCCACCTTACAGTCCTGATCTGGCTCCCAACGATTTTCACGTTTTGTTGCACCTCAAGAAATTCCTGTCCTCCGGTGAGCGTTTTGGCAACGACGAAGAGCTGAAGACGTCTGTCACACGCTGGTTCCATTCACAGGCGGCAGAGTTCTACGACAGTGGGATCCAAAAGTTGATACCATGATACGACAAGTGTCTCAATTCTGGTGGTTGCTATGTTGAAAAATAGCTGAACCTTTGCTGTACCTGTTGCCAATAAATGGTTTCCTGAAACTGTGTTGGTTTTTTTTTTAAAAAATTAGGGAAACTTACTTTCTGGATGCGCCTCGTATCTACCGCAGTGTAGCTGTCAAATCCTTGCCCTGCCAGAAACCTCTTGAGTCAAAAAAAGAGATGAAAGTCTGTACATTCAAGGTCATGGCTCTCCAGGGAGTGGTCCAAGATCTCTCACCTGAAGTGATGCAAAGGGCCCGTGTGTGCTCAGCTGTATGGGGTTGTGCACATTTGATTGGCCTTCCGTGAATTGTCTGCATCATCGTCTGACCATACTATCACTCACGACGTCCAGTCTGCACACCTCACACAATTGCTGGTGGCTCTGTGCCAAATTCTGAGCGTGCAATGTATGCTACATCGCAGTCGGTGGGAGACTGTATGAGAGCTGCAATATTTAACCTAGAACTGTCCTAAAACGACTGCATTGCAACTGTACCAGATTACAGCTACATGCCACTTCTTCCTGCCTGCATGTGTGTGTGTCACTCTCCGACCACTAGTGCTGCGTATATTCACCATTGGAGCTTTTTTCAGGATGCCCCTCGTATATGAACTTTCAGAAGCTTTTATTATTAGAGTGTTCCTGTTTTAATGTGTGGTTAGCTAAATCAGGTACCTATACAATGCAATTCTATAAATTCCTTGCGTTTAATTTCTAATACCTACATACCCTTTTCGTCAGCATTAATGGTATAACTGCATGTTGTCAGTTTCACAGTATTTCACTTGGATATACTGTACTGAAGCAGAAATCCCATTGATAATGTAAGGAAATGTGACACTTTATTTTGTTCGATTCAATTGTTTCACTTATATGCAAGAGTTAAGTTGTTTTCTTTACAGAGAAGAGAGAAGTAGCTTTATGCATTGAAAAATGAGTCCGCACTCACGGTTCGTGCAAGCAGAGGGTTCCAAACCTCAGTGGAAATATCAGCATAATGTATTTCTTAGTAAATCACTCTTCACTCTAATCTCATTTAGTCGTAACTTAAAAAATAATGAAGAATTTTATTTTAAACTTACTGCGTATGACAAAATTCCGTAATCCTTTCCTAGCTTGTGAATTGTAATAGTTTTCCGAATTCACTATTTTGCAGTTTGAATTCAAATCATAGAGAATAGAGAAATTAAGTCAATTTCATAGAAGATAATATTGGTACTTAACAAAACCATTTGTGGATCTGTATGAGTTTATCATTTCTATTTGCAAAAACATCTATTTTGTTTAGTTTGTAATTGTCAGGGAAAAATGTAAATTTTGTCCTGGAAAACCTGGGAAAGTCAGGGAATTTCATTTCTGCTTGTTTGTAGCCACCCTGTAAATGCATTCCAAATGTACATACATATAGCATGTAAAATTTCCATCTACAATATTTTCTTTTCACATGGAGCGACGTAAAATAAGAAATACACTAAATTGTGTACATATTCAAAATTTCATTAAAGCATATATATTATTTAAATACATTACATAATCAATTCATCCAACTCGTAACAAACCAACATTAATAGCAAACAATATCACGGGCCGCCATGGCATTCTCTGCTTTAAAACTTTTCTCACTTAGATCGTTCGGCGCCCAGGGCCGTCTCCCGCTACCCCCTAGCTACGGCATTGAACTTGATGAGACTGTATAATATTTTATAATATATTTCTACTTTCATAAAATTTGAAATCAAGGGGTTGCAATTACCCCTCCATTCCCCCTCTGCAGGTGTCCTTGGCCGTCTGGAAGGAAAATGCAAGAGAAATATGAAAATTAAGTCCATCTTGAGTACCCTTTAGCCCTGCAACTCTTAAATTCTGCTAGCCTGTTTTTTCTTGTCCTTTAATGTTTGACCCGCACCCTGGCCCCTCCACTAGACTTAATTTCCGTCCAAGGTTGTAAGCAATGCCCCCTGCTCCCCTCTGGTTGCGCCACTGCGTGCCTGGTTAAGGCACCATGCAATGAAAAACAATTAGTTTTCAGTGAGGAGATTTTTGTTTGCACGATCATTCATTTAGATAAATGAATCTATAATATTGCGTGCATTTCCTGGCAATAAGATAAAAACTGCTTACGCTGAACTGAAATCGCTAAGTATATAAATTCTCCTTGGAGGAGAGAGCTCCTCCTAGGACTTCGTAGGATTTAGGAGCTACGTAAGTAGGCAACACTGGCTGCAGCTGTCCACGTGGTGATGAAATACCAGGAGCGACACGATGCCGGAGGGCTGTTTCCTTCCAGCAGGTTTTGCAGGCGCAGGTTTCTTGTTGAATGCCCAGTTACCTTGTAAGCGCAGGGCGCCTTGAAGACCAAGAACCCGGATGAAGACGCAAGTCGACTCGTTGCCGTGGGCAGGCGAGCAGGTATACCTGTCCTCGCGTGCAAGCGGGTAGTGGGTAGGTAAAAGGCAGACTATGCAGGCCTCTATATGCAGTGACGTGCGGTGATGTTGACACTTGGGGTAGCAATCAGTGGCGTGCCCACGGGAGGTTGGTGTGGGTCATAATCCCTCCTCCCCCCTTTAGGGCTTAGTATTCCTAAAAATAGAACGTCAAAGAAAGGAAAGGATTGCAAAATGAGGAAGGACTACTGAAAAGAAGCACACGTTAATCCCACCTACTTTCCAAAATACAAAACATGTTAATTTGACTATTAAGCCAGAGATCCCGGGTTCGAATCCCTACCTGGGCATGGGTGTTATTTGTGTTTGTCCCTTCATCAATTTTATCGTATTATCTTGACGATTAGCCAAAAGTGTAGGAAAAGCGAAGTAAAACAATCCAAATCAATCAATCAATGATTTGATTTATGCTACTTAGCGTCGCTGACACATTTGGTTAATCGCGAAGATGATACAATACAATTAATGAAGAGACAAGGACAAATAACACCCATGCCGAGGTCGGAGTTCGAACCCGGAACTCCTGGTGTCATAGCATGCAGTGATAACCACTCCCCCGCGGCTGGTTGATTTGGTGTTTAAGTCCACTTTATGTTCATAAAAGCTAATCGGGACTGGACCTACATGTGCCTCCACCGGGTACCGATCTGGGGTCACTTGCACTCCTCTACGGAGGTCGGCCGACAACAAAGATGAGTGGAAAGCTTTAACTATCCGGATACGTGGGTATCGGTAAAGCAAACTGCGTATTTACTCAGCGGGACGTAAATTTCCATTGGATTTTTGAAGCACCATATTTGTATGTGATTAACGTTTTTCTAAAGAAATTGCATTGCTTGATTTCCCTAATTTCTCCATCTTACGATCTCGTTACTAAAGGATCCGGGCTCGAGCCCTGGCCTGTGCATGAGTGTTCCTTTGTAACCACTCTTCATCCGTTTAATTTAATCAACGTTCATTGTCATGGCAGAAGTTAGGTAAAGTGATGGAAAAGCAGTGCTAAAGAAACGAAAAAGAAAATACAAATAATTTCCTCCCAGAGCATCTGCAGGGCACTGTGAAATCAGGAGTCCAGAGTTCTCTGTTTATGATTGTCCCTCATGACTTCCATAAGCTCATTATTCAGTTATCGTGATTAAATCTATATACAGCTAGAAAAAGCGATGGGAGGTGGCAAAAATTCAATATATTAGAGGAGATAAACAGGTAACAAAACACTTTTTTCTACTTTCTTCACTGATATTCATTTGGCTTTTTGAGTTCTGGGATACATTTTTCATTCCAAATTATTTCATTATTCACTGCAGAGTACAACACACAGGAACAAGAACGCGCGGTCGTCACGGGTTCGAATCCAAGCCTGAATTGTTCTTTGCGAGGTCCCTTCATCAATTTCATTATATCATCACTCATCCTCATTTTCGCGATAACCAAATGTGGCAGAAAGGTGAAGTAAAATAAACCAAACTAATTAGAACGCGCGTTTTCTTGCCCAAATTAATACATCCGTATTTATGGCTGTTTAGCTTATCCATTTTTTATTGGAGGCCAAATTATTAGTATATTTAAATAAAACAGTGTCGAGAGCTAGATATTTGTTATTTAATCATTATATATTCCATATTTGAAAAAAAGAGAAAAGAAACCATAACATTTTTGTCTGCACATAATACAAGTACGTTCCCATTCATATACAAATGAAACTACATCCCATATTATACATACATATTGTACAACGTTTAGAAGGTTGTGTAAATACAGAGAACATAAGTACTACAGAAAATTGTCCCCTGAGTTGTTTAGAGAATTTACAAAGGAATCGAAGGGAAACCTATCCCCTATCTGTCCTATAGGAGATAGACTGGATGACCTGAAACCACGGGCTTTCAACCATTGGAGCGGGGGGCGACGGGGCAAGGGAGGTACAGGCAGAAATCTTCCCTTTCCTTTCGGGGGGTTGTCTATACCTGGAACTGGTAAGGCGGAAGAAGAGTCAGCTAGGGTATCCAGCCTTGCCAGCTGATCACATCGAGGGACGAGAAGCGCATGGAAAGAAGTGTTGCATATGAACTGAAGCTTCAAGACAATAAATATTGTGATTTTAAAATAATTACAGACGTGAGATTGATTGATCTATCTCTGCTAGACTAGCTACTCCTCAGTGCACGTCACTGTCTATATGCAACACTTTCTTTTCCACGCGCTTCTCGTCCATCGATGCGATCCGCGGGCAAAGCTGGCTGGATACCGTAGCTCGCTCTTCCTCCGCCTGACCAGTTTCCAGGTAGAAAAGACCGGCCAAAGGAAAAAGGAAGATTTCTGCCTCTACCTCCCTTGAGCCCTCACCCCCTGCAAGGGCTTTCAGGTCCCCCCAGTGTATCTCCTATAGGACAGATAGGGGATTGGTTTCTCATAGATTTTTTTGTCAATCCTCTAAAGAACTCAGCTCAGGGTAAAATTTTCTGCAGTACTTATGTTCTCTGTATTTCACAACCTTTTACACGCTGTACAATATGTATGTATAATATGGGATGTAGTTTTATTATTTATGAAATGGGAACGTGTTATGTGCAGACAATAATGTTATGCTTTCTTTCCTTTTTTTCTCAAATATGAAATATATAATGATTAAATTACAAAAATGTGCTCAGGCTCTCTCTCACTCTCGTTTTAGTAGTGTTTTATTTAAATATACTACTCTTGGCCTCTAACAGTCATAAATACGGATGTATTTATTTGGGCAAGAGAACGCGTGTTCATATTTTTGTTGGTTTGGTTTATTTTACTTCGCTTTCCTGCCACATTTGGTTATCGCGAAAATGAGGATGAGTGATGATATGATGAAATTGATGAAAGGACCTCACAAACATGTCCAGCCCAGGATGACAAGCGCGAATTCTTGTTCCTATGTTTTGTACACTGCAGTGAATAATGAAATAATTTGGAATGAAAAATATATCTCAGAACTCAAAAAGCCAATTGAATATTATTCAAGAAACTACAAAAAAGTGTGTTTTGTCGCAGAGCGCTACGACAGCAGGAGTTCCGGGTTCGAACCCCGATCTGGGAATGGGTGTTCTTTGTGTTTTGTTCCTTCATTAATTTTATCGTATCATCTTCGCAATTAACCAAATGTGACAAAGAAGCGACGCTAAGTAACAAAAATGAAATGAAATAATTGATTGATTGATTGATTTGGCTTATTTTACTTCATTTTTCCGCCACCTTTGGATAATCGTGAAGATGATACAATAAAATTGATGAAGGGATACACACAAAGAATACCCATGGCCAAGCCGAGATTCGAACCCAGGATCTCTGGCTTGCTTAGTAGTCAAATCAAATCGTTCTTTATTTTCGAATGTGGGCCGGACCCCGTGGCCGAGTGGTTAGCACATCGCGCTGCGACGCTAGAGGTCCCGGATTGGAATCCCGCTCGGGTTTGGTTGTTTGTAAATGTCCATTCGTCAATTTCATCATTTCATCCCTCATATCCATCTTCGCAAGTTAGCCAAGAAGCACAAAACGCGAAGTAAAATAAACTAAATCAATCAATTTTCGAATGTGGGTGGGGGTTAGGCAGTGGCGCAGGAACGTTTTTCATTTGGGGGGGGGTACAAAATTCAGCCTCATATATATATATATATATATATATATATATATATATACACACACGCGCGCGCGCATATATATATACTACGCATATAGTACTAATGCAAAGGTAGTACCTATAGATATAATGTGAAGGCATCGGAAATATTCCATTTTAGAACAGCACACGAATTTCCTGTTTTTTTAATTAAAAATTGGCATAAATAATTTTTATTTCTGTTTTCCTTAGTATTTATGGTCATTTTAAAAACAGATTTTAACCAGATAAGAATCCCGAAAAATATAAAGCTCTCGACCTTGTTCATGGGCTCGTTTTGAATTTAACGAAACGGAATATCAGGAGTTCGAAATGTGAAAATTGCGAACAAAGATACAGCTATTGATTTTCAATGCAGTGTGAGATTAAAGGGGCTGAGGAGGGTTCAGCCCTCTCCTCTATCTTCAGCCATCCCAACCAGGAATAATTGTCTCTCACCAACTGGATATAGAAACCATATTATTGAATACATCATACTTATAGAGTCCACATCAGTTCAGTTCATTTTAATTTTAAAGTCCCATAGCTAAGCATAAAAATATCTTTAAATAATTTATGGCAGATGTGTACCACATGCAATGCCTTTTAGAAGCCATGTATTCGGTATTTCCTCAGACATCTATAGGGTGTTGTCTTTTTTTAAAAAAATATTGAGTTGAGATGATTCCCGATCAACTCGTAAGAGGTCTAAGTTTGGAATGTTTGTAAAACATTTGACAAAGTATTTATTTGTAACATAATTATGTGTGCCTAACGACGTTCTTCAAGCACTGAAAATACTATCATTATATATACAAAACTGAAATCCTTCAGATCTCAGAGCAAGCAAGGAAAAGCCAAATGCTCGAAAGTTGTTTTATTTCTCTTTTCAATCTTCGGTGGATAATTTGAAGAGCCGGCCAAGGTTTCTTTTCGTATTTAGTAGTATTAAATGCATATACATGCATGTTTTAAGGTGACTTGTCAATTCCTCGTTTACGTGAAAAGGTGAACTTTAAGTAAGCAAAAGCATGTGCGCGTCACAGTTAAATATTTTCGCATATACAAAGAAAATCCAAAACACATTCCCACCTCGCCAGCCCCCGTGGCGGAGTGATTAACATATCGTTCTACGACGCCAGAGGTCCCCCGGTTCGAATCCCGGCCTGGGCATGGGTGTTATTTGTGAGTGTCCCTTCATCAATTTCACCATACCATCATTCATCCTCATCTTCGCGATTAGCCAGAAGTGGCTGAAATTTGAAGTATAACAAACCAAATTACTCAATCAAACATTCCCATGTTGCTCAAAGACCTTGTGAATTCAATCAGAAATCTACCAGCCGAATGTGAAATGTCATAATCCTAACCTTAACTGATTAGAAAAATAATTTAGAAGTTTTAAACATACTTTTACTTTCCTTATACCCCCAGTGCATTGCTTCATGCAGAAAAATTTACAAGAAATTGAATGAAGAAAACACAGTGGCCTTGACAAGCCAACTGGCAAACCATAGGACCTGCAGCGAGTCTCATTTTTCCCGTGCATTCATTTGACTAATGTAATTTTCTTCCAGTTTGACTTTAGGGTTTAACTTCAAATGGCGTTGTATTTGTGTTGCATTCGATATCAAAATTAGGTTTTAAGCGATTAATGTCCAATTCTAAGTACTATATCTAATACTTAGGTAAAAGTAAGTTGTCGTCCTCTGATAAAATCACAAATTGCACCCTGTTCTAATGTCTAGGAAAGGGGAACCTTTCATTTGACCTAGGAATGACATCGATATGAGACGAGAGGAGAATTGTCACAGCCTCATCTCGTCTCCTGTGCGGTGAGTTTGAGTTTGTTTAAGTTGATGTATTAAGTCCATTTTATGCACAGTTAGGCTAATCGGGATACGAACCACTGTGCCACATGCCTCCACCGGGTATCGAACCCGGAACCCCTTGATTACAAGGCGACGACGCTACCACTGCGCCATCGGGGAGGCCCTCCGGTGTGCTGAGGTACTTCTCGTTCTTGTTTGTGTTTCGGTGTCCACTCAGAAGTTGTTAAAACTTATTCTATGTACTTTATATCCACTTCATGGGCTAATCGGGACTGAATCTGCAGTTTAAAGTGGAATCCAAAGCTCAGTGCATGTTGGACCCTTCAATTACAAGGCGAGATATCTAGTCCTGACCCACGAAATGTTTAGTATAAGTACGTGTTGCTTATACTAAACATAATAACGTTTTTCTGCTTTATATCTTGATTCGATGCTGTGAACCGTCGAAATACGGAATTATATTATAAATACATTAAACCGGGCAGCACAGGCTCGCAATTATTACTAATGCAATTACAGTAAACAAAATGCAGGACATTTTGAAAAAAAAAAATAAGTCAATAAATTTAAACGCTTGGTATGTCTGAAAAAACACACAGTAATTTAAATGTATTTTTACCAATTTCTTCAAATATGATACCAGAGTTTCGAACGAGATCATCTTGGACATCAAGTATCGCCTCGCTTTGATTTTGCAGAGATTTATTTCAGTCTCGTTTCGAAATTTGAGAGGAAACACAGACTTTTCTTGTCTCAGTATCATCTCTATATTCAAAAATATCTTAATATATAGGTTTAAGTATAGTTTTCCCTCTTAGAAAGTTATGAAGTACAGGAATACATTGTACCCCCCAATGTCTCGTCTCATTTGTGTAAGTATTTCGTTTCGGAAAATTCCATTTGAAAAATTCAAAAGAAAAGGTCAGTCATATACTCTTCTGATGAAGATTTATATATTATCTTTGAATCGACGCGACCATTTCTTTAGAAAAGTGTAACCCCCCACCTTACGCAAAGGAGCATTCATCTGGAGCGTGATTTTCTGAGAGTAAACTGTTTCACAGAAATTTACACAATTTTCATCTCCTTAGAGAGGTTTCCAAGAACACAGGTCAATGAACTAACTACATAGTAGCGAGCACAGTGTAGTAGAATAAGTTTACAATAGTTTGAATTTCTGTGGTAGCTAAGTAAGATAAATTAGATAATGCTTGTAAGTTATAAACAATATACCTAAACCTTTTTTATTGAGCGAATTGAAAATATGTTGCTTTAACAGTAGCACCTTGCGTCTGTCAAATTATCTAAGGTAGGTACAGGGGGTACAACGGGATTTTCGGATTTAGTGGGTACAGTACCCTCCTTCAAAAATTTGAGGGGGTACAATCAGGCGCGGCTCGTGCATTATTTACCCGGGGGTTCACTGAAGTCATGTGACATATATTCAGTTTCCGCAAAATAAACTTCCTTCGCCTAACAAAAGGATGGGGGGCGGGCTTAAAAGATTTGTCCAGAATTTTTTTTATCTGGGAGTATAAGGTTTTGTATTAGGGGTGTGCGAATAAATTTAGGGCTGAAACTACAATAAATTGTGCCTTTATGAAAAAGTTGAGTTTTGTTGGAATGGACGTCCTCAAGTAGGGGCAAGTAATATATTTTTTCCTCAGGAGGAGCAAAAAACACTCCTTCAGTCTGAAGTTACTGCAACGCTTTTATAATAATTACCAAAAATTACTGTGACTGAAATTAAATTATATGCGTGTAATATATAATTTTTGGTTTACATTCAATTTCCATGGGGGGCTGCCCCCTTTTCCCCTTCCGGACGTCCATGCCGACTAATCAGAACTGGTCCTACATTTATTAAAGGGAAATGGCAACTAATGGCATGTGCATACTAGAAATCGAACCTGAGACCCTTTCATTGATACAAGATAGCTTTGTTCAAATTTGGGGCTGGTCGACCAGCACACGCTTTTTTTCAGTGGACAAGGAAGTTTGTTTACGTTAATTATGTGCATTTCTATCGGTCATTTCTTACCTGCGCGGACAGCAACGCCTACACTGCATCAAATGACATAACCTAGGTAAAGTCCATCCCTCGCTTCACTCGCAGCATCACTTAATACTTTCCAACAAGTATCCAAGCACTTCAAAAACTAACAAACTTGAGACGATTGACACCGAGCGACAGCGAGTCACGTCTTCGCGCCATTCTTTCTCTTTCTTGAACCCCAAGTGTTTCCACCTTTAAGGAAAAACCTCTGAATGCATGCACGAGCTATTTTGGTAGTGTATATCCTTTATTTTAATTCATCGCATCTAATTCCAGCTTTTATTTGTTTCCACTCATCCATCTCTGCCACAATCTTGCATTTATTCCAAGAAGTTCGGTACAAAAATGATACAAAGAGAATATTGAATATGTAATGTGTGCGCTTCAAACTTGAACCGCACACAGCAACACTGGAAGGGAGGAAGCAGCGAGATCGGAGCCTTGTCCCGCGCCTTCTGCGAGAGAACGAACTGCGCATGACCGTTGGGTGGCACATAGGTTCTTCAAATCTCATCTTCCATGTATTTTGTCCTATACCCTCCTCGAGCTTCTGCTCCCGCACGAAGCTTTCACAATGGCAAGAGCTGTCCTGTGGGGGTTCAACTGAGGGTCTGTATCAGGGCGGCCGAATCGCGGTTTCTTCTTCTCAGCAAAAGAGTTCACCGTATTACGGCACAAATACATGACTTATTGTGTAGAATTTTTAGCGAAATAATGTGAAAATGTAAAGACATTGTTTATTGTTCATTCTCGAGGTGATTATCGTATATTACTGGGGGTTCACTGATCCTGTGCGCTATAGGGCCAACCGCGCCTGGGTACAATGTACCCCTGTACCCCCCCGTTCCTGCCTCACTGGGGTTAGGTGTACTCTTTGTTAGTACTCTTTCATCATTTTGCAATATTTTCCTGTTATTGACATTCTTTTTTTTAGGAATACTGAGCCCTAAAGGGTGGGAAGTGGTGTGACCCACACACCCCCTTGAGTACGCCACTGACTGCTACCTCAAGTGTCGACGTTACCGCACATCACTGCTTCCTCCCGTCCAATCTGCAGTGATTTCGCACCCTGGGAGGGACAGTCTCTAAATACCATAAAAAAAAATACAGATTTGGGTGTGGGTCAAAACCCATTATTTCTCTGCTTTTCCTTGTTTTTTGGGGGGATAGGGGTTTAAGGGTTAAAATGTGCTTCACCTGGGGGAAGGGGTTCGACCCCATTGGCGCTGTCTCTGGTGCTATTATAACATACACAAATCGACATGCTTCTGGGTTGTAAAAATAGATACGTAGATATTTTATTTGGAAAAAGTTGACGTTCATATTCTTTAGAAAATATACGTGTATCGAAAATTGGACGATATAGTTCATTTCTGGCCTGTGATATAGTATATTGTATCTCAAAGCAAAAAAATCCCTTTGAAATCGATTTTGTTTATTTTGCGCATAATTTTTAAATATATATTTTTAAAGCTATCATTTCTGACATTTTATAGGATCAAAGAGTCTTTTTTGTTCTGTGTCCTTATGCTGTTCCAAACGGTAACGCATATTTACACGACATTTGTTTCTTTTCATGCTTTTGTTTAGTGCTGCCATCTGTGAACATAATTCTATTTTGTCAACATTGTAGATGTCGCTGACATAGCGTTCGGAAGTGTAGGGAAATGTAGAGAAGGAGTTTTGGAAGGTTCGAAGTAAATGGGAAGTTGTGATAGTAATGGTGACAAAGTGTGGAGATTTTTCACTGTGGATTATAGCAATGTATAAAAATAGATCGTATGCACTCTAGCATGTAATTTGAAAATCATGTTTAGCAAGAAACCCCATGCAGACGTTAAGAAATCTACGCAAAAGATCCAGGACTTGAAGAAGGATGCTGCTACACGATTAAAACACCTTAAAATTGTGTTAGGTAAGTGGAACAATATTTGTAATGAACATTTAACTTTTAAAAGTTTTGTACCGTTTGACAACATACAGTCATAAACAGGTTGCTGCTATTTCTTACAGGAACACATTGTTGTGTTTCATGTCGCATATTTATGACACTTTGAAAGATTACGTGTCTATTTGACCTTGTGGGGTGATGTGGGGACAGGTGTTTTAACATTGGAACTTGCCACAGATAATTAACGGAATGATATAAAATTCATAACAAATCATAACGTGTAATCCAACCAATTTGGTATTTACTATTGCAAGAGGATAAATGGATTAACATTTGCATTAATTAATTAACTTTTCTCTAATGCAGTTGTTAGTTGCCAAGTCTGGACAAATTAATCGGATATCATTCAATTATTTCACCTAAATAAGTGTTCCGGAATGCAGAATAGTACGTTAGCAATGTAAAAAAGTGCGAAAGAAATGATTCCCAGGTGTCTCAGGTATAGTAAAGTAGTACCTAATAAACAAACAATTTTGTTCACCCGATAAGCCCACAGTCTTAACGCTCACTTGCCTACATTCCTTAACTGTTTTACTACTGCTTGATATTGCATGCATGTTTGGACTTTTGATTGAATATCACCGTAGTTGAGGAAGAAGAAGAAAGTGAAAAGTATTTGGAAACTAAATTTTCTATTCACAAAAAAATGCAGAATACAGTGTAAAGTTATGTGATTTGGTCTAGTCCCTACACATCATTGAGTGTCAGCTAGCTTTCGACCTTTAGATGCCTTTTGACGGCCTATGTATAATATTTAGACACTAAAGTGTAAAACATAGTTTTATTTGATGGCAAGAAGTCAAAACTACAGGAAGCTCAATAACTCTAGGAGAGTGTGTTTGAGTTGTCACATACTGCTGCGACAGCTTACATAACGAGGTTCTCCTGTCTGCATTGCTAATACATACTAATTTCGGTAACAGTTTAGTATATCGGAGACACATTAAAATCGAATAATTTGTGTTTCACAGGGTTCGTACTTACCAATTGTGTATTGCAGAACATAGTTCAAGGTGTCATTATGCTTTTTACACGAAAAGAAACACAATTTTTCACATACATAGTGATTTTTTAAAATCCTTTCTTCGCTTCCATAACACACAATATGACTGACACATCTTGACTCATGTTGTGGGTATGCAGTGTTTCCAACCTTGTTCACGAAAAAATACCTACTATTGTGTTAGTCACATGTGCAAATTGTACATTATGCACGGGTACGGTAGCTGATGGATAGCCTCACGAACCATTTCCGATAAGGTTTGGTTAGGTTAGGCAAGCATAGTTAAAAAAAAGGGGGGTTGGAAACATTGACAGGGGCTTACGTCATCAAACGTATGGAACATTTGGTTCACGTAGTCGAAGGTAATGTAGGCAAGAGCTTTTGTGCATCGGAGAGATATTTCTCTTGAGAAATACATGATTTCCCGGTCAAATATAGTATTCCATGATGAAAGAAAATACCTCAACAATGTTGGAAATCTTGGAGAAACTCATTTCCGTAAGTAGTTTCTTCTGTAAAAATGAAGAAATGTGTATCTGATATACTAAACTGTTACCAGCCCTGGTTTCATTTGATTTGTGTGTGTGTATGGAATTGTCTGTGAGTACTATCACAATAAGATGGAAACTGATGTGCTTAGTTTCTCCCAGCATGTAACTGCAACGACACTACCAATGCACCATCGGGGAGCTGCTGATTAATTATCACCTGCATTTTTATTCTTCACTAAATGTTATGTATTTAGCAACAAAAATTAATATGAAACTCTACCAAGTTAATCCAGCGATGTTCATTGTTCTTTTGAAGGCGTATCCAAGTGCAACTTCTTTTTCTTCATGTTATGATTGTGTTGTTCCCTGGTGTCTCCTCTAGAGCGTTGTATTGTATCATAGACGCAGCAGTGGGTTCGAAGCCCACGGCTCCAGACAGATATATTAGTAGGAATTTCAGCGAAAAGTGCAGGCTTGGCCAGGACACGAACCTGGGTCTCCAGCAAATTGTGCTGTGCTTATATCACCTGAGCTACCAAACAAGCCCTGGTTTTGCCTGTTTTCCTGATGCTGATTTATCTGTTTGGAATTGTCTCTGTCAGTGGTACTGCAATGGGATCTCTTCTTGACTTTGAAACACTGATGACATGTAGTTTCTCCCAGCGTAGAGTTGTATATTACCTTATGATCGAGTGTGCCAAATCATACGTGAAACAGTGGTGGATAAAAATCATGCGAAACTAGGCTGGTTCGGTATCTCAGTTGTTAGAGTGATGGGACAGTGTGCCAGCAGCCCGGGTTCAACTCATAGCCGATCTGGCATTTTTCACTGAAATTTCTATGTAGTCATGATCCCATGTACCTTATATGTGCAGCATGTTATTTTAACTGATAAAGAAGTGTGTATACATTGTGTCTTAACCAATCACAATTAATTTATGGCTGAAAGACCTGACTGTGTTTTAGTAGGCACGAATGTTATTAAATACAAAGGAATTGGAATTAACTTTTCTGGTTAACATCAAAGGTATTCATACTATGGGAATGAGAGACCCGGTAATAGATAATTAAGGTACTCACGTTGTTCTACATTATTTTCTATTAATTTCGGTAGCCACTGCCACCATTCTCGTTGGAATTCGTTGTGTTGTTGCTTTGGTGCATTTCTGGTGTTTTTTCCTAAATCGACGCTAGGTGTGCTGCTGTCACCTGTATGTCTGCATATATGTCGTCTGCTGTTCACCGGTGTTTGTTGCATTAACGGAAGCCAGGTGTGGTGTGCCTGACCACTATCTATGTTCAGTTCATGGTTGTAGTGCATGATGGCGTGTGTTTCTTTGATTTTTGTGTCTATCAGAGTGTGTGCTTTGCATTTGACATGTACTTTCTCAATTTTATGGTTGTGGAATTTGATATGCTTGGCAAGTCCGGTGGTGGGTTGGGCAGTTTTTGCATTTGATAGGTGCTGCTGAATTCTCTCACTGATGGGCCTAATGGATCTGCCGATGTAGTGAGCCTTGCACTCGCAATTAGCATCATAGACACCTGGATTGTTGAGGGAGGGAGAGGAAGTACCGTTTATGTTTGTTTAGTTGGTCAGCTATTTTGGAGGTTGGTTTGTGTGCTATTTGGATATTGTAGGGGCGGAGGGCTTTTGTAAGGCGGTTGGATGTGGTAGGATGGTAGGGAAAGGCAAACCACTTGGTTTTGTTACTGGGATCTGGTTGTGATCATGGAGTGGGTTGTGTTGATGGTGCAGGTTGTCTGACTTGGCTTTCAGCTTTGCTGCACCATGTGGAGAGTTAACATTCAGTATATCCATGTTTTAGTGCCAGTTCCGTGATGGTTGCATAGGTATATTAGGGAGAAGTGAGACCAACTGTCTGAGGCATCTAAAACACAACGAAATGTCAAGGAAATCCCTTTCTCCTATCTTGATTCACAAAATTAAATGATGGAATTCCTAAGATATCTTAAACTAATAATAGCACTGGCTGTGTACATGTATAATGTGTATTTTGGCATATCCATGAAGAATGAAACTTTATGGGTGTAAAATGAAAAGTTGGCAAGTTTTATAATTATTTATTTATTTATTGAACAAATGATGCCACAGAACATTGTTCCATTGAGGCATGCATACATTTTGTGCATTACATAAATTGTTTTACTAATTGCTAAACAGGTGAACCCCTTACTCCTTTCTCCATTGACCCAGTAGGGCTATTTTGAATGATTGAAGTGAGGGACTGTTTATATCAATGCTTGGATCATTTTCTACCACTTCTTTAGAATTTTTACCCATTTTCCACATCGGAGATATCTTTACATAGTTTGTTCTAGATTTTGGCACATGGAACAACCTAGGTTTCGGTCTGGTTCTCATTTGAGGTACACGATATTGTAGTGCACATACTAACCCCATAGAGCCTATTTTGTTATTTACAATTTTATATAGTATGCTCATCAAATTTAGATTAAACCTTTCTTCATTTTTATTATGTTATACTGCAACACAAGTTCAGAGCATGGAGTGAATTTAGGATATACTTTGTCTTCTTTGTACTTTAGGTAGAATTTGGGCTGAATCACCACTATTTCCCTCATGTTTTTTTTTTTTATCCAAGGCCTGCCATATTACTGATGCATATTCTATGAGTGAGCGTACTATAGAGACATACAAAGTTATTAATATTGATGTACTTGGTAGATCTTCCCCACATATTTTTATGAACCCTAATTTCTTGTACACTTGGTTAACGATGTGATGGATATGTTCTTTCAAGCATAGATTAGCGTCGTATGTGACACCAAGATTTGTGAATTTAGTTACCCTGGTTATTTGTTTTCCTCTCAACTGATACAAGAAGTTTCTTAATGTTTGAGCATTTGTTATATACATTACCTGACATTTATCAAGATTAAATGAAAGTATTATTTTCACTCCATTGTAGTAATTTATTTACGTCTCTCTACAAGTCAAGGCTATCTTCGTCAGGAAATAGGAGGCATCACCTTTTCATAATTATTTTCGGGAGGTCATGAATAAAGAGTAAGAAAAGGATTGGGTCCAAATTGGAGCCCTGCGGTACCCCAGAAGGCATAGGGTATATCCGAGATATGTATCCTAGTATAATTGACAAATTGTTTTCGGTATACGAGGGTTGGGGCCATAAGCCATATCAACATTTTTTTTCTCAAAGTTAAACAGTGGTACCACAGTATGATTGCATGTGCTGGAGAACGTGGTACATTCAGTACATCAGGACATGTCCCTAAATGACAGTTTGATGTACTTAGTCTGGCCATAAATACTGTTAAAAAGTTTCAGATGCTGTAACACTGTCCATTGTGAGGCGAATAAATGAACCTGGTGGTGGAATGTGTGATGACTCATTGTGAGTGTTGCTGTAGAACTGTGGGCAGTGCTTGAGGGTATTGCCTGCAAGAAGAGTCACCCCACAGTTGACAGATTGAAGCGCTCTATACTGGCTGCAGTGGCGACATTTCCTCTGGAGACAGTGCATGCTGCAATAGACGAGGGGTCCGGCAGACTCCGAGCCTGTGTGCATGCTAACAGCAGACATTTTGAAATATGATTGGTGCAAACTGTTGTCAGACCATGTATACTTCACATCCTTTATGCATATTAAATTACCTTTCACCATGTTGCTCGTTTTCCTTTGTAACAGTATTTATGACCAGACTAGGTATGTTTTTGCATAGAGGGCAGTAGTAATTCAGTGGTGAGAATGGATGTGACATGGCTTTCTTCTGAGGAGAAAGGATGCATATTTATCCATGTGCACTTTCAGCCCCATATGACCACTGTAAGTGGGTTAGGGGAAATCTTTATTGAATGCCCCTTGCACACCTCAGTTTTTAATGAGTCTGTGGATGAGTTTAAAGTAAAACTTAGCATAATTTATGTCATATTATTCAGAAAAGATGAGTCTTTATAGAAACAATAATATACCTATTTGCTGAAAAATAAATTACCGTATTTGCCGGCATATTAAGACCCCCTTTTTTGGATACATTATTGAGGAAAAAAGCTTTGCCACTTAATATTATAATTAATATACAGTATTTGAAATATAAAGTTATATGTAGGTGTACTTTCAAAAAATAACTTACCTAGTCTAACTAGGAAAAAATACATTTTAATCTTCTTCGCCACTCACTGCAAGGAAGTTGTCTAACTTAAGAGAAAATTTCCTGAAATGGAGTTAATCATAAAATGAGTGTCACAATTACACCCATAACACATTTGAATACAGTTACACAAAATTTGTCACCTTCTGTTGATGTAACGTTTTCATCTGCTGGTTCTTGCATTTTTAAAATATTCCTCTGTCTTTCTTAGTAAATTAGACTTCAATAGATAGAAACCCTCAAGTTTGGGGACTTTCCTGCCTTATTCATCAATGTTTATAGACATGCTAGCAACAAACTTGTTTAAAGCCTGGTGATTTTTGAGAATGTATTCCTTGATACATATGGACAATATTGAACAAAAACCAAGTTCCTCGTTTGTAGATAATCTGAGGGAGTTGTAATTTTAAAAATCTGCAAATCTGCTGACACACCATTGCGTTTGTGTCAAAACCAGTGAACTTATTCAGAAGTGTTGTGGTATCATTTCACACTTTCTGTTGCATTCATTCGAATAGGCAATGACAAAAAGCGTAACAATCTGACAAACATAGGTTTTTTAATCCTCTCTTGATTTTCGTGATCTTCAATCCAGTAATACAGATGACCAAACAATACGACCACACATACCTAGGTATAGCATGCCTTCCATGAAGGCACATTTAGGGGATGTAAGGGGTAGAGCTCCACACATTCTCGATCTTGGCCATTTTGAAGGTGATGTGATCAGTACCATGCTCTGGCCACCCCCAGGAACCACTTTATGCAGGGACAAGGCCGGTAAATTTCAGACCTTAGATCACCCACCCCAGGAATCAAACCTGGGTCTCCTGCGTGGCAGTCAGACACCCTACCGATTAGTTCACTGCAGCTCTGCCTGTTGTATTTATGTGCATATTTTTTAAAAAATCTTATTCTTTTCAACTGGTAGTTAGTAGATTATTTTGTTCTTAATGGTCTATAAAAAGATTTGCCAGGGAAATGGAGATTATTGTCTTTTTTTTTCTGTTCAGAAGGAACGTTGTAGCAAATGTACTTGGGATGCAATACATTGTAATACAATTGATGCTGGGAGGGTGCTGTCATTTGGTTGGCCAGTAACCTAGGAGACATAGCTGAACTACAATGGAGTGCCTCAGAGTAGTTCTTGAAGCCATTTTAGCTCTTGTGAGAATTTTTGTGAAAGTTCAGTCAGTCCAGTCCATGACGATTATCTTTTGTAACCATTCATTAACCACGACTACACCTTAATGATTGGAAAGACCATTTCATGAGCTTGTTATTAGATGATCTTTCTTCATTAAATATATTCCACTTAGTACTCTCCAGTCACTGCAATGTTGCAGGCCAACAAAGCTTCCTGGGCATTGTGTTTGTCCCTTCATCCACTTCATCTAATCACAAGTCATCCCCATTGTCAGGATTAGCTAAAAGTGCAGAAATCTGACATGAAATATACCAAATCAAATGCTTTAAAGTATGCAAACTAAATGCTGAAAAATCAAATGGCCACTGTGCAAAGAGAGAATGTGATGCACATATATATATTCAACCATGCAGCTCAGGTTCCCAGTTGCCACGATTTTCTGTTGGAAGACGATACAATTTTTAGTATGCTGTGGACAAAGTGCATACATCATCCAATACCAGGGCTGCCCACTTGAGTTTGAAAACCTCAGGACAAAGCACACAGAGTCTGTCTTCAATACAAAAACATAGAGTAGCATGTGAAACATGCATGATGCTGATGCATGCATGCATAATGCAAATTCATTAAGCTGCCATGATACTGTTTCCACAATGGTCTGAACTCCCCAAAAAGACTTGCCAAGTACAAAATTAAATGAGAAAAAATACCTGTTTACTGTTGTGTAATATGAAGTTTATTTATTTCTGTAGAGCTTACATATAATAAAGGTAAGGATTAGATTGTGATTATAAACCTTTGCGTTGACAGTGCCTACGAAAATTTTTACATACCACTAGTCCACTAACAATAATAATTTGCATAAATATAATGATCAAGTACTTTCATCATCTAGATCTAACAACCTTTTTCGTATTCAATAAATCATCAATTAAAGAAAATGTTGTGACTGTCCAATATTGACATTCACAATTATTATGAACTTATTGTAAAAAAAATAGGGTGTTTGCAACACTGATACATATTTCATTTGTTTAAAAAGTTATTGATAAAATTTGAACATCTAAGAAATGGCTGTGAATGCTATATCTATCATTGTGATTGTACAAGTGTGTTAATACAGATATATATTCAAAATTATGATGTATCTACATTTTTATTTGTGCAATCCATGAACTTAACTAAAAGGTTATTTGGGATTAGGCAAAGGGCCACGTCTCAAATCATTGGCGACCATTAAAAAGGACCCGATTAAAGAAGTGTATCTTCGGATTTTGAGTGACGAATGTATTTAGTTCTCAACTTTTAAATTTTATTGCCCTTGTTCAATTTTGAAACTTGTGTATATTATGGCTGATAAAACAGGGAAAGATGTAAGATGACATAATCGTAAGAAGGAAACTGTTCATTACGAAAACATGAATTCAACATCTCAAGTGCAAGAAGGTGAAGTAAGTAAGCAGACTGGTGCATCTGTGAATATTGTCTGTTGTAATGATCCTAATAGTGATCGCAGATCTATACAGTGTGTAAGTTGTCTTTCTTGGTATCGTGTTAATTACTTAAGGTTAACTGTAACACACTGCCATATTTATTCTACCACCAGTGAACAGTTTTATTGTTCTAAATGTAATCCAGAATATGATCCTTTGAAATTGCCATTTTATTTGGAAACTGTTACTCCAAATTTTTCTGAACTTTTGGACACAATTAAAGGTATTAAACTTTCTATGGAAGATAAATTAGATCAGAAGTTTAAGGAATCTAGTGGCCAGCTAAACAAGAGACTTCAGGTATCCAGTCAAGAGATGAAAGAATCCAATGAACAGCTCAATCAAAAACTTCAAGAATCTAATGAACGTATAAGCGGGGAGTTAAAACAATGAAATGAACAACTAAGAAAAAATTGGAACAATTGAATTCTGATGTGAATACAAAACTAGAAGCTGTCCATCTGGAGTCGGACACAAAGTTTTATGCTGTTAATGAAGATATAAAGAATGTCAGTAGTAGGTTAGACAACATTGTCTTTGAAGTGACAAGAAAAATTGATTCTGTTGCCGCTGCATGTGTTAGGTCTAACGAACAGATAGAGAAAAAATTGAAAGAAGAATTGAAGACTGTTGACGACAGGTTAATTGTATTAGAAGAAAACAGAAAAACACAAGAGCAACGTTTCGAAACATTTGAAACTAATTTAAATGATATTTCCTCACAGTTTATCAACATTAAGGACAGATTGTCAACAATGGATACAAATTTATCAACAACATTTAACTACGAATAATGTAAGTAGAAACGTTGAAATGCAAAGAAATAGTGTAAATGCAACTAGCCAACGTAACCGAAGAATGGATTCCGGATTGAGTTCATCAGATACCGATCCTGAAGCTTCATCGGAAACAACACATGTCAAACGATTGATAAAAAGTTCAAGTTCTCGTAAACATGTTACTTGGAAAGTAAAGAAATCAGTTTCATTTTGGATCTGTTAGGTCGACAAACTCAGTATGTGACAATGTTCATCGCACATCATTTGATACTTGTAATGTTCAGAGTAATCCTTTAACTTGTACTTGGTGTACAAGTGATGACCTTGCTGATTTAATCAATGTTCAGCTTTGCCGTGAACCTAACCAGATGCAAGTTGTCATATTGGAAATCAAGCTAATATGCCTACACCTTTTGTATCTGATAGTGGTAGAGCTAGATGTTTAAAAATTAATGAGTTAGATCATCTCCCTAAGTTTTCCGGCAAATTAGAAGTTCAGTATGCTAGAGAATGTATAGAACAATTGACTTACACTTTGAATTTGATTTGCATTCCTAAACATTTAAGATTACAAAGTGTGCAAAGATGCTTTACAAATCATGCAGGATATTGGTTTAGAACACACAAACGGCAATTTTCTTCATATGACGATTTCGTTCAAAAGTTTATGAACCAATTCGCGTCAACAGAGGTTTTTCAGTCACAATTAGCAGTGTTGAGAAATAGAAAATATGATTCGCCACAACTTGGAAATTTAGAAACTTTTGCTATGAAAACATATTCAAGTTACTGTAATCTTGTAGATTATCCTCAAGACACTGATGTTATCCAACTTATTATTAGCCCATTGCCAGATTACATTGCTAATAATATAACATGTCATGAAATAACATCTGTAGATCAACTTACAAGTATGTTAAGAATATTAGAGGTTGTGAAAACTAGCCGAAGGAGACAAATGTGTCTTCCAGAAGAGAAATTTGACAGTGACAAAGTCTCAAAATCTTATAAAAGGAGCAAACAAACCAAAATGAAATTGAATGTTCGACAGGTGAATCTTAAAAGGGACAAATCTATGACTATTTCGTCTACTCAAACATCTGAATCTAGTCATGAACAGTGAAATTTTCGACTAACATATTATAATGGTAATGGTCGATTTAATCCTGGCAATAATGATAATGAAAATGGAAACAAATCGTTTAGGAGATTTAAACAAAATGGAAATACTCCAATATATTCTAATAACTTTGGAAATAGGTTTAATAATGGAACCAATGTAAGAGGCAGAAATTTTCCCAGAAACCGGTATTTTAATGGATATCAATCTAATTTTGTACAACCTGGTCAAGGTGGGTCTTATGATGCTAATTCTTATGTGACACAAACAGTGAGTAATTATAGACCTGAGTACAGTAATAATTTTAATACACAACATCATACTCAAACGGCAAGAGTTTCATCAACTTTGCAAGGTTATCAAACATCACAAGTCCAGGCTACACCTCAAGCTAGTATGTCAAGTAATACAGGATTGGCATCATCTATTCAAGTACCTATACCTGTAACCAGAGTACAACAATCGTTAAACTCTCAAAATAATGTGAATAGTTCTCCATTAAATTGAAATGGCGGACAGATGTGCATCGTTCTCTCTGCTTCTTATCGCAGGTGCAAGAAGTGCAGAAGAATTCTGGTGATGATAATAGTTCGGACACTAATTTTACTGGATCTAATTTCACAAATTTTTTTACAAGTGAATTTTTTGCTTGAGTGGTTTGAGGAAGAACCAGACTGGCTTTCTACTGGAGCCAATACACCTATTCCACTTATAGAAGTTCCAGTTATTCATGGTCGTATTGATCAAAAACCTATTATTTGTACAAGAGATACAGAAAGTCAGGCTAGTGTGTTAAATTTTGATATTTGGTGTAAAATATCCACGTTAATTGGGAACATTAAACTTGACAAAGTGGATGACATAAAACTTTGTGGTTTTACTGGATCAAAGAGATGTAAGATTGTACGTAGGATCGAAGGTAATTGCTCTTAAAATTGCTGATAAATATTTTCCTGTAGAAATGTTCTTTCTCAAGGAGCTGAATGCAGATTTAATTTTGGGAATTTCGTTCTTGAGAAAATATAAGGCAATTCTGGACCTTAGAAAACAAAATTTAAAACTTGTAACCCCTAATGGAAGAGAACTGTGTGCCAATTTTACTTAGGAAATTACGTTAAATAATAATAATGGCAGTGATGTAAATAATCGTGAATTTAACTATATTTTGTTAAATGATGAAACAGAGTACATTCCCTCAAATGAAGTGGTTAGGGAAAGTATTTCTGATAATGAAATTTTGAATGCTTTGCAGAAAGACCAAATGTTTGAACTTTTAAGCAAATACTACATTCAGTTTTCAGATCAGCCACGACATGCTAATGTTGAATCATATAGAATCCAGATAGACACACAGGTTCCTGTTACTAGTGTTCCATATCCTATTCCTATTTCTAAAAGACAAGCTTTGGAGGAAAAATTAGAAAAATGGCAGAAATGGGGGATTATCTATCAAGAATCATCTTCATACTTGAATCCGTTAAACATAGTTCCAAAACAAGGAGGTTTATGGAGGCCAGTAGTAGACTTCCGGAAATTAAATCAACATGTAATTTCACCTCAAGTAAGAGTCGAACCAATAAATGAAACGCTACAATGCCTTTTGGGAGCGCTGATGAACAAATTTAAACTTTTTTTTTTGCTCCTTTGAACGAAAATAGGTGATTATTTATAATTCGACCCCGCTGAATCCAAATCTGAAAGTAGAAATGCTGTATCACCTATCGTTTTCCCTTAATTTTCATATTTTGTCTTTAATAAAAATGTAATTCCCTTTGTAATAAACATCGAAATTTGAAATTATTTTTGTTTGTTTGCTCATGAAATAAGATTTAAATATTGAAGTGAATAACTATGAAATATAAAAAAAATATATATAGGACCGATTTTGACTGTTCAATTAAGAAATTTCATGCAAAAAAAAAGAAGGAGAAAAACACATTTTTACTCACATTTTCAAAATTTCTTTCTTGAACTCTGCCGTTTGTAACTGCCACCCGAAACCTCTTCCTTGAGGTTCCAACAGTAGTCTGCTAACATGTTCTGTACCGATTTTCCTCAAAATCGTTTCTCCATGACACAAATATCCTGGTGAAATCTCTCGCCGCATTCTTCACTAACCGCTCCCAAGTTAGGGGGGAAAAAGTCCAAATGCGAATGTAAATAGTGAATTTTCAAGGACATATTGCACCCCATGCCCTGATAACACTTGTAATGACCCCGAGTTTGCCATTACTTCGTGGTTTTATATCATTATTATTATTATATTTTATATTATTATTATTAGTATTATACAGTTAATAATTCATATATATATTCATAAATATGGTCGCCTTTATAATCAAAATTATACACATATCTACAAGTATGAATATAGGCAAATTTAAGCAATTTACATAGTTTCAACATTAATCGTTTCATTTGCTTTTAAATGTTCTAAGGAGTGTTATAAGTTTCATTTTGATCAGTGAATTGAAGCCGAAGTTAATAATTTCTGAGTTAAATTCCTTATATCTATTTGTTGTTTCATGTTTCTGGCAAACGCCGTTCGTTTCTCTTATATTTTGAAAGCCATTGTTGATGTATTTAAACTTTTGTGGGGTGAGAAGATCACGTGCTTTTCATTGCATTGTTGCCACCACATACCTAAATTCACTGTGCCAGATTACTGTACATTTCTAATATATTACTGTTGGCTTTTATAGAACTTCCTAGTATTAAAAGGTTATTGTGTCTGGTAACACTGTGTAACTGAAGAGGTGTTTTCGCCTTCCAGGAAAACTGTTGAGAGTCGCGCGGAGAGATTTGAAGTAGCCAGAGGTGCTTCGCGTTACGGAAAAGATTAGGCTTACGCATCTCGTGCTGTACCATTTAAAAGTATTTGAATTGTAATTTTCGTATTACATTATTTACGTGCGTGTCTAAAATAAACGTAAAGTTGAACATATTACGGTTTTTCTTTATTTCGAAAGTGTATTTCGTACTTGTGGATACCTGCATCAGTAGGACAACCGGGCTATTGGACTTCACCTGTGGATCCAAGGGGAAGGAACGCAGTAATTCAGCCCGATCCCTGGGATTATCCAGCATGCTCTGCTGAGCTTATAAGGTAAGTGTACTGGTGAAGTGCACCGCTACGTGGGACGTAGCAAGTTTTGGCGACCAACGTGGTAGCAAGTTTGTGGCGCAATACGTCGTAGCAAGTTTTTGGCGCCACATCGCGGGGCTCGTAAAGAGTGAAGATTGTCCTTTCTCCCATGGTGTGAAGTGATTCCCAGTGGTCCCGAGTGTTTTGTGTCCTCCCAAAATTTATACCACTTTCCCAGAAGATGGATAGGAAGAACCTAAGGAGCCAATCACGCAGCGTAGTACAGGAGACGACAGCGGCGTGTTGCAGCATTACTTGGACAGAAGAATCTGGATACCGATGTCAAAATTGTGACAGGTTATTCCACACTGGGTGTGTGGCCCGAGCAGAGACTGTGGTCGGCGAGAATGACAAGGAGTTGCTGTGTCAAACGTGCTTTGAACAGAGGATGCGGCCGGTGGAACCTGTGCTAGGCACCGTGTCAGTGATCCCGGATTGGATAAAGGCCGTGATGGAGAGACAGGATCAGATGATTAATGCCATTGCTGAAAAGGAACGTGAGCGGGAAGAAAGAGACCGGCAACGACAAGAACAATTCGTCAGCGCTATGGAACAGAAGGAACGTGAGCGGGAAGAGACCAGGTTAGCTCAGGAACGTGAGCGGGAAGAGACCAGGTTAGCCCAGGAACGTGAGCGGGAAGAGACCAGGTTAGCTCAGGAACGTGAGCGGGAAGAGAGAGACCGGCAACGACAAGAAGAGTTCGTCACCGCATTATCGGAAAAACAAAGGGAGAGTAATGAACAGATTGCCGGAAAGTTTGGTGACATTATGCAACAACTAAGTGCTCTTCCTATTCAAATACAGCTTACATCTGAACGTATTGGGCAAGTCGAAGAAGCACAACAGGGTCTAGCGTCCAAGCAGACTGTCCTTGAGTCCGATGTAGGCGTGTTGAAGGATCAAGTGACCCAGCTAAAGGAGAGTGTGACGGAGACCCACACGAACCTACAAAACGACATTGCAGACCTTCGGCAGCGTGTGACAAATTTAGTTGTTCGAGAGGAAACTGTTACCCCTCCCGTAGGCGAAAACATGGGCCACAACATTACCTCGCCGCCCCGTCACATTGCAGGAATGTACGTACACCAGCAGTCCTTGCAGATTGAGAGAGATCATCGACCTTCTGTGCGCGAGTCCGTACCTGCTCGAGAGGCAACTCGGGTTGGACAGTACGACGTTGACGAACGACGAGTAAGAGATGAAGTGTCCGATTCGGATAGTGCCCCTTTAAGAGAGTGGAATATTCGTTTGCCACGCATGACAGACATAAATCAGTTACCAAAATTTGACGGAAACATTGAAGCGTACTCAGCGGAAAAATATCTGATAGACCTAAACCTTAGCTTTCACCTAATGCATGTACCTTATGAGTGTCGAGTAGGTTTGCTGTCTCGAATCTTTGTGGGAACGGCTGAACACTGGCTTTCCGCGAACCGTGACCAGTTCCAAAACTATGAGGACTTTTGTGAACAGTTCCGGACACAGTTTGCTTCCCCGGAAGCTAAACAACGACAACTTGCTGCTTTGCGACGGCGTCGTTATTCTAGGCAAACTAATTCGTCCATGGAAAGTTACGCCTGGAGTACCTACGCTGCTTTCAAGAACTTGTCTGACAGTTTACGAGAAAATGAAGTGGTGACTTTGATAATCGAACAGCTCCCTTTTCGAGTGCGACATCTGTGCCTTGCCAACGCTCCTAGGAACATTCGTGACCTGACAACATTTCTTAAAAGTTACGAAGTGTGCGAAGAACCGATGGGTTGGCAAACGTATGACAACACGGCTGGTGTACGACGACAGGAAGACTCTAACTTTCGTCGTACACAAAATAACCGAGCTCCACAAGTAAGGATGGTAAGACAAAATAACCGTCCTAACAATCAAAACCAAAATTCATTTCATCCGTACAATACTTCGCGACGGCAGAATCAACAGAACCGGACGTCTCAAACAGATGAGCGGTCAGAAAGAAGGAGGCAATGGACACCACCTGCTCGTCGACGACAGCGATACAGGCCGAGCTACCAACGGTCAAGATCGGACTCTCCCCGTCACAACCCGATGGTGAACGCTGAAACAAACACTGATGAGCCGCCGTTAAGTCACGAACAGCAACAGGCTATAAATGACACTCGAAACTACTACTGGAACATGAATCAGGCAGGTGGGAATTCTCCGGAAAACTCTCACCTTGCTTAATTGATCAGCTCCGTGTTGGGCAAGGGCATCTTGAGGAGCTATCCCACGTTAGTGATTCGAGATCTTTTGGAGTGACCACGACGATTGATTTAACTGAAACTGAAAAGGCTGTGATCCGAGGTGCCGTATTTAAAATTCAAAAATTATCTTCAAATAGCACCACTCCGATCGTGAATAGTAACATCGCTGGACTTCCGGTATCTTGTGTCATTGACACAGGAAGCGAGGTATCATTGTTGAATTATGAAATTTGGGAACGTTTAGTGCAGAAATTCAGTGGTATGACACTTACAAAAGAACCACAAGTTAGGCTGACAGACTTTACAGGAAAACAGCACTTACGTGTGTGTGGAAAACGAAAACTTACAATATCATTTGATGGACAGGAAGTTCAAGTGGACATTTTTGTGATCAAAAACATTCCGGCAGATATGTTTTTAGGAGTTCCGTTTCTGCGTGACTACAAGGCTAATGTGGACTTTCAAACCAATCAGCTGATACTTCGCCTCGATGATGAATCATCCTTGTCTGAGAATATAGTTTTTAACGTGGGTGCAAATGAGCAAAGGAAGGCTGTGCACCACGTTCAGTATGACAAGTGGATGGCTAGTGAGGAGGATTTGAAGTGCAAGGTCGATGAAAGTATTACTTTGAGTTTTTCAGAACGAAAGGAACTGTTAGATTTAATTTTAAAATATCAACCGACGTTTTCTGACAGACCAGGAACGGTGAAAGGACTGGAATGTGAAATAAATTTAATAGATCAAATTCCTGTATTTCGGAAGGCTTATCCGATTCCCATCGCTAAACGTGCTGCACTCAACAATGATTTAGAACAGTTGAAGGCATGGAGAGTTATTCAAGAAATGTTTTATTGCGCCTTTATTGTCGACACGGATCACCGATTGTGGTCTAATTTCATCATTGATATTGTTTTGGCTCCCAAACATTCGATCCCACAAGTCATCCGACCCTTGCCCGACAACTCACAAATGGATGCATATTGACTGAAGGATGGAAACTCGCAAGTGCAAATGAACTTGTAGATTAAATTGTTGTTTTGTTCTTTATATTACTCAATACTGTCGAACAAAAGAATCCATTGTTCTGTTAAATCTCAGGTTGAAATGCAAGAAAGAAAGAACTGAGAGTATAAGAAAGATATCTGTTTATTTCTCTTCAAAGCAAGAACGCGCTTTTTCTGTAAAAGCCTGTAACAATGAATGAAGTTTGCGACTGTAATTTCCTGTAAATATTTGTATGTTTTCTTTTGTTTTGTTTTCTTTTGTGGAGAAGCATGACAGTAACAATGCTTATAGATTGGTAACTTTTTCTCATGTTCGGCGATGGTTGTCAAAGTGCCGACAACTTTTCCTTTTGTAATTGTTTTCTGTGATTGTTGAAAAGCTTGTATTTACGAATCGTATATGTTTCTAATGTAAGTTAAAACGGTAGAATATTTTGATTGTCAAAAGAAAAACACGAATTACGTATTGCAAGCTAAAGATTAAGCTCTGTGCACACATTCAAATTCTTTTGGAAGCTTATTTTGTAACAATGATTTGAATCATTTTTTTTTGTGTGTACAAGAATGGAATAGTACACTAACTTTGGTTTCTTATCTCCATAAGCTGTTTATTGTGAATGCGTTACAAAACATTTGTGTAATCAATGCAAAGATACTTCGTTGTTAGTATGTTTTCTGGCACAGACAAGTTCTATATTTGTTTGATATATATATATATATATAAAAAAAATACTTTTCTTCGATTTTCTCATTAAAGATTTTTTTTATTTGGAAGAGGGGGGATATTGTAATGACCCCGAGTTTGCCATTACTTCGTGGTTTTATATCATTATTATTATTATATTTTATATTATTATTATTAGTATTATACAGTTAATAATTCATATATATATTCATAAATATGGTCGCCTTTATAATCAAAATTATACACATATCTACAAGTATGAATATAGGCAAATTTAAGCAATTTACATAGTTTCAACATTAATCGTTTCATTTGCTTTTAAATGTTCTAAGGAGTGTTATAAGTTTCATTTTGATCAGTGAATTGAAGCCGAAGTTAATAATTTCTGAGTTAAATTCCTTATATCTATTTGTTGTTTCATGTTTCTGGCAAACGCCGTTCGTTTCTCTTATATTTTGAAAGCCATTGTTGATGTATTTAAACTTTTGTGGGGTGAGAAGATCACGTGCTTTTCATTGCATTGTTGCCACCACATACCTAAATTCACTGTGCCAGATTACTGTACATTTCTAATATATTACTGTTGGCTTTTATAGAACTTCCTAGTATTAAAAGGTTATTGTGTCTGGTAACACTGTGTAACTGAAGAGGTGTTTTCGCCTTCCAGGAAAACTGTTGAGAGTCGCGCGGAGAGATTTGAAGTAGCCAGAGGTGCTTCGCGTTACGGAAAAGATTAGGCTTACGCATCTCGTGCTGTACCATTTAAAAGTATTTGAATTGTAATTTTCGTATTACATTATTTACGTGCGTGTCTAAAATAAACGTAAAGTTGAACATATTACGGTTTTTCTTTATTTCGAAAGTGTATTTCGTACTTGTGGATACCTGCATCAGTAGGACAACCGGGCTATTGGACTTCACCTGTGGATCCAAGGGGAAGGAACGCAGTAATTCAGCCCGATCCCTGGGATTATCCAGCATGCTCTGCTGAGCTTATAAGGTAAGTGTACTGGTGAAGTGCACCGCTACGTGGGACGTAGCACACTTCAACAAGTTCCTTGTAGTTGTCAGATTTCACATTTCCAAGAAAATTACAGCACACTTGTCTGAAAGCTAACCATGCGCATTTATCTTTTTCTGTTAGCAATTCCACAAAGTTGTCATCATGAATGATCTCACGGATTTGCGGCCCAATAAATATGCCTTCTTTTAACTTACTATCACTGAGTTTAGGAAATGTTTTTCTCAAGTACCCAAAACCCTCACCGTGTTTATCCAAAGCCTTAACAAAATTTTTCATCGGCCCTAACTTTATATGCAACGGTGGTAACAAAATCTTGTCTTTCTCAAGTAGAGGGTGATGCCTAACACACTTCTCTCCAGGAATTAAGTTTTTCCGTATGGGCCAATCCACAATATTGTAATGTTTATCTCTTGCCCGGCTGTCCCATTCGCAAAGAAAGCAACAAAATTTTGTAAACCCAGACTGCATGCCTAACAGTATACCAATAATTTTGAGGTCTCCGCATATCTGCCAACCATATTTTTCATAATTTATCACTTTTAATATTGTATCCATATTTTCATGTTTCCTTCATGGTGGAAGAATAGGCAAGGGGTACTGATGGGTATATATTACCATTATGCAACAATACTACTGTTAAACTATTCTTAGATGCATCTAGAAATAGTCTCCACTCGTTTGGGTTGTGACTCCTTCCAAGTTCTTGCAGAAGGCCTTCTAGATCATTGCAGTAAGTTAACTCATTACTAACAGAAAAAAAATGTGTCAGTGCTTGTTGGCGTTTCCGGTATGACACCTTAACACCATCTTGTAATAAATTCCACCCTCGGAGACCTAATAATTCCGCTTGAACTTTAGAAAGGTTGAGGTCTCTGACTAGATCATTTAGTTCAGATTGGGAAATAAAGTGAGGTATATTTGGATCAGGAAAATTCGGATCGGGTTTGAATATGAGGGTCCAGGTTCATCATCTGGAGAAATCATGGTATAAAATCATGACTCATAGTTTTTTTGGCTGAAGGAACATCAGGATAAAATATAGAATGTTTTGATTTTGAACTACAGTAGTGGCATTAATTCTGGACACTTTTGAGAATTATGATCAAAATTACATTCATGTTTTGATTTTAATTTAAATTTACGTTTTTATTGAAGTAAAATTTTCAGAAAATAGACAAACCTGTCTTTATGTTCAATGTTTCAAAAAGTGAGCACACTAAATTATAATTAATAGTAATAATAATAATTATACAGAAAATGTAACTAAGTGTTCTTAGCATAACAACTCCTGCAAAATGTTCATTCAGTAAATAGTAAATTTTGGCACACACTCATTATGGTTATTGTAACTGCGTTGTGTTAATATTTTGTGGGATATCCTTTCGATTTGATAACTGCCTCGATTCTTCGTGGCATCGAGTCCATCATACACTTGAGATCTTCAGGTATTATCACTCTAAACCATGATTGGACGATGGCCTCTAACAGCTCCCTCTTGTTGCTGGGATTCCGACGCGCCACCAAAACTTTCAGCCTTGACCACAAGTTCTCAATCGGGTTGAGGTCGGGACTGTTAGCAGGCCAAGGCAGAACCATAATACCATGGTTCCTGAACCATCGCTGATTGATTCCAGCGGTGTGATACCTCGCGCCATCCTGCTGAAAGATGCACCGCTGAACGTTACCCCCAAACAAATCACGAATAGTGGGCAGCAATTTTACCTATAAGACCTGTTCTTGGTAATTTTTGGCATTAATGTTGCCTTCTAACACTGCTAGGCGCCCGACACCATGCCTTACCATGCTTCCCCACACCATGACACTGATAGGATGCTTCATAGTGGCGGTGGTGCACTCAGGTATCATGTCTTTACTTTTTCGGCCACGCACATACCTGATACCATCACTTCCAAAGATGCTGATCTTGCTTTCATCGCTCCAAATTACTTTACCCCAATCTTCTAGCGTCCACTCCCTGTGTGCTAACGCCCATTGCACACGCTTTTACCTCTGCTTTTGGTTTATTGTGTTAGGAGCCATTATTTGCAATTTCAGTATCACTTTTCAACTCGCTCCACTACATAGAGTACCTAACGATGTTCACTTCACAAAAGTCAGCTGCCAAGTGCTGTAAAGAATGAAAACAAAGAGTTCAGTTGGTTGAAAATACCAATAACAATACTAATAAATATACCAATAATCAAACAACAATGCTGCAGTAAGGTGCGAGCGATTCTTGAGGTCAACGAACGATGTACAACAATAATGCTCAAAGTTGATGTAATACACATGAATCGCACACAAGCGTTCTGTTGGATGAAAATAACAATAATAATCAGGCTACAATAATGCACTCAGATGCATTATTGAAGTTACTGAATGATATAATTTAAATTGTTTAATTTTTCTATACAGGATATAGTTTTACATTCGAGTTATTCTAAAAAAATTAACATTTTACAAAAAGTGTCCCGAATTAATACCACTACTGTATATCCCACTATGTTTGTTAAACAGAAGTAACAATCCGTAGTATGATCTTTCTGTTCTGTCCATATTACAGGGTTTCCGAAGGGCATTGATATGTGAGTGCCATTAAGCTAACCACGTAAAGTTCGCGAACAATTACAACAAATTTTACCTGGTACCCAGCTTTTTCCCTCGTCTACTTTACTTCCAAAATACAACTCGTATGCTTTTTTCACTATAGAAGTAAGTGATAGTATTTCTCTGTGACTTCGGAGTAAATTCCCCGCAAACATAACAAAACAAGTTCGGGTTATTCACACATTTGCGTGACATGGCGAACTCATTAATTGAGTTATAATATATTTCTTTAAAAAAACAATTATGAATGCTCTGATCGTTTTGTTAAAATACAACTTGCACTTCACTTCACTATACACAATATTACATTCACAATTTCACGAACATACACAAACATAAAATACGGCTACTCGCGAAGTTATCGGAAAGGAAGTTAAGACACGACTAACCCACAGAAGAACATATTTTAACAAACAGGAAATTACTCTACTGCCAGATGTTTCCTCCACGAAATATTAAGTGCCAGTCATAAACACACAAGGTCGCTAAAAGGTTCTTATCCATTTGCTAGGAACCAAACGTTAAGCCGTATGCGGAGCAGGGTGCGGAGACCTGAAACCATAAAACTATAAAATGTGGGTTTTCTGCAAAAACTTTAGGTGATACAGGAAAACGGATGCGATATTCGTTATCAGCACATCTGAATACGTAAAGATCACTTAGTTTTATTTAAAGGAGTATTTCATTGTTTATCAGTGTTACTTTTCATCGATTGATTTATCTTGTGGATACTTTCAAATACCTTTAACGGAGGATTCGTATACAGCGTTTTCCTATTGGGGAAGGCAATATTTATTTTGTTATTTACCGTTTGGCATTCGATCAGCTGTTGCTGTATTTCAAGATAGAATGAACAAGATTTTCTCCATGGATTTTAGTAACTTCGTGATATGTTGTTTGGACGGCGTTCTGATATTTAGTAAAACTTGGACGGAACATCTTCATCATGTAGGATTAGTTTTACAACAACTTAAGAATGTGAACATGTCTATAAAGTTTTCCAAATTTAAGTTTGCACGCAAGGAAATTTCTTTCCTTGGTCACATAGTATCTGGTTCAAATATCATGCCCGATCCTAGCAAGAATTCAGCTATAATTAATTTTCCTACTCCTACGAATAAAAGAGCGTTGGGAAAATTTTTAGGCTTGGCAAATTGGAGACTCAAATTTATAGAGACGTTTGCAGAAATAGCTCAACCGTTATATGAACTTTTGAAAAAGGAGAATGTTTGGAATTGGATTGAAGTTCATAATGATGCATTCAAAAGGTTACAGCAGTTAATTATCTCACCTAAAGCATTATCTCAACCTGATTTTACAAAGATTTTTAATATTAACACTGATGGTTGAAAATGTGGTTTAAGAGCAGTGCTGTGGCAGGATCCAGAGGAGGGTTGTGGTGATGAACTAAAAGTGATCCAATATGCTAGCAGAGTACTTCGAGAAGTAACAGGATTCACACCAAGTGAATCGTTTCTACATAGCAAAGTAAGGGATGCCATTTTGGGTAAAATTAATTGCCCTGAAGGTTTGCGGAACGTTACGTGGAAGAATAAATGTTTAATGGCTAAAGCTAGAATGCGGCAAAGGTATAAGTCAAAATTGAAGGAAATAAATAGAAATCAAGTTACTATTGAACCTGGTGATTTAGTCCTAATTAAAACCATTAACAAAGTAGTGCCTTAAATAAACAGATCCATAAATTATTCGATCTATGGCTTGGTCCATATGTTCTTAACAGTGTTAAAAATAACTATGTAGAATTAACATCATTGGATGGAAAGAAGATATTAAGCAGACAAAATTTATCAAACATTAAGAAGTTAACTGCAGTATTGAGAGAAGAAAGGAGCTCTTGAGCTTAAATTGAAGTGTGTTCATGCAAGATTGTTCTTGATTTATTTTAAATGTAAAAATGATATGTTATTTCAGTAGAAGTGATAAATGTAATTAGTTATTATTTAATGAAAATGAATTATTTTCCTTGACACACATGTATTTAGTTCACATTGTAAAATAGGACTGAACATTGTTACGTTGTGTTATGATTTAAAGAAGTTATTGTTTAACTGAAAACAATGTTGCAGTATTTCAATCTCTTGTATTTTGTCGGATTGACTAAAAGCGATATACTTGAATTTTATTTGTGAATTGTTACTTGTAATTATTCAACGGAAGAACATTATAAAGAAGAAAAATTAAATATTTCAACTTTTAATTATTACCCGGAGGAGGGGGGATTTATTGTGACTGTCCAATATTGACATTCCCAATTATTATGAACTTATTGTAAAAAATTAAGGTGTTTGCAACACTGATACATATTTCATTTGTTTAAAAAGTTATTGATAAAATTTGAGCATCTAAGAAATGGCTGTGAATACTATCTATCATTGTAATTGTACAAGTGTGTTAATATAGATGTATATTCAAAATTATGATGTATCTATATTTTTATTTGTGCAATCCGTGAACTTAACTAAAAGGTTTATTATGATTAGGCAAAAAATCAACGTCTCAGTGTTGACGTTAATTTCTTTGGTAGGACGGTTGATTTTATGCATATTTTAGTGAACTTAACTAGACATAAGCTCTATTCTTGTAGATCAGGTCATTTTTTGTACCTGTTCATGTAATAATAACCATTATTATTCATTCACGTGCAGGTGGCGAAAAATTTTCGCTCGGGGCACAAAATGGGTCTGTTCTAAAAGAACAAAATATATTTTTCTTTGGCACCTGCTCTGATTTCGGTACCAGCACCCCTTATTCGGACAAATTTCTTTGTATTGACTAGCAAGGTTCATGTACCAAGACAGAATTGTCTTTCGACAACATTTTCGAAGGCGCATTTATTGATAGTGACAGGAAGTTTTTTCCCCCGATCGCGGTACAGATCCCGCAAACGATTTGCAAAACTTGAAAATATGGTGATGACACTTCTCCGTCACTTGCAGTGCAAAATGAAATTAAGCCGGCGGACTTGATTCTATATTCTTATAACTTAAGTAATTTTTTAAAGTTTACGAAAGCTTTCGTTTTAACATAGTGCTTTCAACTGTTAACAGTTCTATTAAATCTATAGGCAAGAAATTGACAGCATCATAAATGTAAATACAGTATTGCGATATAAAAGAAGTGGTAGCTAATTTTACATGCTTTAGTTGTAGTAGTTCGAAAATATTTTGGTGGCTTGAACCCACTACTCCGCCTCGACACGCCTTTGAGCAGAGCTCACCTGTTGATATTCCAAAAACCTAGGCTTGCTCCCCCCCCCCCTCCTCGATTGCCAAAGTATTACATTTGTAACTGCGGGGTGTCACTATCACACAAGCCTCAACCAACCTCCCCGCCTTTCACCTTCTATGCAGTTTTTCGGGGCTTAACCAACAACGTACTATTTCTGCTATAAGAGATTCATTCCTTGTTCTGACCCTGCCAAACAAAAGACTGTTGACTGTTACTTCGGTCGGAAAGCTCCTTAAAGAAAGGGTGCTCAGACCGAAGCGACGCGTTACAGGGGAGTTCCCAACTAAGTGACAAGCGACATGGTGCCTTCAGTCTATTGACAAGCGTTAGCTGCTAATTGTGCGAACAACAGATAGGCGATACGAAAAACCGCACATTACAACAACAGATCTAGGCGACACGACAAGTCTCACGTGTCGCTTTGTCGCTTGTGCGTCGCTCAAACTGGGCCATTTCCTCAACAGCTTGCAACATGTTGCCGTGGTTTGTTGTTCGCGCATGCGCGATGCAATGAGTGTCTTGCTTTAGGGAGATTGCGCACCAAAGAGACAAGGGGCACGCGACACTTGTCGCTTGAGGATTTCACCAACCGAACGCTGGCCTGTGCTTCCCGTCATGCCGCTACGATGTGAAATGTTGCTCTTGATTGGCTCCTTTCCAAGCAACATGTGTCGCTTCGGTGTGAAAGTTGCCTTGGACCGAAGGACCCGTGTCGCTTTGGTGTGAAATCCTCGTATCGTTTGTCGCGTGTCGCTTTGGTGTAAAATCTCCTTGAGGAAACGGTGCAGTCAGATCTTGTGTCCCTACGGTTCAAAAGGCTGCATTGATTACGAACTGCTCGCTTCCAAGCGACACTTGTGGTTTGTCGCCTCGATATGAAATATCTCTCAGGATACTATTTATATTCTAATAACATAGAAAAATAAAACTCTACTACACAATCCAACCCCTGACGTCCGGAATCACTTTGCGATGTTTCTTCTTGTGTTACGCATGCTATTTATTTATTAATTTTATTTTACTTTTCTTTCCAAATTAATGTCATTTCGTGACTGCAAATCACTCCACAAATATAACTGTTTCCATCAATTCACGTACCGCCTTTCAAGACAAACAAATGTACATGATATATTCCAAAAACTAACTAAGCCGCATTACTTTCATAAGAAAATTAGCACCGACATTGATCGCACTGCCATCTATGTTTCTCATCCCTCTGGGGAACCAATTTCTTGGGTCGTTTTCCACACTACGTTATTCAAGGCGCTGTAGCCTAACCTAACAACGAAGGCATTTATCCTAACAGTGAATGCATTTCGGCACATGTCAGAAAGCAAAGCCGGGAAGGTTGGTTGAGGCTTGTTGCAATGAGTGAGAACAGTTTATTCTTTTCCAACAACGTTACCAACGTTAGGTGGCAGAGCAGCCGCAGGCTGAATCTCGCCCTTCAATAAAGGAAATTGAAATTGAAACCAACTCATACTATTTTAAAATACACAAGAGAAACAATTTATATGACTGCCTTAAAGCGAAATAGCGATAGCCAGCTTACTATATGGTTGGCAACAATTAAAAATGCCAATGTGAAACTGACTGACTTAAAGCGAAATAGCGATAGCCAGCTTACTATATGGTTGGCAACAATTAAAAATGCCAACGTGAAACTGTTGACGACGCTATAACATATAATATTATTACCCCACTTCTAAAATAAACAGTCAGTAAGATAACTACATTATTGAAAACCAGGGACAATTACTGTCTTTTAACGTCATAATGTAATTTTAGAACCAAGTAAAAATATCGAAATATAGTTATGTATGTAATTTTTTTTTAATATAGTTCCTAGTTGGAACTATAACATGTGGATCTACGACAGTTTTGCAGTAAAATATTGGTACTTCACATTAGGATAATTATTTAATCACTTTCTTGGCAATGCTGTTGCCAAAATAATGAAAATCATGCATTTTGTATAATTTCCTGGACATTTAGACTGCGAAAGTATCGCGCGGCATTTTTGCAGGCCCCAGGAGATTATAGGGTTCCTGAAAATTATTGGCCGATACCGGTGATTAAATTTGAACTGATACTTTACGATATCGGTGCATCGGTAACGGCTCAGTCCAAATATCCATCGCCAAAATACCTTGATAACATTCGGAACATCGGTAGCTTCCAAAATGATTGGCGGTAGAGGCAAAAATTGCACGAAGCCAAATATAATCCTCACGTCTGAGTGGCTTTAATGAAAGGTGCATGAACCTTCATAAACACCTCAGCCTACCCAGAGCGTTCACCTCTTCCAGGCTTCGGAGGTTCTCAAGCGTATTAGACCGACACGGCAGATGTTTATGTAATTGCAAGTAGACTATGACAGGTCATTGTTTCGAACCTAACATTTTTTTTTTTTTTTTGCTTGTTCTCAGCGATTTTTATGCAGGAAGCCCTGCGTTTCCACCTTTAAACGACGCAGGAATTCCTATTAGGAAGTGCAGATGTGGCTATTATTCACTGTTACTTAATACGGCTTCAGGCTGATACGGATTACTAATTACGGAAGTGTAGTAGGACGTTTCCTGTACTCTATTCAGGAAATTTTAAATAATTTTCGATCAGGTTCCAGATGGAATCTGGAGAAATTATTGTTGCAAAAATTCTGAAGTCCATTTTCACATTCGTATGGGCTAATCAGGATTGGAGCCCCCAATTTAAGTAGGAATCCGAATCACTGAACATTTTACCTCTATCCGGTGATCTATTTATTACAAGGCGACAGCGTCTACCACCAAGTCGGCGGGTGGGGGCTGCTGCTATTGGATGGTGCCAAGATGCTAATAATATGGAGCCGAGGTCGAGACCACACTTAGTATTCGAATGACTATTACTTTATTATACGACTTATTCAGGCATACCAGATATCTTGATCATTCGTAGATGGATCATGTGCACTTCTGTTTGTCATAAATGCGCACTTATTCCATTAGAGAATTTGTGCAGCGTCGCTACATACATTTATGACAAAACCAATCATTTTTTGATTGGCTCGTATTGTCAAAACAAGGCGTCAAATTGGAAAACATGACATGTTGCATATTTTGCGCGCGCGCGCACATATTAACCTTGAGATAAGAACGAGGCACACTTCTGCCAAGTCTCGGTACTGTCACTAGGTCCTGTGATCTGCGTCTTCATGTCGCAAACGATATTAAACACATAACGTACAGTGAATAAAAATGGGACACCTTAGATCCTGAAATGCTCACTTTCCTGCAAGGCGTTGTGTGTGTTGCCTAACTCTACGGCGACAAGTGTATTTTAATAGCAAATTTTCAGTGGCAACTTCTACCACTGTCGTAGAGTTAGGCAACACACGTAACGCCTTGCAAGGAAGCGAGTATTTCAGGATCTATGTCTCACATTTTCTTTGCCGGTGACTGTACATTCACGGTGCCATTTGGAGGCGACGATGTGCGGAAATTTCTCCCTCTGGTTGCTGATTTTTTTGCTTATCAGGGGTGAGGCATGGAGCCATGTATACACTGTATGTAATTTTACAATGCTTCAAGAATATCATTGCGATCTCCCCCTACTAGATTTTTTCCAAATAGTACACTGTGTGCATGTACGCGTTCACGTTGTAACACACACACACATATATAGTATGCACATTTGCAACCCCTCAACAATTAATCAACCAGTTTGTCACAAAAGCTGTCAAATGTTTCTTTCTTTGGATGTTTGTTAGACATGAAATATTTTAATCGTATCCATTCAGTGTTTGGCAAGTGCAAGTTGTTGTGTAAAAATAAGTACATAGAACGTGAATGGAAAGTTGCAATAACGTTTTGAAAGTCATATATTTGAGTCATTTTACATGTTTGTTATATATTTCGGAAGTTAAAGTTACGAAGAAACGTTCAGGCTCTACGGGAAAATCAATAAACGTGCGGGGATAGAAATACTAAACCGCTTTCGGAAGCGCTGTGACCTAAAATTTTGCGTTTGCTCGACAAAATTGTCGACTCGAAAATTTTAGATAGGTCCAAAACCCAAAATTCTATTCGCATTTTGCGATTTGCAACTGCTAATTTTAAGCACGGCTTAGCAGAAACTTGGCATAAATGTCGTATGTACGTCAGAATCAAGAACGTGCCGTTACGGGAACATCCAATGCAAGTGGACGGGCAAATGCGATATGGTAGTAGTAGGAGGTTAATGTTGCGTAATGCCTTGGTCCGAATGCTTTCCGGGAGGCTCTTAGAATTCACGAGCTCTCAAAGTGCGTATTTCGTTCCTGGTACCCATTTCTCTCTCTCGCTTCCCTCTCACCTGAAACTCGATGGGGGCGGCTCCAAAATAGGGCACGGGCCGCTGCCTGCGCGACGAGCATTTAAACGACCGGCAAAGATGCCCCGCTTTTGAAGCGGTGTTTACGCTCATTGATATTCCGCTCCAGCCGTGGATGTTAGCTTGTCTTGTTGCCCCTACGCGAAGCCTCCCAGCGATGGCACCGTGCACCTATTGGTGTGTCCTCGATGACTGGCTCCTCCAGTGAATAGCCACGTCGTTGCGACTTGAGGCACAAGAATGAAAGAGAAAGGGGATTATCCTGTATTGTTCCGGTTTGTCGGTACTTGTTCACCGTAGTTCGGAATTGGCCGATAAATCTAGGAAAAGCACCTAACAATTATAAAAAAACGACGTAAAGTCTAAAAAAAGATGTTGTATTTACGCGCATACAGACCTCAAGGATCCAAAATTATACTGAAATATTGGGATGCAGCTTATATTCGAGATTACTAAACGTATTTATCAAAACAGCTTATTCTTCATTGACACTACATTGCCTTCGCAATGAGGTCGTTGCAATGCCGTCACCTTGCAATTAATGTGTCCCGGGTGCGATCCCCGTTGCAGACACATTGCATTGTGTTACGGACTCCACTGTAAACTGTATGTCCAGTCCTGATCAACTTAATCGAATACAAAGAACAATTAAAACACACTCTTCCTTTGATTAACACTACATACCTTGAAAAGAAAAATACCTGTACAACCCTGTCTCCATTTATTTACTGGTCTCGCGTTCGATACCCGGTGGACGCACATTGCATAGTGGTTCTGATCCAACTTAAAACTGTAGGTTCAGTTCCGATTAGCCTATCTGTGCACTAATTGGACATAAAACAACAATTCAATCAATCAAAAGTCCATTTATGTACTAACAACTCTTCGTCACTCTCCTTGTTACTCTCGCTGTCAGATGCCAGTATTTCGCTGAGCAGTGATCAGTCAACTCAAGTAATGTTGAGTTTCTGGTCCTAGAGCCAAATTACGAGAACACTATTTATTTCAGATTGAAACTCTCGGAGACAGGATGCGGCAAAATACGGTACCTTAGATTTTGAAATATACGCATAAATTTTACATGAATTATAAAGGATTTACGTACTTGGCGGAAATAAATTCGACACAACCAGTTTTGTGGTTTTAACATCTATTGGTTATGGGAGTATTGTTTTACTTGTTATCTGGTGAATATCAAACTTTCAAACTTCAGATGGCGTAGAAGAACACATGGACGGAAAGAGAGCACGTTGTATTTGTCGTCGGAAAAGTCGTAAACTAGCCGTAACTTAAAGTTATTCCGTTTTGTTTTTCCATGAGGAATGCATGGGATTTAGAACATTCTTATTCATCATGTTTCTCAAACATCGTGTCTAGCTTAATCAATTTGAAAAACAGCTTCCACTTGCAACACGGGGGAGGAATTGTGTAGTTGTTTTTATTTAGTAGCAGTGTCCATTCCAATTATATTGAAAAGAAAATGCGCACCCGGTGCGAAACTGTCACTCTTCACCTTAAAAATAATTTATCCTTCTTGTTTAGATTTTGTGTGGGGTGGTGGTCTTTGGAAGCTCTAGGTGCACGCGTGAGCAGAATACAAATGGGGGAGAGATTGAACCGCAGTTGAACCGAACCTCTTTGCTACGTGTAGAGTGACTAATTAGAGGATTCATATCCATATTCCGAGCGTTGTTACTAATTTCCATTGATCTTCCATTTGTTTGAAGGACGTCCTTCGTGCCCATAGCCTTGTAGCAGGAAGTTAGCGGCGTGGAACGATGTTGCTTTTGTGATTTCCTTTTTTCACAGACTAACGTTGGCGTGAAGGAGCGTGAATGAATATTGTATGGCTTCTTAAAAGCTGCTTTCAACAAACAAGTGTAGTATCGCCAGCGCACCAAGTGAATTTTCCGGTTTTGTAGGTTTAAAGTTCATCATCTTGAAACACTTTGACGGATTTTACTGAAATTCTATACAAATTGTTTACGTATGAAGTTGCTGTATAAATTTCCGCGTAAGAGCTCCAAATTTGCTGCTGTTTTAATGGTCACAACATTGGTGACTTGCTCCCATTTCTACCCTCACCCATCTTAAAGTACGCGCTATATTTCGCGAGCACATGGAGAAAGTCGAATGGTGGTATTTTTAACGTACAATAGTGTCCCGCAAAGGTGGAGGGGAGGATGGGGTACTTCGAAAAATGTAACTGGTATAAAGTGTCGAGTTAGCTTCGTTTGAGAGATTCCTCCATCAATTTAGAAGAACTTTTGTATAAGACAGAATTGGTTAACGGTTTTCGAATGGACGCCCAAAATCTGTTTACAGTTGCAATGAGACTGCAGTATCGTGACACAGGCTATTATTTCCAAAACTGAGAACGGGCGGCCAGAAACGATTTTTGTCTGAATTGAAATTTGTAAAAAAAAATCCTCTTTCACCAGTTCCTTTTAGTTTATTATGAGAATGGGATATATTGCGATACTATGGGAGAAAATAATAAACATCCGTATCTTACCCGGGATTCGAACTCCAGACCCACATTTTCTCATGCGTCCCACTGCCTCAAGACCACAAAGTTGGAACTAGCTCGGTTACTGTTTTAGTACTATGTGTATTGTATTATATGTTTATTACATGTACTGTATAAAGGTCTACATATTATTATGCAATTATGATTACAATGTTAGAATAACACTCAGAACAGGTGGGTTATTTTACTGAAAATCACACCTCCCAGATAAGATTCCTGTATCCGCCAGTTCTGCCCGTTCAAGTGCCGAATTAATATACATCCTTACCAATTACCAGTTTTGGATCCGCCAATTGCGCAAGACCTCTCTTCCGGCCCCTGAAAATAAAGACAATAAAAAACAACCACCTTATGGATGATCCAGGCCTGTGATACGTCCGAATGTTATAGACAGTGTGAGACTGCCTGTCAAACGCTTGACGATGTCAAACCGTAATAGATGTATGTAGAACGCATTCATAATAATTAGTGTCATCTTAGAATAATGAACATATTAGACGTGGAATGTTGCTTTTCCTTTTAATTGATTTTTTTTCTATATTTGATCTCCCCTTGATTACGATCTCTATTGTACTGCAGCACATTTGTATGCGAAATGCAAATTGCAAGGTTGGCGTTTTCTATTTTTGTCGAATCACGGATTTTTTTTCCCACTGTATAAATGTGCATACCCTTTTGACTCGAGGAACGTGCAGCTTGATAACAAACCGTGACATTTGAAATTGTGATGTTAAGGCGATAGTAGTACCATGCTTCAAGTAAAATGCGTCAGAGCAATTAATTCTCTCTTCCCCCATTTTTTCACTGAATAATCATACGGTTATGCTTTGCTGTTAAGGTTTTGCTCCTTGCACGAACTTGACTTTTACACTTTTACTTGCTACTTCCACAATAATGCTCTGAAATATTGTTTTATAATTTTATGTAATTGCATAATTTATTAACCATCGACGAATTGTACTAATTTGGCATTCATGTTCATTTTTTATTTTACATAAATTCAATTGTTTTTACATATGTGTAGTGATTTTACTTAAAAAATCATATTTTGTGTTTTTCTATTCAAGTTACGCATTTTTGTAGCAATTTATCTTTGATTTTGAGACTTATGAGTGTTATGAAATATGTGACATAGAAACTAGTACGATGCAAGCAAACTTTGGAATAATAAATAAAATTGCCTTTGAGGGAACAAACTAAATTAAATGAACATGCTTCCCACAACTGGAACCCCTAGTAGCTATGCAACATGCATATCATAAAGGTGTTGAATATTCTAGCTACTGTTCTACCACAGATAAATATACCTTCAAACGGGGTAACTTCGTCTTTGAGGGTAACTTCGTCATGAGACCGATATACACTGCTCAAAATAATTAGGGGATCAGGCAAAAATAAGTAGGGGATCAGACCAGATATGTTGTCAGCACCTGTATGAGCTACAACCAGCTGCTAAAGCCCCGTAAACGAAAGTTCCAGTGCCTTAAACATGATGTAACCTTTGCACTGGTGATATCAAAGGGTAGAGGGGAGGAGCGTGTGCGTGCTGGTGTTGTATGCTAGTCGTCTCTGGTTAGCGATACAGTTCAGTTGGGGAAGGCAAAGGTGCAGGTGAGAAAGGCAATGCCGCACCAACGTGATTCACCGGAAGCTATGGCTTGGAGAGCCATAGGAAGGATTGAAGCTGGGCAGTCACAATGCCAGGTAGCACACGCCATTGGAGTGTCGCAAAGTGTGATTTCCAGACTGTGGAATCGTTTTGAAACGACAGGAAGTGTTCGCAGAAGACAAGGCCAAGGTCGTCCACGAGCTATAACATCGAGGGAGGACCGTTATCTCTTAATCACAGCCCATCGGAACAGGGGGCAGAATGCAACGCTACTGCAACGTGCCTGGCAAACAGCAACGGGATGCAGAGTGTCATCGCAAACTGTCCGAAATCGTCTTCATGAAGGTGGCCTCTATGCACGTAGGCCCATGGTGTGTGTTCCATTAACGTTACAACACCGTAGTGTCCGTAGAAACTAGGCGGAGGAACATCGTGGTTGGGGACATGCTGAATGGAGGTCCGTTCTGTTCTCCGATGAGTCGCGATTCAGTGTGGAACCTGACAATCGACGTGTTCTCATCTGGAGGGAACGCGGAACACGAAACAACCCAGCTTTTGTGCACGAACGCTCCCGATATGGTGGCGGTGGACTGATGGTGTGGGCAGGAATCAGTATTGGTGGACATTCGGACCTGCACATCATCCGCGATGGCACCTTGACAACTCAAAGGTATAGAGACGAGATCCTCCGACCTTATGTCGTGCCTTATTCTGGTGCCATTGGTGATTCTCTCTGTTTCATGGATGCTAATGCTCGTCCACACCGAGCTGGGTTGGTGGACGACATGCTGGACCAGGAGGGTATCGAGTGTCTGCCTTGGCCAGCTTGCTCTCCCGACTTAAATCCAATCGAGCACATCTGGGATTCACTAGGCCGACAAGTTGCAGTTCGATCAGCACCTCCCACAACTCGTGCAGAGCTGGGAATTGGCCTTCTGGCAGAGTGGCGACGTATCCCCCAACAGCTCATTGATTCCATGCCACGCAGGTGTGCAGTAGTATTGGCCGTTAGGGGAGACCATACACTGTACTAGAGGAGAGTTGCTGAAGTGTTTGTGTCTGTTTTTGTGCTTTTTTGTGTGCTGTCCTACTGATGCTCTAATTATCATATCACGTCACATGTCATTAATGTCATTAACATCAGGTATCATGGCAGCATATCTTGCTGTAACTAATCTCAGAATTAAATAAAGGATCTGGTATTAGTATGCCTACATGAGTTTTGATATCTGGTTTGATTCCCTACTTATTTCTGCCTGATCCCCTAATTATTTTGAGCAGTGTATGTCGGTAGGAGTCATGGTGGAAAAACTGAAGACGTGGATGCAAGCCGATGCTGAAAACTCTCCCTTTCGGCGCATGACGTCATCTCAGTTGCAGGAGAGGACTACGGGGCGTCCGCTCGCTCTACAGTGAAGCGTTCTTCGTGAAGTCAAACATTTCAACTACAGTCTCAATATAACTTCAAAACAGGCGGAATAACCATATAATGGTGTACCGAACGGAGGGCGTGATTGGGTTGTATCCCCCCAAATGTACGGGCCAAAAATTGAGAAAAAAATTAAGGGAATAGTTAAGAATGTGGATATGCTGACTTGCTTCCGTCAGCCGCTTATAAGAATCAGATTGCACCCAGCTTCCTTCAGCTGATCCACAATTCACATTTGGAGCCACATGAAAATCTAGGTCGCTTTGCTGTTGTCTAATACGGTGAGCCACAAACCCTGCAACGCATTTGAGAGCTTCCTCCGAAACTTTGTCCAGCTGTAAATCACCTTCAGTGACGTCACATGCTTCAAAGTCCTCATTAACCTCCTCATTTTCTGTGCGTTCCTTTTCCACGATCTCGTTTAAGAATGTGGCGGTTTGAAATTTTCCTCCAAATATCCTCCCTTACATCATATTCCCCACATAAACACTTTTCGTCTTCATTGTCAAGTATATTTTTCTGTGCCACAAAAATTGAAGACGAATGTTTGCCTAAAATATAACATCGTATTCTGTACTTACATCAAGTGGGTTGGGATGATCATTCATACTACCCATTCCACGAATGCACGAGAAGATGTTTTCCAGAATATCTTGGTTTAGTTTGGTTGTTGTCAGGTATTTTATGTTAAACTTGTTTTGCATGCGGGCAAATAATCCTCTCAGAGTATTGTTACACATTTAAATGCCATATTGCAATGGCAATTTTCTTCCACTTCCCTGCCCTTTCAGGGACTCCATTAATTTGTCTACTTCACTCATAACAGCATTTTGTTCTTCCAATGCATATACATAACCACGTTTTATATTAATCTTTTCAAAGTGACCATTTGAATTAAAAATATGCAACCAATCATTTATCAGTTTTAGAATGTAACGGTTTCTTTCCAGCTTCAATTTCATCTGCTTGTCCACAATAGAGAAGAGCTTTGGACAAGCTGTTCGAAAAAATTTCAGCCGCATACTTTACATTCTGACGCTGACTTTTGCTAACGTCTAAATGATGTTGACTTATTTTGTACGTAATTTTTGTGTCACTTGTGGATTTGTCTATAAGATTTTGAATGGACTTTTTGTCTGCAATCTCCCCGTTGTTGAACACGAATCCCTTGTCCAGAAAGTGGTTTCGAATCAGTTTTACTATCCTTTGTCCAGAAAGTGGTTTCGAATCAATTATACTAAGGGGGAACATCTGCGTAAACATAAATATTCCTCGAAGGATGGCATGAATGTTGAAAGGAACTGTTTGTGTGAAATGCCTAAAGTATTGAATAGTCTTCTGAGTACCACCAAGATCACAAGTGACTGAGTGAACGGGATAACCTGATGACTCGAGACCGGAAATAACCTCCAACACTTTATTTTCCGTCATCGGGTAATCAAATTCAAAGAAAATGGGTTGTTTCCATTTTGCAAACAAACCGCGATCCATAGCAACTTGCACTGACTTACTCGGATCGCATGACATTTCGCCTGCAAAGCCAATGTCCATTTGTGACAAAATTCTTCTATAACAGAAAATCGAAAATACTTGATATTCGTTCCTTTCGTTTTTTTGTAATGATTGCTATACAGCCGTAAATAGCACAGTTAGGCATATTTTCTTTCGCAATGCACTTAGATTCTTCTCACTAAAAGTGAAACGAAGACAACAAGAAAAGAAAGACGCAGTTCAAAGTTCAATGGTCTACAGAAAAGAACAAAACCGGAAACTCCACTTGTCACCCTCTGAAACGCACCCCCTCTTCTGGCTGTGGTCACTCAAATGACGTCAGATGACGTATTTGTCCCCCCCTAATATTTTGGAATTTCTTTGGTATTCCTTCAGTACATTTCTAAAGGACAAAGTGTTCCTCGCGTATAATCTTCGTGTTGTCACTCGCCACGGATTTTACAGGGCATATTACAATATGCCAAAATCTGTACAAAGTTACCCCGTTTGACAGTATAGCTATATATATTTATCTATGGTTCTGGTTTCCATAAAACTGTTTAATGTGATCTTATTTCTTTGTTTAAAATGCGTAGATGCTATTTTTAATAATCAATCAAGGAATATATATCAAGATCGTCTGTATGCTGAAGAAACGTCAGAGAGAATGTTAGACATTCTACATGTCTCCACACATATGAGTTATCAATTACTCCGAGCGCGTTAAGTTGTCGATTTTCGGTCTAGCCACCGAAGACCCCAGTTTTGGTCACCCTTGATATGAGCGTTATTTGTGAGTCCTTTTTTAGTTTCATCTCTCATCCTCTTCGTTTGCTGTTACCAAAATCCCTAGAAAAGTGACGTAAAAGATTAAAAATACAAGATAGCAGTAAATTACCTACCCTTGGAAATGCTTTTACTCCATTGTCCAGAGAAGATGCATCATGGTAGGACCATATTCTGAGGCATGATGTACTGGTGCAAACTGTAACTGAGGGAAGAATAGAATGATAAAATCACATTGGCAGGCCCAGAATGGAGTACATCAAACAAATGGTTCAAAATGAGAATTGCGAAAGCCACAGATAAAGCGGAAGACATGGGACGCATGGTGAAATGCAACAAAGTAAGAACATACGGCCCACTTCTGTAAATACGAAAGCACTGGAAAGAAAGAGAAAAGAGAAGAATATGTAGGTAAATCGTGCTCTACTCTGTTGGAAGTGATCGTCAAATTTAAGACATTTTACCGATGAAATTCTAAAGCCGCGTTTTCTCCGAATGTTACCATCAAATGTTATTAAATTTTTGTTACCAAAACTGTTAACAACAGATGTTGGCAACAAATGTTGGTAAGCAGAACGTTAGTTTGACTTTTTTTTTTGTTAATAACTTTTGTTAATATTTTGGCTGTATGACCTCAGTTGGCAGCAACATGTCGAGTGTGGAGTGTACTCTATCGAAATTTCATTCCAGGCATAGTACTTTTGGTTTTTTGTCTTTAGATTGTGGGCATGTTTGGTCCCAAAGGATAGGCTCGTCGCGGAACAATTCAACACTAAGTTCAGCACTTGATCCTTTGACCACTCCATCTCACTCACGAGATTTTCCATGATAAATGAATTATAAAAGAAAACACACCTCGCACGAAACGATGCTCTCACACTCGCTGGTTGGCTGTCACTGGCGTGATGGTGGCTGGAGGGGATCGGGCGAAATGTTGCTAACATCGAAAAGGCTCTGTTAACATGTGTTGCTAACATTCTTTGATCTTTACATACTTCTTGTGGGTAACAAAATATCTGTTACGAACACGGAAAATCTGAGATGTTGATAAAAAATTCACAAGCTTTTTTCGAAATGTTACCAACATTTGTAAGCAACCCCGGTGTAAACGCAGCTTAATAGTTTTCCTGTTACTTTACAAAATTGGAACACAACCTTTTTCGTCGCGAGTGCAGTCGAATTCATGTCGTCACCTCTGTGATATAGCTAGAATTGTGTGCACCATAAATACTATTTTAAAAACGGAATCAATAAAAATATATGAATTATCGTAAACTATGTAGTAGCCGTTAATATTGAAAAAAGGTTATTATTTTTTTTTTTTTACGATAGTTGGGTGCTTCAATATTGTCGATCTTGGACCATCACCTCATCTTTTTACAGTGCAATTACACTGTTTGCTCTTCAAAAGTTACGTAGATAAAACCTTACCCCATGGGTATAACTTGCAACCTAAGTTATAGAGTTCAAGACTATTTTGCTAAATAACGGTTAAATTTGCGAAATCATAAAAATCACTCATTACTTTGCTTCTCAGGTTCTCAGGAGTTTGACAAAAGTACTTTTAATTTGTAAATTTTAGTAATCCTGAAAATTTTGGGGGGCAACTGCCCCCTTTGTGCTGCCATGTTACGCCTGTGCTTTCTCCTGAATATGTGACTACCTGTGGAGTGTTCCCACGAAATCCGTGTTAGAGCCTTTGTGCATGCTTCCTGCATTTTATCAGCTTGCTTCGTAACTTCCTTTATTATGGTCGGTTTCCTGCGATATGAATTGCAGCTCGTGCCACTTTCACCTTTGGTAAGCACTGCAAGAATTACACCACCCCGCAGCTGATGAATATACATTTTTGGATGTCCATTACTAATTACTTTTCTGTAATTAGTACACGTGTTCTTTACTTTTGCTAGAGGGTTGCAGATTTAACAAAGAAAGAAAAAGCTTTGTACAGTTGTTCATCATTCTAAGAAAATATGCTTACGGTTCATTGGTAAAGTTGCTCGGTGTATGTTAAATAATTTAAAATTTTAAAGTTCTAGATTATAATTTTTATACTGATTATTATGCGTAATAGATAATAGTTGTATTCATTTATTAACCATATTGTCGTTGATAATACTTAGTGACGTCGCGATTAATGCAACAGAGGTAGAAAAACTATGTACAATAACAAAGAGAAAGGAGGCAATGTTTAGTATAAAATTAATTTTATTTTGTATTATTAAAATTAATAGTATCATTGTTGGGAAGACGCGATATGTTGTATATATTTAAAATAGTTTTGGTACGAAAACGTTCCGTTAAGCCCACTTTATGCACAGTTAGGCGGATCGAGACTGGATCTAAGTGGAATCCGAATCACTATGCAATGTGCCTTCACCGGGAACCGATCCCGGGACACCTTCATTACTCTTATTGCACAAATATTGTTAGTAGTTTAAATCGTTTAATGGTATCTTGATTTTATTGTTTATTTATTGATTTGCTTTATTTTACTTCGCTTTTTGTGCCACTTTTGGCCAATTTGCGAAGATGGGGATGAGTGATGACATAATGAAATTGATGAATGGACACTCACAAACATCCGTGCTCAGGCCAGGATTCGAACCCTGGACCCTTGGCGTCGTAGCGCGGTGTGCTAACCACTCCGCCAGGGGACCGGAGATGGTATCTTGAAAGAGAGAGGGGGAGAGCATCCAACTAAGACACACACTACTTTGTGTATATTTTCGATATTGTCCTTTAGTAAAGTGTATTTGAAATGAAAACTAATTACTAACCTTTGTTGTTATAGCAAGAAAGTTTCTCCCCCGGAAATTTTTGGTGGGGGGATTTTTTAGGATAAGATGATCGATCGGTGGGGGAAAATATCCCCCCCGGATTTCGCACCATGGCTGAACAGGATATGAAGCTAAGAGTCCTTGATTCGAATCTTGGGTGTGCCATTGTCTGATCACATACGTATTTCATGAAATCATAATTCACTTTCATCATATTAACCTAAGAAGTAGAAAGGACACGTAATAAAGGCATGAAAGTACACAGGGTGAGGCTCTACACACTGGAAATAACCAAATAGAAGTAGTGCCAGATAGGATTTCCATTGACCTCGATAACCTACAAAAAACATGAAGGTCCTGCTATGTTTTATCATGGACATAATGGAACAGCTGGGAGATACCATCCTTCTGCATCTTCCTTCCACTTCGAACAGTCGTTCGGATTCATAAATGCGCAAAGATTTGGATGGTTAGGATATATTTCACGTATGGATGGAAATACAGTCCTTTCACTGTCGATTCGTCCGTGACGCGGCGGCAAACACGCCGGGCGGTGGGAGGGCGATAGCCGTCATTTAGACCCACAGCTTTACGCTGACTTGGCACTGGACGCGTCATGCTTCAGTATCCAGATAGCTGGTGTCCAGTTTGCACGTGTTTGTGAAGTGTAGTGTTTTAGATTGTTTTGTTTTAGTTTACGTATTGCTGGTGCTTTTCTGCTGTCTAATAATGACACGTAAAATTTATAACAACGTATTTTTATGTACGACTCCTTCGTCATTACGAATTCTTATAGGGAAGTCAAAAGGCGTTTGGCAGCAGGATGAAACTGCGTGTGCTTATTGGGGAGAAACTAGACGACGTTGGAGCACGATTGGAACATAATCCTCAAAAATCCTTCCGACGCCTTGCACAAACAACAGACATTTGCATGACGTCTGCATGTGAGTTACCGAGCTTTTAAACCTGAAGCCATACATTAGAAGAATTGAAAGAAAATATCAGGAGAGTAATTGAAGCAATTTCGGAAGAGAAACTGATAGGTGTTAGTGAAAATTAGCTTTAAAAATGTCGTAAATATGTGGAAGCAGAGGGACATCATTTCCAACACCTCTTGTACCAAGGTACGTGCTCATTTTAATTTCAACTGTCCGTGTAATTGTACGAGCTTATTTCATCACATAGCTATCGCTTCCATTTACGCGGATGTACGTAGCATCCAATTTGTTGGCAGACGCGCTCTCACTGCCCTGTGTAATAGTCGCAGCTACGCGGAAGACTCGACCGTGAAAGTCACTGTAGAATAAAACACAGAGCATAACAAATTGAATCCAATATTTGGAAGACTAAAGTGGTTGGGGGTAGCAAGATTAAGTAACAGCGAATCTTGAAAGAAATGAAGGAAGGATTTGGAGAGAGAAAGCAGGTTGGCACAATATCGTTGAGTATGCCGACACCTTTGTTGATCCATACTAACAAAGTGAAGCTTCCTTAATTGCTGAGATATCCAAGGGTTCCACGATATTTCTTAATGTACGTTGCTTTTCTGCCTCTCCTTAACTGATCACAACGATGAGAATAAGTAAAGATTACATGAAATTTATGAAAGAACACTGACATGCCCAAACCAGGACTTGAACCTGGAACTTTCGATGGCGAGATCGTGTGGTGTCGACAGTTAAACCACGTGATATCAGTTGTTGCGTTGAGCTATGTGGTAGGTCTGCCTGTCCGCAATATTTTTTCCTGCAGTTCCAGTAGCTTGAGATATCGAAAGTTGACATGAAACTGCGTACGTACACTAGTAGCACTCGAAAATGACAGCCCTCCCCCAGGGACGTCACTACAGGCTCTAGTCTACAGTAGCATAGTCTTCTTAGCTTGCAAAAGGAATTTTCAAAGAAAGAAAACAGGGAACGGGAGAAAATCAAAGAGAATGAGAGAAAAACAACCGGCCAGGAAAGAAAGAATGAGAAAGAAAGGTGTGTAATGTGATTGATACAGAGTCTGAAGAAGACCTTGCTAGAAGGTTAAAACGTTACGTTAGTTTATGTTTTTAATAAAATAAATTACTGCCTTGGTCAGCATATTTAGTTTTTCATAATCATGGAAACAAGGCTTAATGGTGTTATAATTTATTATGTATTCATCCAAACTATTTTGGGGTATTAAGTTGAACGATTTTAGGGGCGGTCTTGAGTGATGGGCACCTCTGTTTAGGGAGGAGGGGCAGATCAAGTATAGTGTTCAGTAAAGCTAAGAAAAGTTATTGTCGGTAGAAACGCTGTCGTAATTAAATATTTTGTGGGGTTTACGATATGGTTACGCATTATGAGGGCGCGAAATGATTTAGGTGAGGCGCATGATATGATTGGGGAGATGCGCCATTGGCCTTGGGCGGGGTGGGGATGGGCACCCCTGGTCCACCCGAACAAGATCATCTGTTAACTCCCCAGTACTTTATTATTCGAGTGGTGTAATTATATTATTAGTGGAGTGATTATGCTCCTTTGTGTGGTCAGCGTTCACCCAAGAGCGGCATTGCACGCCAGTTAGTGAGTGCAAAGCAAGTGCACGACTCGATTCTCACGACATCATCAGGGGTCGCGTGCACCTACCTTTCTGTTGCCGTGGGAGCGGGTAACGTTACGTGTGGCCGGAGACCCGTAAGGGACCCGCTTTGCTTCGCTGGAGTCTCGAGGAAGTCGCGCCAACTCTTCTTGAACTTTTTTTACGGCATTGTTAACGTTTGGTGGTTTATTGTTTTCCGAGCCGTCATGGTCGGATGCTCAAGTGGTTCTGCAATTATTCTACGTTTGACTGCATGCGTCGAAGTGTATTTTCTACACTCCGTCATGCCTCTCGTTACCTTTTCAGCCTTGTGAATCCCCAATTTACACTGTATATCGAAATTTGTAATTCTACTTTGCTCTAAAGTGCCTTGTACATTTCTGGTACCTTTTTCAATACGAGAAACAGTTTCCGAGATGTTGACCAAATTAGTTGACCAAAACCTTCATTGATTTAATGAGTGACTTTCCCGTAAGCATATAAATGCCAACCTCTCTTCCTCGTAGTACACTCTGGGCTGCATTCTTTCAGACCAACGAGCGTCTGGCTTCAGTCAGAATAATCATCTGTGAGGCTTGTGTTGCCATGTACTATCTGTCCAGAAAGCAAATGTTCGGTGGATGTGGCCAAATCTCTGGAACTAACGTCTGTGTGAGAAATTATTTGCAACATGTAACAATGCCACTTTGAATTTACAATACATGAGATTTGTCACATTAGATCAGACTGGAGAGAATAAGTTACCACAGAAGTCTAGTTCTGAGTTGCAGATCTCAAGTCTATTCCAGGTTGTAAAAATAAACTAGTGAGAAACATCAGGTATGTTAACTAAGTTTGCAAGATTGCTGACGACTCTTAAGACAAAATTTCAATTTGTTCAAAATTTCAATTTGTTTTGATCGAGTGATGAAGTGAGAAAGTGGTAAAGAGCCTGCCCAGTTGTCTGAAGGTCGCAGATTCAAATCTCTTGTAGAATCGACTTTATTTATTTAGTAGAATTGTTGCTTTTGGACATTTATAAGAGTAAGAATATGAAAACTCTTCTTCTGATAAATTAATTACTTCTCGATATCACTTGGGATGTGTTTTTCCACATAACTTCTCCAATACTCAATTACTTCTTACATGAGGCAATAAGGTGAACAGAGAAATATTCGTGACCCAACTGTGAGGTAGAATAGAGATTGATTATTTTTTTAAAAAAAAGTCATGAAAACCCTACATCTCGTTTACAAATTCCTGGGCACTCCGCTGCAAATCAACCAAAGATGACGTCATATTGCTGAGAGAACATTCGCGTTGACTGTGTGAATTGTGGTTTCAGGCAGAGAATGCGATGCTTGCCAATCGTTGAACTGCGCATGCTCAGCTCGCAGGCTTCTCTAAGTAAGACTATTGAATCATACACGACATGGGCAATCCTGTGTGTGACCTCCTTTTCATTATTTAGAGTTAACATAATGTTTCGTAGTTTCGAAAAACACCAGTTTAATTGTAATATTCTGTTTCAAATATTTTCCATGAATATCAGATACAATAGTGCAATATGGTTTGAAGACATGAGTACGAGCATATAAGCAATAAATCATAAGGACGGTGTGGTCCAGTCATTACGATACCTGCCCACCACACCGGTTTGATTCTTCCCGTACAGCACTTTTTTTTTAAAAAAAAAAAACTATAGAATGCGAATTAATGTAAGTCTGTGAAATATTTATTGCGTATTTGATGACATGTTTTTAATTTTTAATACAAATTGCAAATTGATTTGAAACTGATCAATACAAAACTACTTTAATAAATTTGAAACCATAAAATGAGACGAATAAAATAAATGTAATAACAAAAACAATAAACAGTGTATAATTTAAAACTAGTGTTTGCATGGAATTGATGGAACTATATTTTATGCTTAGTGCATCATTGGTTTACTGTGCTATTAAATCTTGCCTCTAAATCCAAACACAGACGCAAGTGTTAATGCTGGATTTGTTAGTAACCCAGTGTCAAGCTGTCATTTCAAAAAGTGACGTTTCTTTCAGTTTGCCATTTATATTCCTTCAGTTTCTATTAAAATAATAAATGATTTATATTAATTCATACTTTGAAAGATTGTGTAATTTCAGGCGTTGTATTCATGCAGTGAGCGAAGAAGATATCGACTTTGTATCACTGCACTCATCATTCCCTATCCACATACAAACGTTTCTTAAAAATTGAAAGACTATCATCCCCCCCCTCCCCCCCCCCGCCCGACAACCACATCCCTTGCTTACAAAATTACTCGTCTCTCCATTGCAAGGAGGTTTCGATTGTGAATCCACGTGATTGAACCAATGTGTGACGTCATATAGTCATATATCGTTTCGTGGATGCTACACGTTGAGGCAGAGATCACACTTCCACGACCCTTTTGGTAACGTCCTATTGCAGAGCAATCAAGGAACTAAGTTCCCTATGTGTGAATTGTATCCCGGGCAAAACAGGCTTTTCTGTGCATGATCCCTACTTCCCTACACTTCCCTTAAATACCTAAACTTTCATTTATTGTCGATTAACATATAAAGTCGTATAATACAGGGTGGCTACTCACCGGGAATTCCTTGAATTCCGGGAATTATGCGTGAATTATTGGCTCCGGTAATTGTGCGTGAATTCTGCTTGAATTTTTCTCTGTAGACGTGAAAAATTGCAACTTTTAATAATCCAAATCCCATTGAATTTATACATATTTATTAATGCCCTGAGGCAAGTTTTTCACAGTTTAGCTTTTATTTTTATGGAGGAAGGAAAAGGAAATAAAGCTGCGTGGAAAATATAAAATAGAATTCTCTCAATCCGTTTGCTATGTTGGTGTCTTTTGCAGAACAATCTATCTGACAGATGGAAGAATAATGTAAGATATCTTGAAGTTGATTAGGTTTATTTGAATTACTTATAGAATTAACATTTTTTTTGTAGATTGCTATATCCCGTAACATTTATGGCTTGTGTTTGTAGATGTATTTGTGGTCTGAGTATGCAAAATGGCAAAAGTAAATTTCTCACCTTAAATTATATATACTCGTATATACTGTTCAATTGAATTGAATTAGAATTATTGAACACATTGGAATAGCACAGACCCTTTGTGTTGTTAATATATGTGTGTGTGTGTGTGTGTGTCGGGGGGTGAGAGTAGTAATATGTAAGGTTGAAATAGAGAAAACATCTGTTTGTAGCCTTGAATTTTTGGAAAGTTCACCTTGAAAACCGGGAATTATACTTGAATTTTATGGTGGTTCTACAGTGGCCATCCGTTTTTTTTTTATATATATATATTTTTTATATACAGAAGCCTAAGTGGGCAAATGAAATGCTTTGTGAACGTGACGTTGTGGTCAAGTCGTTATGATAACTTCCCAACATGCCAATGGTTCTGGGTTCGCCTCTCGTCAAAGGCAGATTTTTTTTTTTACAGTGCAGTGCCAACTAGTAGATACCTAGGATGGAATTAATTACACATATCGGCACGACTGTTATTTTTTAATAAAAATGTAATGGGTTTGAGAGTAACTACTCGATATTAAACTTCTTACAAAATGTGGAAATGCATGTGAACGATACTTATAGTTTTTGCTTTGCAAATCACGCAAGATCAAGAAGCAGTGGAACGTTAATGTGGAAATTCTTAGCAGCCACGTCAAAAATTCCAGCTTTTTTGTAAGAAAAAATATATATATATATATATATATTGGTTGAGAACATATTAGGTTATATGAGTCGACAGAATTAGTCCAGATCTTAACACTATAATTGTGCTGTAAAATCTGTAGCGGTATATAAGAATCCGACTGAGAGACGACATGACATGGGTTCGAGTTCGCCTGGGTTCAATGGCTGGGTTCTCGGCTTGTGTATACGGCCGGTGGCAACCCACCATCGTGAGGAAATTGGGGAGCTAGTACAATCAACGGCAAAGATAATTGTAGGCTAATTGTTCACCACTATTTTCATTACTTTTAAATTCTACATCCTGTGTTGTTTTAAGCAACGAAACTATGTTGATTCGAAGGAGGCATTGTTCTCTGCTTATTGACGTCATTATTTCAATTCATTGTCATCACATTGTGTAAACAGACCGAATGAAAATGGTGGACAATTCGCCTACTGTTTCTTTCGCCGTTGGGTGTACGAGTGAGTAGCGTAACCCGGTCTCTGAAATCTTCTACAACGGCTGGGGGTTCGACGTGCTGACCCCATATCATCCCAATAGCGGTTGAAGTTCTCCACACCTCTATGTAGGATTGTGGGAGGCAAACAGGTACGGAGATCCTTATGGAATGCATTATTGAAACGTAACTTCCAGAAAAGAGAATATGTTAGTTTCAAAAAACTTGAAGTGGTAATGGTGTGTTGAGTCACACATTTGACTTTAATATTTTTCATATTTGAAGTTTTGCTTTCAACGCCACCATCAACCGTGCATTTTCTTTCTGGACAGATAGTACATGTGTATTTGTGATTGCCCTCTCATGATGACTTTCCATCCTCATCCTCGCGATTAGTCAAATCGGCCGAAAAGTGAAGTACAACAAATTAAAAAATGTAACCGTGCATTGTAAAGGGTGTCTCAAAAATATGGGACATTTTGAATTTGAAAATAGAAGAAGATGATGAACTTTGAAGCAAGAGGGTATTTTTTTTGTGGGGGCTACCTAAAGACAAAGGTGTATGAACATCGACCGGCAACAATTGCAGAACTAAAGACACGAATCTGTGAGGAAATCAACCAGAGTCCTGTGGACATGTTACATCGTGCAATGCACGATGTTCCCCGACGACTTCAGCAATGTGTAGGCACAAACGGTAGCCATCTTCCAGACGTCATCTTCAAAACATGAAGGCCACCTTGTGAATGAATAACAATTGCATACCCTGTACTATTGATCTCCATGAATACACTTGCTTCGAAGTTCATCATCTTCGTTTATTTTCCATTTCAAAATGTCCCATATTTTTGAGACACCCATTATTTCAGTGTGCACTGACGGCACACCAGTAATCAGGCACGTAGCCAGGGGTTGGGCTGAGGGGGCTGAACCCCTCCGAAATCGTACAAATATATTATTTAAATAGTGTACAGTGGTAACTAATTTTACTTCCTTATCAGGATTAACCATCTTTTATAATAATTTGTAATATAGTGAGAAATTCATCTTCAGGGCTTCTAGCCCCCTCCTTTTCACCTTTAGATGGCGGCTGCTGATAAGGGATGAGCCCCTTCCGAAATAAAATCCTTGCTATGGGCCTACCAGTCGAATGGAAGGTTTGATTGATTGAATTAATAGTTCGGGTGCGTTGGCGCTTAGGGCATTTTGCACCCTTCTATGTGTAAGGGAAAATATCCCCTTACCTAAAATTCTTTCTTAAAGTTAAACCAAGGGGTGTAAAAAACCCCTTGGGAGAAATTAAGAATGCAAGATTGTAAAGGGACCTGCACAAAACAAACACAACACATTACAAAGTAAGAATATACTTAAAGCTTCCTCACAGACCAGCTCTTCTCAAAAATCTAAACATATTTGATAAAACACTGTTGTCATCGGCCAACAGGGATGACAAACAGCTGGGAAGAATAAAAGTCTGTCGGAGGAAAGCGTGATCGGCACATCCAAGAAGAATGTACCGAATACATAAAATGACGTTACAAACACGACACATTGGAGGGTCCAGTCCTTCCAGCAAGTGACCACGGATTAGATGGCTGTGTCCAATACGCAGTCGAGTGAGAAGAACTTCTCGACAAGAGAGACGGGACGAGGAACGCCATACATATATGGTGGGCTTAATAGCCTGAAGCTTGTTCCCCTTCACCGCATCCCACTTTTCCTGCCAAGTGACAAGAAGGCAACAACGAAAAACATTTTGCAAGTTCCTATCTGGCAGAAGGTGAACGCGGACGTCACTTTACTTCAATATTAAAGCAAGGTTTTCCTAACATTGGATGCACCCATTGTTTGATATACACTATATAGTGGGAAGTTTTGCTGGCAAAAAAACATTCCTCCAGCCCGAAGGAGTGTAGTGGACTCAGTTACAGCAGTAAAAATTGAAAGTCATGTGTCAGGAAGCAGGCACTCTTAATGAAACTCTGGTCCTTCACACAAACATTCGCTGGTTGCCGAAAGGAAGGTACTCTAGAGATTTTATGAACTGAAGAATGAAGAACTTAAGAATGAATTATTACTAATGTTTGCCCCATAGAAACCTGATGCTGTTGCCCGTATTAACTGCGAAACACGTTGTTCAAAACTTGCATACCTAGTTGATATTTTTGGATATTTGTTGATATTTTTGAACATTTGTATGGTCTTTTATTCTTGTATGCAAGGGAAGGAAGAAAATATCCTTATATCAAGTGACAAGCTGGATGCATTAATAAAAAGATTCAAAACATGGAAGTCAAAAGTTGAAAATAGTGATCTTGAAATCAGGGTTTTTAAAGGTCCAGGAATTTTAAATAAATTCAATTCCGGTCCAGGAGAGAAAATCAGCAAGCGTAAATGGGTTCTTGACCGTAAAGAACCTTTTTATCAGTAAAGTATTTCAATTCGGTCCAGGAACCTTTTTCCGATCAATTTAGATACGGTCCAGGAACCTTTTTTTATGAATGAATTTAAATACGGTCCAGGAACCTTTTTCCTGAATGAATTTAAATACGGTCCAGGGACCTTTTTCCCGAACCAATTTAAATTCGGTCCAGGAACCTTTATTCCAGGATCAATTTAAATACGGTCCAGGAACCTTTATTCAGAATCAGTTTAAATAGGGTCCAAGGTCCGAATTGAAATGAAAGAAGCAACTTGGATCCAATACGGACCTGACGATAAACAATTATCCACTTGCGACCATGGAAGACTAATCCAAGTGCTGCCTGTCTCGAGAATCTTAGGTACAAGGTAGAAATGGTCAAAACGCAAACGCTGCAGTCACGTTACCCGTCTCCATGTAGTCCCACCCTATCGCGCGCGTTCCTTCCCATGGTTGTAGCAACACTTTCTGTCCCTGTTGTGATATCTGCAGCCTCACGTTACCTCATCGACGGCTCCTATTGCCTGCGGTTCCTGGATCGGATGCCGGAGCAACATGTGACGGGTTTGTTTGAACTCGATATGACGGCACACCATTGCGTTATGTATACAATGTATACAGTAACTCTTCGACAAGGAAGTATTTGAACGTGGCCCACGAGAGAATGACAGCGTTATGATTTATTTCCTGCGATACGGATTCTACAACCGCAGTGTGACATTCTAGTGTAAACGTACTCGCGGACATTTTTAGAAGGCGACTTTCAATCGGTCAATCCTGGCCTACGAATTGTAAATAAATTCAATCCCCGACTGGAAGAGAAAATCGGCAAACGTAAATGAGTTCTAGACAGTGTATAACCTTTTCATATTTAAATCATTTCAGTTCGATCCAGGAACCTTTTTTCCGGATCAATTTAAATACGGTCCAGGAACATTTTTCCGGATGAATTTAAATTCGGTCCAGGAACCCTTTTTTTACAATGAATTTCAATTCGGTCCAGGAGCCTTTTTTTTCCGGAAGAATTTAAATTGGGTCCAGGAACATTTTTTCAAGCATCAATTTAAATACGTTTCAGGAACAATTAAAATACAGTCCAGGAACCTTTTTTAAATGAAACAATACGCAACTTGAAACGAATTTAAATTGTGCGAGAATAAGATTCCGGTCCTGCAACGGGACCCATTAGAATTTATGGGTTCCTGACCTTTAACAACCCTGCTTGAAATGTTTCCTCTCTCAGCTGATACTAACTGATCCGAATATTGATTCTAGTATGATTTTATAACATTTTTCGGTTTTGGAGGATAAAATGCAACAATACTTTCCCTCCCTCATTGTGAACGAATATGATCGATCCGCAATCCCTTTGTCGTTACTGCAGAATAAATGAAACACTACCATTACAAGAAGCAGTAGAGTTGGTTGAAGTTCAGGCTGATCGAACTTTGAAACTCAAATTTCGGGAAAAAACAGTACTTCAATTTTGAAATTTAGCAAAGGAGAGTTCTCATTCTTATCAAGACATACCCTATCTACGCTGCTGCAGTTTTCTGTACTCTACTTTGTTACGTTCCTAGTAACTTTCCTCACCCTTTACTCCTATAGCCGCGAGCATTGAAGCTCTAAGGGTCTACACTGAAACCTATCTTCAGGGTAGGTGCAGAACAAATCCAACCAACGTCGTGAAGTTTTAATGAAATGTTTATTTACTGCTTAAATACTTACAGCCAGTGGTTAGGTAATTCATAACTGGAACTTGGAGATCAATTGTTAATAGATAATTTCAAACTTACTGGAAAGGTCAAACTAGGGTGGCCCAAACCTAGGTTTTACAGAAGAGCGGCATACACCTATTCACTTCTTCCTAGACTTGGAGTTATCACCCGAGATTGCCAATTTAGGTTTTACAGAAGAGCGGCTTGCACCTATTCACTTCTTCCTAAATTGGAACTTATATCCCATTCGGCTAACCTAGGTTTTACAGAAGAGCGGTATACACCTATTCACTTCTTCCTAGATTAGACCGTTCCTATTTGGCCAGTCTAGGTTTTACAGAAGAGCGGCTTGCACCTATTCACTTCTTCCTAGACTGACACCAGAACAGACCTCCTTACGGACCAAACTCCTTCGTATTTATACCCAAAATTCCAGCCTCGAACACCTGTCTTTAGGTAATTTCTTATTACAATACTCTAAATTACAACAGAAAGATATTTGAAAAATACATAGTTTGGCAATTAATAATTTACAAAGAAAGTTTACATATTCATTTGAGTTAACAATTATTTCTTTAACGTTGATAAAATATTACATTTTGGAAATATACAAATTTAAATGTTCCGCCATTATTTAATTACAATTAGGTTAGTTCATCAAACATGGATAATCTTTGATTGGAAAATCTATATTTACATCATAATAAATGCCCGTTGTCTTAAGCGAGCTGTCTTCATTAGATAGTTACAGAAAGGTGAATACATTAGTTCAACAACGCCTTGATTGGCGCGTTCATATTTGCGTCACAACATGTAGTATCACGGACATTAACAATGACTTGAGGTAACACTATATCAAATTTTCTTTTAACACGGAATCTCAAAGTTACAAAATAAGTAAGGTCGTAACAACTTTCGTGGACAGGGATTCTCCGAATTCACCAACATAAAAATAATAAATGAGAACGACTTCTTTCTGTGGACCAAGAATTACGGGTGTTTGTGATTCCTTCCCGTATTGAACAATAATTGTGCAAAAATAAACAATCCTATACTTCCTCATTGAATTACAATGTTAATAAATAACATTACTAAAATATGTAAGGCACATTTGGTCTGATTTGATTCAGTTGAATGTTGCATTTCTGCCACTTTTGGCTAATAGCGACGATGGGGATGAATGATGATGATAAGAGGTAGGAACATCACAAATATACATGGACGACACAGCCCAAAACCCACAGAGGATTATACCGGCTGTGATTCCAGGCGCCAGAGCCTCGTTGGCCTGCAACATTGCAGTTACCGGGGTGTACTACGTGGAAGTGAAGTTAACTTTTGGGTCACCCCATGAAATGCACATGCTTGTTTTGCATACGTCCGTTCTCATTGTAATAAATTACTACTTCAGTTTGTATTACACTTTTACAGTTCTCTAAAGCTAGTAAATAACACCATTAAAATATTTCATACGTATGCCTGTTTTGTATATGTTCGCGGCACAGCCTTTGATTTAAAAACGCGCAGGATATAGAGTTAAAGCTAAAACAGTACGCAATTGTCTGTAAATTTATTTGAAAATGCCTGGAAATATCAGAATTTCTGTAGACAAAATGAGTTCGGTCGCTGATTATACACAGTGAACATAATGTTAATTGTTTTTTTTATATAAATGTTTATAAATGTATATTTGGTTGTAGCTTTGCTGCTATGCACCAGTTACATTTGTTTTACATTTTATAATTTTAAAATTTCATTATTTTACAATTTCATAATTTTACAATTTCCTAATTTTATAATATAATATTTTCTCTCACAATATAGTTGTTAAGTACGTACATATATTATTTTCTTCGTTGGGTTCCTCAAAAGTGTTGACAAGGCGTATGGGACATTATATCCTGCTTCTTTTAGGTCTCCAAAGAAATAATCACGCCTAGTTGCATTAAGATGACATTCAAATATAATATGATCAGGTGTTTCTTCAGTAGCACCACACTGACAGATTGGGGATTGAACAATCTTCCTAGTGTACAGGTTTTTAGGGGCTAGGGTGTAATTTAGCCGACATCTAAGAAGACTTGTTAAAGAGTTTCTTGAAAGGTTAATGTCTTGATACCAAGGTTCTTTAGGTATAATTGGTTGAATTGAATAATATTTTTTCCCATTAGTCTTTCCTGTAATTGTCCATTGTTTCTGCCAACTTTTCAGTGTTAATTGTTACATGCAGAGGAAATTCAAATGACAGTGTGCCGTATCGTTGCTAAGCAGCGAGTCCTTTAAAACAATTGGAGATCGATATGTATGCAACAGGATTTTTGTAGTTTGAATCACGCAAATAGATTCCAAAACAAAGTTATTGTATTTTTATACTACATAATAATATGATGTAGATACTAAGAAACTGGCATGTGTTAATGTTATTTATCTAATTTTGCTGCGAATAAGAGTCGTTAAGGGAGGAAAACTGTAGCATTATCGGGATATCGACAAGGGTGCGAATTAACTGGGAGAGGGGGTACCCCCTCCCCCAAGTAGACCCAAGCATCCGTCGCAATACAAGCAAGTTTTTAATTTCTGCCAACGATAATTGTATTCTCATTCCCTGACTATTCTAGACTGACAGCATGTTTCCAGATCATCAACAAATACTTAAAATCTTTGGAGAGCCTCGGTGGTCCAGTCGGTCGGCACATGACTGCTATGCGGGAGATTTTGATTCAGTTCCCGAGGGGTGGGGAAATTTTCAAGCATTGTCCCTACATGGAGCCGCTATGGGGTTCACCCAGCCTCTAATAAATTGGTACCTGGAGGCAATACGGGCGAGTAAAGGTGGCCGGAGCGTGGTGCTGATGACATCACCTCCAAAAAAAAATGGCCGAAATTCTGAACATGGGGGGGGGGGCTACTTCCACACCCTATATGTGTTAGCGCCGTCCTATAATGTGCAGTGAGAACCCTAACTCCTACCCTATTAAAATATATTAAGTATCTGTTATTGCTACCGAAAAGACTAATATAATTATAAATTTTGTGCAAGAGTCATAGGCTGAGATAATCTACATCTTGTTGCACGGTTTCCCGCTTCGTCCTTCCTACAGTAAATCCTTTCACGAGAATATCCAAATGGCCTCGTCGATGGCGCAGTGGTAACGTCGTCGCCTTGTAATCAAGGTGTCCCGGGTTCGATACCCGGTGGAGGCACATAGTGGTTCGGATCCCACTCTAAATTGTAGGTCCAGTCCCGATTATGCCTTGCTGTGCATAAAGTGGACTTAAAACAACAATCCAAGAAGATCCAATAAATGTTGATTTCATATTAATTCCATAAAAAAAAAAGCAGATGTTTTTGCAATACGCGAAAACACCTAATACACGTGGAAAGAAATTCAGTAGAGCCAACTGTTGAACAGTAAAGTGTGTAGAGATGGAAGATTCGTTTCATCGTTTCATATAATGTTAATGTTCTCCCAGTTGATGTTAACCGTATACAGTCATGGACACTTCTGGGTTGCAGCGATTCCATTGAAAGTCAACGGGATCATTACAGCCCAGAAGTGTCCATGACTGTAAGCTCATCTCCCTCAAAGGAAACGAATTGGATTTCCTTCTAAATATATGTTTATCCTCCTGCAGTGTACCTAACACACCACTGCACAATTGTTTTTAATTACTAGGGTCCGGAATTTTATGTAATTACATATTTCTTTCTTTGTATGCAGCCAAGCAAGAATACGAAGTTTGCGAATTACAATTTTAGTAACGATATACTTAAATTTCAAGTTCATATTTTTACATATTTTTGATATATTACACATCTTTCTTTTGGAGTACATATTTGTACATAATGAGTCATTTGTCATAGCTCTTTTCTTTGAGCAATGCAGATGTATGTGATTTCTTCCAAAATTTGCTAATATTTATCGGATTCTGGCCTTGGTTTCACCTAATCTTGTCTCAACCATTGCAAATCACACCACAAAAATTAAGTTTCGCGTGTACTTTGTTGGTCACTACTGCTATATTTCTCAAATAATCCCGTGGATTCTTGGAATAGTGACTGAAGGTCAGCAGTTGAGGCAGTGGCCCTAACAGTTTCCGAGAAATCTACTCGAATCTAAAAAGTAATAGCACACGAATAGAGAAAATTTTAATATGGTTACGTTTTGTTTTACATGTTTCAATGACTTTTTTCTACGCATGTATGTACATATTTCTGATGTTTAGCCTGCATAATAAACCCACGCCTTATTGTTTCTCGATTGTTTTGTGTTCTATTTCCGTAGAGCATCGAGGCCAGACTGTTTCCCTCGTTCGGAAATCGTGTTTCTATTTTTATGGACGTTTCACAGTCCATGGTTTCCTTCGATCGAGTGGTGTTTGCTGAAATATATTACGTCATTGATTCTCTTAATTCGTTAACTTTTGTACTGCTTCTCGTATGAATGCTGTCGAGCGCAAAGAGTTTTACTTATATTTGAGCGTTCGTAGCAAGTATATAATGTTGATGCTTTACGTTTGTATTATTCAATGCGGAAATATACAGGGTGTCCACCAAGTCTGGATCCAATGAAAAAAACTGATGAACACATTTCCTTACTGCTAAACGTGCTTCGCATGCCCACAACCGGTCTCAAAACCAACGCCTGAAGTGGTTTGATTGATTTGGTTTATTTTACTTCGATTTTCTGCCACTTTTGGCTAATCGTGAAGACGAGGATGAGTGATGAAAGAACGATCACAAAGAACACCCATGCCGGGATTCGAACCCGGACCCCTTGGTGCCTGACGTGAAAATGTTAGCTGGGGGATGTTTGGTCAAACCTTCGGGTTAGCTGAGGGTGGATATGGTTTAACATTGTGATAAGATACAAATGGTGGAATGCTTTGCAAAAACTGTTGCTATCTGTGGGGGGATAGCATCCCCCCCCTCATTTTGAGCACTGTTCAAAACGCTTCCTTGAACGTTTCAAGACGTTTCTCTTCCAAATGTCATAATTCAATATGTCAGAGCAATCGTTATACGTAGTGGTCATTCTTTCCCGGAGATGATCCAGATCGTGGATTTTCACGGCGTACACCTCCGATTTCAATAATTCCCCATGTGTCCAACTCCATGGGTTGAGGTCAGGTGACCGCGGTGCCCATTCCACAGGGCCTCTTCGCTCTGCCGTCTTTCCCCCTTGCCGTAGCTCACCCGTAATCGGAAAACAGTACGTCCATTGGTTCCAGACTTATGGGCACTCTGTGCAGTGTAATATTAGACAGGAACGGACAGAAAGACAACGTAAAATGAGAACGAAATAAAAATATACAGTAATGGTTCGTTGAAGGTTGGAACCATGCTATTGTCAGTATCGACTTTCCTTTCTAATGTTCTGAAAAGTTTGCATGTGTAAAATATGCAGGAAGTCAATTTGGATGTTGCTGAAGACCTATTGATGAAAAAGTTGAACTTGGCCGAAAGGGAAATATCGACTTCCGGGGAGGGGGGAGGGGAGGACGACTAGACTCGGCGCCCAGGATCGTTGTGGCCACGTGAAGATATAATACGCACCCGATACGTGCTCTTAGCGATGTATGACTTCATGTAAAATACAGCTGGGGTTTATAAAAAAAATTGAATTCCCAGGAGAGCGTGCATAATTGGTAAATTTTATACCTATTCTTCGTCCACCGTAAGAATGAAGTCAATTCAAAGAAAACCACGTGACTTGTAAGAGGTAGTTGCGTGCGAAAGGGTTGGTCCTTAACTCATCTCGTCCGTATATATATTTATCGTATGTTTACAATTAATCAACTTTTATGCTATGGCTTAATCGTACACAACTTTCCTACGCAACTGATGTTATCGAGATTAACGAATAGAAGTTTTCGCAATTCTCGTGCATTTATTTGCTTACACTGACTTCGTTTTTACAGTGTACAGAGCAATACATAACTATAAATCAAGGTTTTGTGGGAAATGTCAATGTATGTGTTTGTGTAGGGGTTGTTCCCCAATGCAGTTAATTTCATAAATTGTAAGTCACCGAGACGGTGGCATGAGATAATTTAGTTATCGAGTCACGATTTCGCCCGCGAGGGTTTGGAGTCCCCGCCAGTGCATGGATGCTCCAATCAGGGTTGTTAAAGGCGCAGGAATTGTAAATAAATTCAATTCCGGTCCGGGAGAGAAATCCAGGAAGCGTAAATGTTTTATGGGCCGTAAAGAACCTTTTCTAAAGTATTTCAATTCGGTCCCGAAAACTTTTTTTGTTCCAGGATAAATTTAAATACGGTATTGAAATGAAACAATACGCAACTTGAACCGAATTTAAATTTTGTGATAAAAAAAAAAGGTTCTGTTACGGAACCCAATAGAACCCATTAGGATTTGTGTATTCCTGGACCTTTAACAACCTTGACTCCAACATGCATGTTTTAAAATCTCTTTAATCATTTAGGCCTCCCTGATGGCGTAACGTCCTCGCTTTGTAATCAAGTGGCACCGGGTTCGATACCAGGCGAAGGCACCAGTACTTCGAATCCTACTTTAAACTGTAGGCCCAGTCTCGATTAGCCTGTTTATGCATAGACTTAAACAAACACACTATAGATGTGTTATACCTGTTGTTTAACGTGCAAAAAAAATGTCAAAAAGACTTTTTTTATTCTATTATTTCGAGGTGCGGTCGAGAATTTCCTTTCGGGAACGAGACTGGAGTTGAGACGTCGAGGGTTGAACGAGAGTGCAGTTAGTTATCGAGACAAGACGAACAACGAAAGTGGAGCTTTGACATATAGAACAAGACAGGCATGTAGAACTCAAGATGGATAATTCTCATTCATGAGACAAGACTTGTGCAAAGCCTCGTCTCATTTCGACGTCATACTCAGGTACATATTTCGAACATGTTGATGGGGTTTGGACCCTTTAAATACGTCACTGAATGACGTAAATCGCAACGTACACTTTGTTTACCCATGGTTGAGAATCACTGCATATATGGAGACGGGAGAGAGAAGCTTCAAGATTCAGTCAACATTGGTGCGGGCAATATTCACATGGTTTCTTTTCCCCAGAACAATTCCGTGTGTGGATCTATGTTTCACTCCCACGATCACGTGACGTGTATTGTTTTGTGGGAAAAAGAAGAGACACCTCTCGAGTTAACAAGCTCAACCAGCAACGAAGGCCCAAGTGGAATCTTTCAGAATCTAACGGTCGGTGTTCTTTGTACAAGTTCTTGCCCGCAGTGGACGAAGCTAAATCCTATAACTGGAAAAAAGAAATCAATGCGCTTCTTTCCTCAGAACAAACATGAGCGAAAATTCTGCACGCGAAGTATAGTTTGAAGAGATTGATAGATTTATGATTAAAGAGGGCGGGAGATTAAAATAAAGAGCACAAACTTGTTACTTTTTGCGTGCGAAGTTTTCTTCTTTTTTTCACCAAAAAAATGTGCATTTGACTGGAAAGTAGAATTGTATCTGATTATATTTCAACGTAACGAGTAGAAACAGAATCTCTCCCTGGCTCCAACAGGAAATGGCCTCTCCAATAGAACTTGAAGTTGTCATCATCATCACTGACGATTATGGGTATCAGTGTTTTTTTTGGGTGGGAGATGCATTCGTCTCACCTGTAAGTCACATCAATGGCATCGTTGGGAAATTCGTTCGGGTAGGGTACAAGGGTGGACGAAATGTTTTAATTTGGGGTCTTCTTCTGTGGTTATATCTCTGTCCTCTTTACCTCGATTTTTCTTTATCTCTGTTTTTTAATTTGTCCTTTCTCTTTTTGATTTCTCTCCTCTTCTCTTTCTTTCTTATTCATTTTCTCTTTTTCTCTGTTTAATTCCCCTATCACATTCTCATCAATTTTACGCCCTTTCCTTCTTTCTGGCTCTATTCCTCCCATTTCTTTCCATTTGTCTCTGTTTTCTTCCTATATTTCTTTCTCGTTCCTTAGCTCTTTTTTCTGTATGCAGTTCTTCTGTTTCACTATCTTTCTCTTCCTCACTTATTTTTGTTTCTGGTCACTCTTTATCACCATTCTTTCTCTCCTTCTCGCCGACCTCCGTGGCGGAGTGGTTAGCCCAGCACGCTACGACGCCAGAGGTCCCGGGTTCGAATCCACGCTTGGGCATGGGTGTTCTTTGTGAGTGTCCCTTCATCAATTTCATCAGTCATCCTCATTCGCGAATAGCCATAAATGGCAGAAAAGCGAAGTCTCGTAAACCAAATCAAGAAATCAATCAACTATCTCAATCTCTCTCTCCAAATTGGGCGTATGTATGATTTTCCCTACTACAAATGATTTTGCTTAGTTCTCTTCTTGCTTCTTCTCTCGTGCCTTTGTGACAGTTCTGCACAATTTGTCAACGCATGTACACGGGAACAATGTAAGCATCTGATTAAATTGCTCACGCTCCCTACGCTCGCTCACTGTTGAAAGTGCGACTAGTGCCACAGGTTTATTCTTGTTTTGTTCAAGCTGTACCGCCAATGTACAGGTTAGTTGTTAACTACTTTGTGAAATTACAGAATTACGTCTGCTAGAATGGAAATCATAACAAATGAATAATATTATGTTTTCATCCTAGTATTTTAAAAATCCAAATATCCAATTATGCGGAGGTGTAACAACAAATTGGAAATTTAATAAGGAACATTGCTCATGTTAATTAATGATTATGCTATCATGTATTGACGATCGAAATTTTTTATCTAAAAATTTTGGGCGGGCATGATGCGGCAGACGTTTTTCTGAACATGGCTTGGCCCACTCTTGAGCTCAAGTCAGACACCTGTTTAAAATATTGAAACAATCGAATTGGGCACCGTTTGAGAACCTTCAACTGTGAAAAATATGGCCTTTTCTCTCGCAAAGCAACGTAGGAGGAATGTTGTTGCTTACCCGCCACGTTGCTGAGGAGCCAACGCTCGGTGAAGGAACTCATTTGGCGGCGATGCCCAAGGCCGTGCCGAAACACGAGAGGTGGGCGGAACATTGCATGTGTGGCGTAGGAGTGCAATCAAAAGGCGGATTTCCAACAAAGCATAGACTACGCTCAGTGTAGTGACCGAAAATATTCCAATGATAGAGGAAGATGCAGCAAATATAGCAATTTATCTTTTCCAGTTTTCTGTATCGGTCAACTTATATCGCCCTTCTACCTCGCTGTGTGGAAAACAAAATAATTTGAATAAACGCCTTCAGTGGCGGCGATCAGGGGGACAGTTGCCAACACTTTTTTTTTTTTTTTTTTACCACTTTTCGCCTCTTCACTATGGCTTCTTTATGCTAAGCCTCGTCTACCAAGATAAACTCTCCTTGCCCCTCTCACCCCCCTACCCGCAAGTGTTTGCACCCAATTGCCGCCACTGAATACATTTATTTCCTTTTTTAGTTTAATTTTAACATTTATCCCTCCATACTGTCACCTATTTATCTACCTTGTATTCTTGTATTGCTATAATGTATCTAATTCTAAGGAGTAATTTGGAGCTTCCTCCCCTCTGCAAAAAAAGAAAAATGCAACAAGTTGTTATCTGGAAGGGCGATTCCTCCTTACACAACTTGAAATACCACCCTGGTTACATTAATTCAAGTTACTGGTAGGAGTTGAGAGGTAGTGATGGTGCCAGGAAGACAATGGGCTCTGTCCTGCCCCCCCCCTTTAACACAATAAATACAGAATAATAAGAACTTCTGCTGGTCTCTGTTGTGGTTATAAAGCCAGGGGACATAAATTCGAAATATGGCTAAATTATACGTAGATGTTTCTTCATTCCCTTATCTAGGAATGGGCGTTTGTGGGTAATATTCCTAAAAGGTGATATTTTTTTAAAAAATAATAGTTAATTTGAATCAACTGCAATGATAAAATTTTGAAAAAGGAAATTGGATTCAAATACTAATTAATTACTCAATTATCATAATAAAAATGAACTGACAAACTTTATTTTCCTTTAGTTGTTTTATTCATTTTGTTCAATAATTGCTAAGCCAGAACAAAATTGGCCTTGTCACTCCTTTGTCACCATTCTCCTAATGTTTGAAATTCATATGCCTGGAGGCACATAGTGGTTCGGATCCCACTTTAAACTGTAGGTCCAGTCCAAATTAGCCTTACTGTGCATATAGTGGACATAAAACACCAACTCAATCAATCAATCATATGCCGATGTTTAATCACTTGGAACTTGTTTATGACCTCATGTAGAGCAAGTGAATTTTTTTAAAAACAATTTTAAAATTTATAGATTCTTACTTTAAAAACGTTATGTTGATGTAAAATAACCCCAAATCGAATTTGGTTATTTATAAAAATGTTGGGTGCAGGGCTATCACATGGGAATTGGGACATGTGAAGGCAAGCACAGACCCAACAATTTTGGTAACCCGTAACCGAAACTAAAATATGACTGTGTAATCTTACATTTCATGCTTCCTTCAGAAACTAAATAGGAATATTCCTAGTTATATGCAGGTTTCAATAGTTTCCCAATATTCTACAAAATATCCATGCCTCCTTTCTGAATTTCCAACCCCTTTCTCCCTTTCATTTTACTGTAAAGTGGCAAGAAATGGACTCCATGTTTGAGAAATTCACCAAAGTTTATTTGTGTTGTTATTATTCACTCTTACTGCATTTGATATTACTTTCTCTTCATGTCTGTACTTCAATATTGTTTCCATATTTATCTCTGGCAGTAGCACTTTCTCATAGCTTTATAGAGTATGTAAGAAATGGAACCGGCAATTTGACAATATAATTTTAAGATTGTTAGAAGGTGAGACCACAAAGTTCTATTATAATTATAAATCAATTTTTTGTATTGTTTATGCATATTTCTTCTTGTTAATCTAATATTTTGTGGATATTTTTTCCAGACAATGTGGACATCGATGAGGCAAAGAGTTTCTTTGAAGCTAATTACAGCTATGTGTATTTTATCCTGTACGACAGCTTTGTCACAGCTGAAGCCAATCTTAGACAAAGAGGTTAGTAGATGCCTTTCTTTTTGGGTGGGGGGGGGAGGGAGATGGGGTTACATCTTTGGTTAACTTGTTTTGACAACTGTAATTCATTCATCTGCATGAACATAGTGAAATATACATAATTTATTGTTAAATGTTTATATTAATATAATTATTTGTGCATTTATTTTAATGAATTTTTATAGTGTTACTTGTAATGTATGTAATGTAATTCATGTAAATGAACAAAAAAGAAAGAAAGAAAATGGTTGCTTGATGTAACTGCCTAGTAACCCACCAACTACCACTCAGTATAAAGTGAGCTGAAAATTTCATTTCTAGAATTATCTTCAAATAGATTGCACCAAGATTGAATGTAAAATGCAGGAAAATGTAAAATCGAGGAACTTGAAATCTGGGTTCCACTGCAATTATTATTTGTAGGTTTTAATTAATCTATAAATTTTGGAGGAGGGAAATGATTCCCTTTGCCCCCGCCAGGTTACACCTATGCTTACCTTCACAGATAGTGAACAGAAATTTTGAATATTATACCTCAAAACATATTGTACTTCAGACTTTGTGTTAAATACATAAGCATTTTTAATAAGATTAACTTTTAATGCAAATGATTTTTTTATCACCCTGTCTCTGAACCGCCCATCCCAATTTTTCCATCAAACATTAGTACCCACTTTGAGCTACCTGTATATAAAATTTGGGGGAAATTGAAGAGGGAGCATTGCACGAAATTTGCTCTTGAAGTTAGTCATTTATTTTTCTAAAAAAATACATGAAACTATACCTAAAATACATGATTATTGATACACTGATCTGAAACCTTATTTAAATGAAAGCTTACACTATCCTGAGCAAAACAAATGAAACTTGAAGTTTCTACGGCAAACCTGAGAGAAGATACTATAATTTATAACCTAATGCGTGTCATTCAAAGTGGAGCCGCATGTGGCGTACACAGAGATTTTTAAAAACTTGTAATTCCTGAACCCCTTGACCAATCTCAAAAAAGTTGTCATTTTTGTAATGAGCATTAAAAGTTCTATAAGTATACCGAATTTCATCAAAATCGGAGATGGTGGGTGACATTTTCACAAAATTCTGGATGATTTGACATGGAATGACCCATAATAGTCAAATTGTCCATCACCATGGTAATTTATTCTTTTTTCCACAAGTTATTGTTGAAGAATTAAATTGAAACAAAAAAGCACAAATAGCAGAGAACATCCTTTGCTCCAACACAAGTACAACTCCATTCCATAAACCCACATAGAATGAAGACGAAACAGGAACAAAAAGAGCGAGAGACAATTTGCCTGCTGTTATCTTGGTGGCTGATTGTATATCTTAAGATATTTTACACAAGTGGCTATAACTTTGCTGTTCCCAGGAACTGAAGGAGTCTGTTATCAGTTATACTCTGTACAATCCACCTTGGTTTCCTACCAGAGGATGTACTACAAGTAAAATAAACTCTTTGCAGCATTAAATTGACTTTGAATTAAGATCAAGAAGTATCTAACTAAAGTAGCCTCAAACTTAGAATGCTCTCAAAGCCAAACACAGAGGTTGCTTGGTATCCATCCAGACAATTTTGCTTGGCTATGTACAGGGCCCTGGGCTCAAAAAAGGAGCACCTCACATTTCTCATGTACAACATTTACTCAGGTTTTTTACGATAACTTTCTTGAATATTTTTACCCATTTAATCTTGTATTGAATAATGAGGACTTTTTTTCTTATATTTTCTCTTTACCCTGTACCTGCAATTATAATCTGTTAAAAAAGCACTCACATTTCTCTCCAATCCTACAAAGCAATAACTCAAAGATCAAAGTGCATGTGGATTTGAAAAAAAAATATTAACATGATAGAAGAAAAATGGCTTTTGTTAAGTAAACGCCCGTGGCCAAAGTTATGATGGTGCAGCTCACATCTCCTGGATTTATACTGGAATTAAAAAGAGAATTGCATCAATAGAGAAAACCACAAGATACGTTTACATGCATAATTTAAATCTAGCTTTGAATGATGCATGTGAAATTACTGAAGTAAGACAGTTTTACCCAGGAGTAAAATTATGCCAGATTTTATTCAGTCAAGCTGGAAAACTATGGCAACTGTTGGTTTCAGATGCACTTAAGAAACTTTACCCAACCCGATGGTCTTCTCAATTTCAATCAATCGGATTATTATTTTGTGCTTATGTTGGTGTTATGAAGTCACTTTCAAGAATAATATTGAAATCTAAAAATAATCAATATGACAAACTTTATCATAAAAGAGTATAGTAGAAAATTTTGAAATTATTATTCAGATAGTGCTGCAAACAAAAATAGTTGAAACAGTATATTTGGTATCTCAAGCTCAGCAATCACAAAATGTTGACTCGAAAAAACTTCGAACCTCCTTAAAGATGCTTCAATTTCATAATACTAGTACAGACAAGATTTTCAGAAAGCATCGTTGCCTACAAAATTTCTAGCTTACACATAGGGCTGAGACTTACTTTAGAACAGCATTACTTAATGCTTGTTTGGACATAGTTATTACGTAACTTAGAAACACATTTGAGGGCATGGTTGATATTAGTAGTTTTTCATAGTTCTTGTTCTTCTAAACTTTCTACAGCTTCACAAGTAAACATGTGACTTGCATATTCCTCCCTTCCCCAGACCACTAAACAAGGCTAACAGGCACAAATGAGAATCAATACGTACTTCAAACTGTGTGTATCACACATTCATGTTTTTTTTTTTACGTGCTTACTTTGCCTGTAATTATCATTGTTTCTTAATTTACCCAATATTGTGCGGTATTGCGATGGTATACATTATTTTGGGACAAGCATATGCCATTTTTCGGTTACCAAATTGAGACTCATACCAGTGTACAGTCTGAATGCTGCATGCTATGATGAAAATTCAAGAAATTTAGTTTGAAACTCGCATATTTCCACAACTTTCCCCTCTTTCCATGTTTGCACTAATATTGGAGTTGCCTATGGGACTGGAGCTAACCTAAATGTAACATAACTCCTGATCCCATTGGTGTCCCATTTTTAAATGTTCAAACTGTTATTGAGTAATACTGTATGACATATATAATTTTTTGAAAAATTAAAAGACCCGTTTTTGTGAAAATGGTTACCAAAATTTTCTTTCCACCACCTTCAATTGTTTTTTGTTTTTTTAACCCTGACATAGGCATGCAATATCTTGTCTGAAAGAGCCCTTCAAGACCTTTGAAATGCCATCTGAATCACTTCTATAGGTGTCCTGATTGCCGAAATATTACAATATAAAATTAACAAGATGTTGAGAAAATGGTCAAAATTACACATTTTGCACCCCTCTAAAACACAAAAGATATGGATCTATAACTTTGCATATTTTCCTATGTCAGGTGGCCCTTCCAATATGCCAAATTTCAAATGAATCAAACAATGTAAGGTTGAGGATCTTGTTGATTTGACATGGAATGACCAATGTTGCTTCCTTTCAGTCATTAACTACTGCACATGTATCCAAGATTTGGTTGCTCCCTGATTTGCAGGTGCTATAGTGTAGGTCAGTGTTTGGAAGTAACTAGTTACAAGTAACAGTTACATTTTTGAGAAAATGTAACTCAACCGAAAGCTATAAGATATAGTTATACCAGTAGAAATCCATAATAAAATAAATATTGCCCCTATCTTCAAGTTAAGTGGAATAATAATAACAAAAACAGATGAAAAAATTAATCATATTAAAAGAGAACTGGCTTCAGTTAAGTAAGCAAGGGTAATATATACCAATTTATTCAGGTCGAAGCTGGATTGCTTTTGCTAACTCGTTACTTTTAAAAGTGAGTAACTGTAACTGAGTTACTTTTTTACGATAGAAGTAACATTTTAACAGTTACTTTTACAGTTACTTTGCGACACTTAAATTGCTATGTAAGTGTCATAAATTATTGGCAATTTAGGATACAAAGTGAGCTGGAATTTGGTTTCTGCTGTGATATAAAAGCCTATCTTTGATACCTTAATTCTTGCAAACAATAGATTAAGAGGAAAAGAGAAAGTAGTTCTAGTAAATTTGTCTCCTCGCGGTGGTCAGTAGACTCCAGCCAGGTGCCTGGAATTCCAAGGTTTATCCTATGTTTCATCTCTCGTTTGGTAGACCTGAATTCCAAAGTGATATACACACCTCGGAAGAGGGGTGAATATTCCACAAGCTGGAAGATAAGCTTCTACGAGGAGAATACCTTCCTATTGCTGACAGTTTGCCATTGTCAGTTGTGTGCTGTGAAGTGTCTCTTGTTTCGGTAGTTTGTTCCTCAGTGAATAACTTCCCCTTTCTGTAAGCAGCATTCAGTAGTTTCTTGCTTTGCTATAATATCGGATTAAGCTGAAAAGGGGCGTACTGCAATATTTCAGTGTTTTTTCGAAAGAATTCAACGATACTGGTAGTATGAACGGAACTGAAGAAGGCGAGAGATAGCAGTTGTGCATATGGGTGGAAAACAATCAAATTGTTTCCACTTGATTTCATTTATCTCAGTTCCTGATAATTTAAAAATGAAAGTAAGAATATTTCCAGTTAGAATTTGGTTATTTACGATTATTCAGCATTTCTGGACATTTTGAAAAAAATAATATATTTTGGTAAGTGCTATTCGTTTAAGATTTAAATGAGAACCCATTTTCTTGAAATGACATACGACAGATCTCACCATTATTATTGATACAACAGTTAATTACAACACTGAAGGGGTAAGTTTAAAATGCCATTTTCACCTTCACAATTATAGGCTACTACATTATAATATTTATCATTTTCTGGTTCATAAACACTTGAAATTATACAACAAAATTTATTTCTCTGACACGCCCTTTATGTGAAACAGACCTCCCTTCTTAGAATATATTCTATGTGAGTGATATCTCTCTCTCTTTCTATACAGTTTCTAGAATCCCCCCCACTCCAATGGACATTCCTTAAGAACAACAATGATAATAAATACAAATGTTTAAGTCGGAGTAGCTCAGGTCAATCTCCTTGGCGGAGTGGTTAGCACAACACACTATATGTCAGGGGTCCTGGATTCTAGTTCATTTCAGACATGGATATTTGTGTTTGTTCCAATGAGAATACAGAAAACAGGAAATTGGCATCCTTGAAAATTGAGAAGATGTGAATAACGGGGATACTACCACATAGGGGTATTCCTTAAAAAAAAGAAAAAAAAAGTCGTTAGGGTGCCTGACTGCCATGCGAGAGACCCTGGGTTCGATCCTCGGTGGGGGAGAACCGAGATTTTTTCCACCTGTTGAAGCAGCTCCAGTGCCCACCCAGTTTCGTATAAAGTGAGTATCTGGAGGAAACTCTGGGGGGGGGGGGAAGGATGCCAGAGACGTGGTGCTAATCACACCACCACCACCTTCGGTCATGATCAAGAAAGTGTGGGGCTCTATATTTTATTACAATTAATGATCGATTTGTGTAATTTGGTTGCAAGAAAATTTTCAGCAGAAAGTAACTGTAAAAGTAACTTACAGTTACTTTGAAGTACATGTAACTAACTGTAACTGAATTACTTTTTAAAATGAGTGTAACTTACTTTTTTTAAGCAAGTAACTGTAACTGTAACTAGTTACCTTTTTTAAGGGAACTTTACGAACACTGGTGTAGGTTCTGGAAACCATCTGAATGGCAGTCAGTTGACGTCTGTTCAGAGCAAAACTATAAGAGAGCTTTCAGACAGAAGTGATAAGTAAGGAGTGATACAGGGGTTCATACAAAGCGACAAGCAAAATTATCACAATCTACACACACCAGTGTTAACTTTAGACATTGTTTATTGGCAGCTAGGATCTCTCTTCAAAAGTTTATTTTAGGAGAGGAATGGATGTCCGAAAGGACAGTAATTATATTGCAATTGAAGTTGATATAGAAAATAAAAAGTGTAATTTAAAATAGCTTTTATGTATTTTTATACAACTTATTTCTTAAAACAGCAGATGTTTGGATTACTGTTACAGGATAATATTAATTTTCCACATTTTCTCTTGTCTTATGTCCATTTTTATTCTTCCCTTTGCAGAGCTGTCCTTTCATCTTGGTAAGTAATTGTAGCATGTGGAAATACACAAGTGGTGCATGTAATGATAATGAGTAGTATCTTGCATTTATCATATTCTTCTTTATTACTTTTGAATTTCTTTATTTTTTTTTGTAGTTTTGCCTTTGTATTCTTTGGTGAATAGAGTTTTTTTTTAACATGCTGTTGTATTACCATATGTTTTTGAGAGAAAACACTTTATGAGCATTTCTGCAACCAGTTGTCAACACTTATAATTGCCATTACAAGGTTACTTAGGATATGAAGCATCTTTGTACTATAACAATAGCTTAGTGATAAAGTCTATTAGCTTGTAATCAGGAGATCTTGAGTGCAAATCATATTGGACACATACATTTCTGTGGTTTGTCTTCTCATAGTACCGTGCCTTCATTTCGATCTTCAGCCGAGAGATCGGGAGAAGCATGGCGGGTGGCACTGACCGAGATGGTGACATTTGCAGCCTGTAATGCCCGCTTATTTTTATGGACATATGCAGACATTTATATAAATATTGCAAAACGAGCACTAACCTGTGTTATAATAGTACGTTTTTAATTTTAGTAGCTTAGTGGCTGTATGTGCTGATGATTTTCACACGGCCATCACCTGTGAAACATCGTAGAGGTTTGTTTGGAGAACGTTCTAACGCTGCACCAATTTCATCAAGTTTAGCTTCGGTTAGAATCTGTCGTTTTTGCCTAGGTGTTTTAAAATTTAACGATCCAGTTTCATGTAATGTAAGGACAAGATGGCTAACCGTATCTCTATGTGGAGGTGAAACGCCTGGGAATTTCCATACAAATTGCCTACACACGTCTCGACAAGAGTCTGTTTTCACGTAAGTGTCCTACATAAAAATTCTTTGTTCTAACGTGAACCTTGCGGCTGGCTTTCCAATCATCTCACTGACCCAATACACATACACATTGCAATAACACAAGTAATGGCAAGTAACCAAGAATAACACTCTTGCGCACAGTACGAAATTAACATGCTCTTGGTTTACATCTGCTCACCACTATATTCACAGCTCTGTCTTCATCTAGTCGCGAAGGAACAAGAAACTCGAGCTCGGAGATTTTGGATTGCAAGGAAGCTCACGAAAGCCATTGACTTTTAACGGTTTCGTCTGCAGCATAATTTTGATACAGTGTTGCACATTCGAAACCTCCAAACAATCCCCATCGACACAAAACTCTTTCAAGGATATAAACTTAAGCAGGACGTTACTGGTCAAAACTATGATTAAAATGTTTTATTATCTGTGGCTCTTATCGTTTCTAAAGTGTATTTATTTGTGTATAAAAGGGCAGAGCTTGGATAAATTACAGAAGAACTTTTGCATGTTATAACACAGGTTAGTGCTCGTTTTGCAATATTTATATAAATGTCTGCATATGTCAAAAATAAGCGTGCATTACAGGCTGCAAATGTCGGCATCTCCGTCAGCGCCGCCCGCCACGCTTCTCCCGATCTCTCGGCTGAAGATCGAAATGAACGCACGGTACCTTTGGTCTAGTCTTTATTAGCCTCAGAATGCACTGTTTATTTAAATAATCTTCTTTAAAACTTGTAGTATAATCATGAGTTTTTTAACCAATTTATATTTCTGTAATTTTATAATATTTTTCTAGATTTATAATATTTATAATATAAAAATTACTCTGAAAAGAGCTCATTTTTAATTTCTCTTCTCCTTTTATAGTTGACATGTCTGTAGCATGATTGATGCACTGAAATAAAAAAGCGTGTAGAAGTCAGTTTGCATAGAAATATTATTTTAAATGTAATGTTATTCAAGATATGAACTGTTGCAGATGGCAAAACTGCTTCTGCTTTGTGGATAGTCCTTCTTTTCTTCATATTTTGTTTCCATTTCTAATATTTTCCCTAAGTGCATGCATGGAATATTTTAATGCAAGAATCCTTCAGTCACAACAGTTTTCTAACAATCCTTGACATAACATCTTGAATAACCTATTGCCTGTATGTAAAGTGCATTAGTATTTCTTACTTATGTATATATGCCTGGTATTTTTTTTTGTTCATTTCAAATAGTCTTCAGATTATGTAAATTGTAGATGAGTGTTTTGTAGATAAGCTGTTCGTTTCCAAATAAATTTGCATTTTTGAAAATGGCTAGTGCAAATTAAACCAGTTTGATTGAACAAGTAACACTTGTTGGCAGCAAATTATTATTCGTGTTTCACAAGTTATGCCATTCAGAACTCTCCAAGTTTCTGTGAAACTTCTCTCAGGTTTTCCCAATCTTATGCACGAAAGTGTTACGTCAACTGATAAATAATAGATAAACTGTAATTGGTATAGTTTGGCATAGCTCAGTTGTCATAATGTCAGTAGGCCTTCCATATGCGAGTAGAGTAGTGATTGTGTTTAAACTGTTAGTCCAGTTCTGATTAGTCTATCTGTGCATAAAGTGGACATAAAAACAAACTCACTTGAAACTCAAGTGTTTTATTAGTCATAACATATTGCACATAAATGAAGTTCTGCAACTTTATGAATGGAGAACACATATAATGCCACATATAAACTAGTTGTAGATTTTAATACGTTTTTTGATCAAAATGATTTTTTAATGTTAAGATGCAAACTGTTACATATATGTCTTTCAGGTATCACAATTTTCTTCCATTTAATAAGATAGAAATATGTATCCGTCTCTATTAAAATAATGCCAATCAAAGTTCACGCAAGCAAATTTTGTGTAATATTTTCTGATGGGTGATTTAAATAAAAGATTGAAAAGTGTTCTAAATAACTGTGCCAGGAAATTGTCAGGCTTCCTTGAACTTTTTTATAAAATGATTCTGTGTATTACTAATAATTTTGAGAACCACCCATAAGCGATTTAATCAGCTGCATGTCAGTTCTTTAAATTCTCTCCTTTTTAATCCACTAATGATCAGTTGCTTACAAGGAGGAACGTTTTCTTAACACTAAATATATATTTTTTTTAACTGCATGGTTTTTATTTGCTGCTGTTGTTTGCATTGCCTAATATATGTAACAATAACTGCTTTGCTCAGTTACAAGTATGCATGGTAATTAATGATGCCCAAATAACATACATCTAAGTTAATAGTAACCATATTGTAGTGCACAAGGCCCATCGTGAGGAATTAGAATGTGTGTTGCAAGTGCTGGAGAAGATCCTGGTGCTGTTACCTGAGTTGCTTGCTCTACGATGGCAGAGTCACAGCCTCACGCGACTCATGACCAAGCTCCTGCATCCAGGAAACTCGTGCAAACTGCATCGGGAGGCAATGAGGTATGTATAAGTTTCGACTTCCTGTATGCACTTTTTTGATTGAATTAAATGAGGTTGATATTTAAAGTTTCTATTTCAGGGTGGTCAGAAATTATTCAGTGCCTTTCAGTGACAATAGGGAAAAACAAACAAAGAAAGAAATAATAAACTCATCTAAATTTATTATGGATCAAATGAAACATTTTTAGTGAAATGTGCTCAGGCTTTTAAAATAATTCAGCGTATTACAAGCATTATTTATTGGTCACATGACATCTGTAACTCATCTTTTAAGTTCAACGATGTCACACACCGTGGTTTTATAGTCTTTCACAACCCCGTTGGATATGTTACTATTCATCCCTTAAATGCACCAAATAATTTGTGACCAACTTGTACACCCATTTAAATATACAATATGTTTTCGTCATTGTTCAGTTTGTTTCACAGTTATACCAAATCCCAAATCATTATAGTAGATTCAGTAGTAATGTCTGGATTTTTTTTTTATCAGAAACTATTTTGATGTGATGTACTATAGAGTGATTCTTATATACTGGCACCCTAACTTTGTGGTATACATCACAAATTAATGGACATAAACAGATGACAGTTTCAAACCTCAGTACGGATGCAAGAAGCTAAGGTTGCATATACAATAAGGTTGTTTGCTTTATATCCGACCATTTTTGACGGGTACTCACCTTAAGAGATACCGCGCCGCCACCATTGATCATGTTCTATTGGACCCCCAGCATTGTGGACTATCGCCCGGCATCGCAGTGTCCATTGCAGCAAGCTCCGGCGCAGGACAGGCATGGGAATTCTGTCCCACTCCTCCCTGGAAGCTTTCCATAGACCATCCAGGGTACGCGGGCGGCAATGTTCAAGATGTCGTTCAACAGTCCAAATGCGCAAAAATCGATTGGACTGGCATCTGGGCTTTTCACAGGAATGTCTTCAAACGGAATGACATGAATTCCTAATTCCTCTGCCATTTCCTGATAAAAACATAGTGATGTTCTGGCGGTATGGCTCGAAGCCTTGTCCATATGGATGATCACCTGGTTCGCGTTCATTCCATACAATTGTGGGATGTCTCTCCGATAGATAGGTGTCAGAATGGAGTCTTGGAAGTGTCTGGCATTCACCTTCACGTTTTTGTCCACCTTGCGTATCATAAACTTACCCTCATATCCGAATCCTGTCACAACCATAAAGCCACGAGGAAAACTTTCCCTGCACTGACGAACAAAGTTGCTGTGCCCCTTGCCGTCAATGTCACGGTATGTGATCACCCGAATGTGACCACCAGCAGTGAGATGGACATATGATTCATCCATTGTGACAACTTTCTTCCATTTGAAACCCACCAGGTACCTTTCATACAGATTCACAATGCGTACTTATGAAAACTTAGCATGGAAAAGGGCCATTATGTAACCCTCCCAATACCGGTTGATTTTCGGTGCCATTTGATAACATTCACTACCAACACTCACGCACCTACAAGGTCAGACACAACACTGCTCCCGCCAGCAGACCCATAGTTCCAGCATGATACGCCAGGTGGCAGCACTGAATCGAAAATGGTCGGATATAAAGCGAACAACCTCTGTAGTACTGGATGTACATACTAGGTTCTTACATTTACTTTGTGGAGGTTGGCCAGAGTACAGTAGGGTTCGAATCTCAGCCTGGGGATGAGGGTTCTTTGTGAGTGTCTCTTCATCATTCATGAGTTTCATCACCACATCCTCATCTTCGCCATTTTCCCAAAGTGGCAGAAAAGCGAAGTAACCTGATCACAAATACATGTTCTTGTATTGAATATTTCATTTTGTAATAGGCTATTATGTTGTTCTCCTGTTTTTGTTGTCCACGTTCTAGAGTGTTGTTATCTTTTAGCTTTAAAGCAGAATTTGTGGGTTTGATTTTATAAGAAGCATGTTGTTAGTAATAACAATGCTCGCTTATGGAAACCATTCTGTTTTCGTCAGTTTCTATTTCTATTTTTTGTTATTTTATATCATTTCTATCTATCTGTGGATTAATCCTGGCAGTAAGGATGTACTGATGAAATAGATGATGGTGTGTACAGCTATGCCTAGCCTTACTCAGGATTCAAACTGAGAATTTCCACTCTCTATAGAAACTTGCATTTACGGTGTTGGTGTTCATGACTACCTAGTTTCACACCTCATTGGTGACTTTTTTTTCTGTTGTCCAAGAACTGTGTGCGAAATTGATGGGGAGGGAGATCTAGGTAAAAATAACAAGTGTGGTGTTTCAGTGTAAAGAGTGATCACATGTTAGCCTCTTTGCACCACTTTGGGGCCCTTCACCTTCAAAGGGCTATCATCCCTCTCTTTTTGATAAATTACTGATTGCACTGTACATACTTGAAATTTTGAGAAACGAAACACTGAAAGGCCCAATATATAAATTACTGCCGATCTCCTTAGGGGATTCCCACGTCAGCACATTATGATGCTCGGGGTTCCAGGTTCAAATCTCAGCCTGGGCATGGATGTTTTCTTTGTGGGTGTCCCTTCATCAGTTTCATCATATTATTACTCATCCTCATCATCACGATTAGCCAAAAGTAGCAGAAAAACAATGCTAAATAATAAAAATCATATCAAATGAAATAAAAATTGTTGTCCTGCTGAGTTCTAATTGAAGGCCAGAAATTATATCCAGTAGCATGGTTAGGATTTGAAGTAGAACCTATCTACCCTACTTCTACATCTGATTGCATCAGATGGATTTTAAAAGTTTTTTTTTTAACCCTTCATGGGTCGTGCAAGAAAATTTTCGTCTATGGTCATGCACGGTCTCAGAGATCGTGTTTTTTTTAAATATGCCAAATTAATGGTCTAAAATGTAAAATCCTCAATTATTACTATTAGATCTTTCAACAATTGAGATTCTATAAACTATAAAAATTGAAATTCTATAAAATTATAAAAAGGTAGTCTTTGTTAATCGGCCATGTAAGGGCATATCGGATTTTCAGTGAAAACTAGGTACGCCTATAGCCACGTCGTGCATGGACTCAGACAGCAAGAGGCTTCAACAAACCCTCCCTAGCGGCCCGAATATCTTACTCACACTGAAAACAAAATCGTGGGGTAAAAGAGGAAGGTTGGAAACTCAGCTAGACAGTAGATGGAGGGTGTTGACAAAAGAATCATTGATAAATAACGATGTTAAAATTACACACCCCGAACAAGAGACAGTGTGCGACCAACGCAAGGTTAACCTGTGTTTTCAAGTCAGAATAGCATTGAGTAACAAAGAGGAAATGAAAATTTTGCAAATTTTAATTCATTACAGGGAAATTTTTGCACCTATTATGATTGCACATTTCAAATCATCAATCTGTACACGTTAAAGATATCCATACCCTAGATGACTTGAACCTAGAGCTCAATAAGCTTATCATTGGGCCAGGCAGAGAAGAAGTAACTTACTCGTAAGTTATTATTTAATACACATATTTTAAGTGACAACTTATGGTGTATAATTTCATGTTGGGTAATCTAAACATTTGTATCTTTTGAAGGCTCTTTCTGCTATGGTATCAGGCTCTAGGAGACAATGCTCCAGACTCAATCCATGCTTTGTTTGCCACCCTGGTTCCGGGATTTCCTTCTCCATTCCCTGGGGAAGGGCTCTCATCCCTGACCAGGGGGTCTTCAGTGTGCTTTGGGAGCTCGAGTGCTGTGTTTCATGATACAAATCAAGGTATGTTTAATGTTTCTCGTAATTCAGTGTGACTATTTTGTGGTACCTTTGCATAACTAAATAATGGAAGTGTGTTCTTTCAAAGAGGTGTTTTAAATAGAGTTTAACTTATACCAACTCTTACCAATTCTGATCCTTGTATATAGTAACAATTTATAGTTGTTCAAAATGTTTATAAATAATAATTTAATTACATTGAAATCTCATTTATGCAAGTCAAGTTCATAAAGAAACCAGTTTATCCAAAGTGATTTTTATTAAATTTTACAAATTCACAAAAACTTTTTTGATTGATTGATTGATTGATTTAGTTTATTTTACTTCGCGTTTTGTGCCTCTTGGCTAATTTGCGAAGATGGGGATGAGTGATGAAATTATGAAATTGATGAATGGACATTCACAAACAACCAAGCCCGACCGGGATTCGAACCCGGGACCCTTGGCGTTACAGCGCGATGTGCTAACCACTCGGCCACAGGGTCGGGCACAAAAACTTTTTTTCAGGTAAGAGTTGTTAATATATTGCAACTATATCATATTAAAGTTTTGCTTTAAATCTAACACCAGATAGTTCACACGGACGACTCTAGATAGCGTAAGCTCTAGTAAGCTAGAGCAAGTAATGTTTGAACAGGCAAAATGAGCGGTATTCACTTGAAGCCCAGTAGTACACATATAATTGTTTTGTCTGTCATAGTGTGCCCTCAAATAATGGATCGTTAAGTGAAAGACTCACGAAATTGAAACTTAAGTGAACACAGTCATCATTTCCATGTAAAAATGTAGTTTAGTCTTATCTTACCAATGCACAGTGATATATGAAAATGAAATAGATGATTGTGGACTGAAACTACTGAAGCGAATATTTTACACATATGTGTCTATGATTATTGTTACATTAAATGATATTCCACTGTATACGCTTGAGCGTAGCATGCTCGAGAGTGGGAGGCTTCAATGAATACAAGCGAGCGAGAGTGGTCCCATCCAGAACTCTAATATGTAGTTTTGATTACCAAATCGAAGGGTGGGTTTCATTTAGGGGTTTGGTTAAATGATGGGATGTTATTTACTTTCAGATTCATTCTTGATGCTGAAGAAATGCATTTTTTTTTTCTTTCAGGACCTGTGTCTCCAGTTGAAATCCAGCCTCTCCTTCCTCCCCAAGGTGGAGAGAAACAGCCAGATGATCCAACTCGTTACTTTCTTGATTGCCTCTTGGAGTTCATGGTGTCGCAGGTATTGATTTTTCTTCTCCCCATTAGAGCCATGAAAGTCAAATGTAAAGCCACCTCCCCCCCCATGCACCGCACCATACCATGAAGATACATGGGAAATGTGGAGGTAGGATCCCACACCCCTATCTTTGCCATACTAGAGGTGATGTGATCAGCACCTTTCTTTGACCACCTTTATCTCCCTCCCCCAATTTTGTCCCCAGGAACCCATTCATTAGAGGTTGGGAGAGCCCCCCTGACCTTTGTTCTGGGACAGTGACAGGTAAATTCTTACCTGAGATCAAACCTGTGTCTCTTGTGTGTCAGTCAATTTCCCTATGAACTAAACCATTAGCTTCATGTTATAAAGAAATGTAATAGATAGTATTAAATCCAGGACTCAGTTCTCGATACTTTCACGAGCACGTAATTAATTACACGTTGATTTTAATTAAAATAAAAGCTGCTTTTCTAGAATGGTCAAAAACTGCATCGAAAATTTCTGAAATATGTCTGCACCAGCATTATAATGCAAATTGTGCCAGCCCCTGTGGTTTAGTGGTTAGCACATCACACTACGATGCCAGGGGTCCCAGGTTCGAATCCCGGCCTGGGCATGGATGTTTGTGAGTGTCCATTCATCAGTTTCATCACTCATCTCCATCTTCGCAAATTACCCAAAAGTGGCACAAAAAGTGAAGTAAAATAAAACAAATCAACCAATTAATGGAAATTGCGCAAATGGCTGAACTCATGATTGACTCAGAAACTCACGACTTAAGGTTCAAGCTCTGTCCTGACTGTTGGGATTTCTTTCATCAACCTGCATGTATTCATCATTCATCATCACCATGGTGAACAGACATGTTTCACAGATATGGATGGTAGATGAAAGGACTCTGTTGCAGGAATGATTACACAGTTGAAAGGCAAATTTTTATGAAAGCGACCATGTCATTTCTTGTATTCTGCTTCTTTATGAGAAACCAAGGTCCCACAGAAGCATTTCTTGTCTAAGTATGGTTGGGACCTCCTGGACCTCTATCCCTTCACCTTTTTTTTAGTGACTTCCACTTCTTCTCTTAGTAGATGCACACCACTACACTACCGATGATGAGGTGAAACATGGCATTCACAAATTTGTTTTAAAGGTATAAGATGGTCTTCTTCAGCATGGTTTATCAATACAGTAAGTACTTCCGTGTCAGTGGGGAACTATGTTGAAGAGTGAGTCGGTATTTATCTACTTGTCGACAATGTTACTTATGTCAGTTGTCACTTGAATGGGCATTCCTTCCACTAACAGAACACAAAACTTATTTTGTACTACTCTCATACGTCTGTGCTTTTTCAGAAACAGACTTTAAGAATTTTAATTTTATAAAATGAATGAAGTCTGAAAAATTTGTTCCTTTTATACATGGGTGGAAATGCATAAAGTTTCCTTTGACATCTCTTTTATTGATTTGTGCATAAAAATTGAAAATTGCTGTGCATTATTTTTCAACTTGTCAGAATCATGGCACATACAGTAATGACATTTCTAACCATCTTTTGTTGTGAAAACTGATTTATTAACTGTGAGTTTGTTTCTTTTCAGATCACAAGGATTGAATGGAGGGACAGGGGTTCTAAACAACAGAAGTGCTTTATGTTTTTATTTGACAGATTTAAGTTGTACTACTTACCTCATATATTCCCCCAGTTTTCACATAGTACCAGTTTATACAAGCCAGTATTAGGTAAGTATCCTTAGATCTGAAATCTGAAATGCAATAATCATAAATGCTCAGAAATATACATATTCTGTGAAGCATTACCAAGGCTAGTATTTAACTAATTCCTATACATATGATTATTTAATAGAAATTAAGTCCCATTTTCAGCAAGACAAAAATAAATATGTTATGTGCATTTTATGCTCCTGTTCATGGATTTACTTCACTTGAACCAATTTTCAATAAATGTTAATAATTGTGGTACATATTATAAAACTTTCAAAGCTATGAAAGTATTGGTATTGGTTCAAATATCTAATTTTTATCAATACTGATACCAATTCCGATATGACAGTTTTGGTTGCAATTAATACATTGGTAATTGGCTTCTTATCCCTAACATATATCAATGTCTATGTACTTTTAACAATTAGAGAAAAAAATCTTTTCTGGTTGGTATTATGTTGTAAAAGTGTCATTTGTAGGCCCAACATTTTTTTTTATCCAATTACATATGTTTTTATTTGTATGCAGCCAAGCCAAAAATTGCAGGATGCCAAAAAAAAAAAAAACTTCTTTTCACGTGGAAATGCCATGTTCGAACACTATGCCTCCTAGCAGAAAAACAATTATTCACTAAGTCATAGCATCTGACAAGCAGCTACCAGCTATAGCACCTTGGAGATATATGCTAACAGCACTGAACTTGACCTGCATAACCTACTCATGTATGCATCTAATAGATACTCTATGTGATGAGAAGTATCCGGACACCCACCTGAGAATGAAGTACAAGTTTGGGCCACCCTCCATCGGGAACACTGGCAGTCAATGCGGTGTTGACTCACCCTTAGCCTTGATGACAGCCTTTACTCTCGCAGGCATATTTTCAATCAAGTGGTGGAAGGTTTCCTGGAGAATGGCAGTCCATTCCTCGTGGAGTGCCGAAATGAGAAGATGTATCGATATGGGTCGGTGTGGTCTAGCACGAAGTTGGCATTCCAAAACACCAGAGGTGTTCTATGGAATTCAAATCAGGACTATGCACAGGCCAGTCCATTAGTGGGACGGTGTTGTCGTCAAACCACTTTTCCACAAGCCGTGCAGTATGGATGGATGCTCGGTCATGTTGAAAGGCACAATGGTCATCCCTGAACTGGTTTTCGACGGTAGGTAGCTCTGTTAAAATGTCAACGTAAGCTTGTACTGTGACATTACCATGCAAAGCAACAAGGGGTTCAAGCCCCCCTCCAGGAGAAACATGACCACACTGTCAATCCGCCACACCCAAATTTCACTGTCTGCACCATACAGGCTGGTAGATGTCACAGGCATTTGCCACATCCACACCCTGCCATCGGATCGCCACATTGTGTACCATGATTCATCACTCGACACAACGGTTTTCTACTGTTCTATGGTCCAGTTTTGACACTCCTTGCACCACGCGAGGCGGTGTTTGGCATTTGTGTGTATGATGTTTTGGCTTATGGGCAGCTGCTCGGCCATGGAAATCAAATTGCCGCACCTCACGCCGTATATTGTCATGGTGCTTGTCCGGGTGAACCCCCATACTACCACTAGAGAACGAAGCTCTGTTGGCTGCGCTTTGCTCTGTAAGAGAATACATTTATTATTTTGGTAGAGCCTTAATACTAAGTGGGAGAACCTGCAGGGTATAGACACAATTAGACACATAAGTAATGATTAACAATAACAAGATTATTTTCTTGTAGTTTACGGTTATTACAAGCATAAGAAAACAGTTTTTCTTTGTGACGTTTCAGGAGAACACGCGCTCCTTTCATCAGACATATATTTTCATTTGACTAAAGATACAGTTATAACAATGGTTAGTAATTTTTAAACAAAAAGAATCCATTATATAATGGATGTTGTCAATGTTACATTGTTGTAATATAGCAACTTAACTGTGAAAAGAAGCAGTCTGTTTTATTTTTATTTCAGATTTTTTTTTTTTTTTAAAAATTATGAATCCCAAATATCATCAGGTAATTCAAATTCATCATTGTTTTCACAGTGTCTCTTGATGTTTTCTGTTACATTAAATTTTAAAGATGGTGGCTTACTCCATTTGTGAAAAAGAAAACTCCATACTGGATCTATGTTACCATTTTCATTATTTAATTTATTCCAGTGTTCTTCTGCAATGAACGAAGCTTCCCAGACATTCAACTCTGTGTTTCCCGTTAATCTTTTTAAAACCCTTCTCTTTTTAATCAACTGCTTCTCTTCGATGATATGAGTTGACAAACCCGTTCTTGGGTTTAGATTTATAATGTCCAAATTGTGTTCATGCCATCTTATTGCCATTTTCCTTGCTGTTTGTCCCACATAATCCTTTCAACATGAACAACTTATATTATATATTCTTGTGGTTCCCACATCTGGTAGAGAGTTTCTCATTTTGAATTTGTTAAATGTACATTCCAAACTTCTTGGTGATTTAAAAACAATTTTGAAATTAAAACTTCTAAAAATTTTTGCAATTTTATGTGAGAATCCCTTGTGGAATGGAATGCACACAAATTTCTTTTCAACAGGTTTTTCATCTTGTCTGTATTTCTCTTTTCCTTTAGTTTTCTTGCGACTTGTTTTTTGATTTGGTTTATTCTGTTAGTGCGAAAGCCATTTTCTTTTGCTATATTAAAAAGCCTTTCTTCTTCTTTTTTGATGTCCTTATTATTAGAACATAGTCTTTGTGCTCTCAGGAAAAAAATTAAAAATATGTCATCCATTGTTATACGCGAATGTTCTGAATTAGCATGGATGTATTTTTCCCCTGCTAATTTTTTCCTATGGACTGATGTTTGAATTGTTGAGTCAGTTGTCTTAATTTGCAGATCAAGGAAAGAAATTACATTGTTATTCATGGGTACGCAAGTGAATTTTATGCGACGATGTGATTCATTTAACAATTTAAATACGTCCATGATGGTGTTCTCACTTTTAGCAATAATTAGCACATCATCTACATATCTGATGTAGAGTTTGATATCCGCACCTATCTCATTAACAATTGGAGATTCTATGTAATGAAGGAAAATGCTGGAGATGATTCCGGATACTGGGGTTCCCATTGATAAACCATTACTTTGCTGATAGATTTTGCCATCAAATATAAAGTAATTGTAATTTGCACATACAGTAAACCATCGAACCATTTCCCATGATTCTACTGGGTTAACCTTCATCTCAATAAGCCATCTGTGTAATGCATCTGTGGCACCTTCTATTGCGACACTAGGATATAAATATTCAACATCAAAACTTGCAATACGATACTCATTATTTCAAACAATATTTGTTAGTTTCTGTTTCACTTCATATGCATTTTTAACACTGAATGGTGTTTGTTGTTTAATGATAGCAAGCCTTTCAACTAAATATTTGGATAGTTTGTATGCAGGATGTGTGAAAGATGCAATGATGGGTCGTATTGGAGTTCCCGGTTTGTGAGTTTTTGGTAGTCCAAAGGCAATCGGCAGGGTTGGATTTTTGACAATGAGTTTTTTCTTCATTTCTCTTAATATCGTGATACTGCTTTCAATTACTTTCTTTAGGGTTTCGAGGGCTTTCTGTGAAATTGTTTACTTTGAAACATTCTTCCATTTTTTCTTTATTGTCCTTAATTCGAATAAGGACAGGTTTATTTTCCTTGCCCGATTTTATTTAGAAAATGTCGTTTTCTTTCAACCAGGTCTTGAAACTGTTTTCTTATGCTTGTAATAACTGTAAACTACAAGAACATAATTCTATAATGCAAGCAATGCGTACATACAAGATAAACTAATAACAAGATTTATTATAAGAAGAATAGTGATTGATATATGAAGAGCATCTCTGCCTAAGTGCCTAAGTATTAAGGTAAGGGAGCTGCTTGGAAAGAAAGTTAGATTAGCGATACTTAGCAAGCTGTAGGCGTAGGCTCTTGTCCATCTTCTAAGTGCCTGGAGACAGCCTGGACTTGGCTGGGTGAATGGTCATCTTGGGTCGGAGACTGGACAACACCTCAGCCGCACTTCAGATCTGCCACCCTTTTTACCATTTTACTGGGGTTTTTATACTTAGGGGATGGCCTTTGGCAGGGTTATTTTGGTTGCCTCGTGTCGAATGCAGGAAGTCCCATATTTTGGGGTATTCTTCTTATGGTCATGGCTCAAAAGTAAACAATCCACACTTCCTTAATTGTTATGACCTTACTTCAAATAAGGGTTTTAGAGGACACGAGGACAGTGAAGACATTTCATCGAGTGCTCTTCGTCGAAAATCACACTCAAGAGCCAATCTATCTTCTACATATAAAAATGGATGTTTGTGTGTGGGTGTGTATATATGTTTGTTCTGGCATAACTCTCGAATGCCTGGAGCAATTTCAACCAAACTTGGTACATGTATCACTTGCAATCTGGAAAGAATACTTTGGGGGTAAGATACCCCGGCACGCCTTGGGGTGCGGTGGGAAGGGGTGACATGTAAAAATAATTGAAAACGACCCATATTAAATTCCGCACAAACAGACATCCGTGACTCTATGCAATCCGCACAACGAAAGTGTTTCTCAGCTTGTCTAACATTCAGGCTGTGTTGCAAAAATGACCGATTTTAGTATGGAATCAATAGTTTTCGTGACACTCCCAACTTCAAGTTCATCACCTATCAGCATGGGGGGGGGGGGGTGAGAGGGGGTGAAAAATAAAATGCCACAATGCCTTAGATTAGTGTTGAATCCATAGTTTTTGGAGTTGCCAAGCTAATTGGTGACATTCACGATCACATTTAAGATTAGTTACATTGTACACTATAGTCAGAATTCATTATTTTTCTGTCTAATACAAGAGTGGGATAAATAAATACCTGGGCAATGCCGGGTAATCAGCTAGTGTAGAAATAAAGTTAGGAACATGCAAAAACTTGTCCGGAGTAGATCCTGATGCTGTTCGGAATTTCTGTCTGATGGATGATTGATGATTACGCTGTACGATCCTCTTCAACACTCGACGGTCTCTGGAGGTCAACATGGGAGGTTGACCTGCATGCTTTTGGGTTGTACACATCCCTTCACATTTCCACTTCACTATAACATTGGAAACAGTGGACCTGGGGATGTTTAGGAGGGTGGAAATCTTGCGCACAGACTTCTTACACAAGTGGCATCCAACCACCTAACCACTTTGAAATCCCGTGAGCTTCTCAGTCCGTCCCATACTGCTGTCTCGCGCTGTCTGCAAACTACCGAGATCGCTGACCTTGTGTTCCATCCGGTAGATGGCAGTACTCTGTCACACTCTATGATAAACACACTTTTCGTGGTGTGTCTGGATACTTTTAATCACATAGAATAATTTAATAGAATATAAACAGAACTTGAACCTGCCTAATCTAACGCATGTTTATTTCTGTTATTCTGTTGTGGGTTTGTCACCGTGTAACCAAACTTCAGAATCCCGGAGGAACTTATGAAACTAATATTTAGTTTCATACAAGTTGAAGAGGACATTTTCAATTTATTTCTGTAGCTTTACAGTTAGTAAGATATTCTCAAAGTTTGGACAGTTTACTAGTAATAGTTGTTCTTATTTTTTAGATTTTCCAGAGCTTAGAAAGTTTGTTCCAAGTCACATAGAGACGCCGGATGGAAAGAGAAAACCAGATCCTTTTATGATATGTAGGGTAGTGGTGATAAAATGGGTAGCACAGTTCACACATATCACAAAGAAGGGAGATGCTCCATTAATACAAACTCATTCCACTAGGTATGTATTTATTTATAATATTCTCAAGTTAGCTGTACACCACTGATTATTTGAGCGAGTGCAAAATTCTGCCAATTTAAAAATTATTATTATTATGACTGTAAATGTAATTTTCATGTATCCTGGTTTTGTGAAGTAAATGTATGAATATAAAATTTCCTATTTCTAAAGAAAACTTATTGAAATTGTTTAGTTGCACACAATAAGGAGGTAAAGGAAGCATTTAGGTATCTGCATAAGAATTCACATTGATCATTCTATGTCATGAAATAATAAAAATTTTAGACTTATTTAATACTTAGTGCAGTTTTTCTGGAACATTTATTTATTTCATTTGTTATTCTCTTATAATTTGATACACACACACTCACACTCACACTCACTCACTCTCACTCTCTCACTCACTGACTCACTGACTCACTCTCTCTCTCTCTCTCTCTCTCTCTCTCTCTCTCTCTCTCTCTCTCTCTTTCTCTTTCTCTTTCTCTTTCTCTTTTTCTCTTTCTCTTTCTCTTTTCACAGAGTCATCTTCAGGGCTGGTCGAGGACAGACGGAGTAGACGCAGTTGTCGTTGCACTGCACAAAGTCTTAACTTTTCATTTAATTTTCACTTAAATTTCTATGTAGTCAAAGTTAGTGTGTTTCCATGTTTGTGATTGCTACGTGAGATTATTCTTTAGCATTCGACTAATTTGTGATTGTTTTGACAGTGTTACACCCAGTGAAGAGACTGACCATTCTCCAGGCACTGAGCTACGCCGGGTGAGTGTCAGTCAGGTTGGATCCAATCACGAGACTCATCTCCCTTCGGCATCGTCCTCAGATTCAGCTCATATATCAATCAGCTCCCAGATGTCTCAGATGGAGTTGCCTCATCCCAGGTCAGTGCTGCTTCATTTACAAGGGGTATTCAAGCAAAATCAGGACTTACAGGGTCGCTTCACCAGAGGTTACTATGTGGCACTATTCATTGGTACATTTGTGATCTTTTGTGGACCATCTGCAGCATGTTTCATGAGTATATGCTAAATTCTGCAGCAAGGTATGCACTTTATGCCTGGCAATGGATCAGCTTTGTTGTGCAGAATGTTCATGGATGCCTCATAAAATGTCCACAAGCATGTGATTAGGTGGCTCCATGTTGCAAATATGAGTTCACATTATGAAGATATGCTGGCAGAAAATAAGAAAATCTGATGTAAATTTTGTAATTACTTTATTTAATGTATATTCTTTGAATATTTGTTGTTGTAATCTTCACTTTTGTTTTTACATATGTGGATCCACTGCCAGACGTAAAACAAATATCTTAAGGGGGAGAGGGACAATTTACCGTAGGTCTTTGTCACTGTGGCTGCTGCCAATCACTGTTGCCAACTTTGCTCTTTTGGATCCAGATCTGGCTTTTTCATGCACTCGTTAGGCTGTGAACTGTGGCACCCTGCCCCCTGCCCCACTATGATGCCACCACTGGCTCCGGCTCAAAAAGACCAACTCTTGCCATGAGTGTACATTTTGCATGTGACGTGATACTGTTATATTGGCTGCATCACCCACCCACCCCTTACCTCCCCAGTTACTTTTTTATAGTGTCGTGGCTAAGTTGAAGATGACAATATTATTATCCAGGAGTCCTTTATTTTCAATTTCATATGAGCATCAGTGGATTATTGAGATGAGTGATGCCACCAAATCTAGGCAGTAAAAATTATGAATAAATTGCCATCACTAATGGTAATAGCATCGCCTCCTCCCCTCTGACACCTAAAATTACCCTAGGAGGCACTTTATGCAGCCTTTGTTAATCTAGCTCCTTGAAAGTCATCTTTAGCTCTATTAATGATGAAATGTAGCTCTTTTATGCACATCAGGTTCGGCAACACTGCCAGGATGGCCACAGGAGACAAGGAGAAATGAATTAGGCTTATGGGACCATTATTTTATTCGTTCTCTCTGGGATATCAAACATCCAATGACGTAGAAAAGTATGTGGACGGAAAAAGGACACGTTGAACTGTGTCATAGTAGCAGGAAAAGTCGAAACTCCTATTTGCTTAGCCTCAACTTGAAGTTGATTTCCCATAAGGAATACATGAGATTCTGTAAATATTAATCATATTTTTCAAACATCGTGTCTAGCTTACTAATCAACTTGAATAATAGTTTCCACTTGCAACATGGAGAGAAATTCATACTCTCTTGCATACTAATCCCTTTTTTAAATAGCAGTGCTCAATATGACTATATTGAAATAAATGCACAACTGGTGCGCAATTGTCCCTCTTCGCCTTAATATACTCACAAAACTACACAGGTGGTCCGCAAACAATTCACAAGTGTGGTACTGAGTGGAAGGACCCTTAGTTGTACGAAGTAAGTGAACATGTTTATTGAAGTGAATTCGCTTCTCCATTTGTGCCAGTATTTCACTAACCATCTGTAGAAAGATTGTCTCTATGCTTAAGTAAGGATCAAACAACTGCTAAAATTCTAGACTCTTAAAAAAGTGGAAATCAGAGGCACGTTTCTGTAATATCCTGGTAGTCTGGTGGGCAACATAGGGTCTTGTATTACCCTACAGAAGAAGAATGCCATTTGTGATGAAACCATGCAACTGTTGTTTTTTCCAGAGAAAATTTGTGTAGGCACTTGTTTCTCAGTGCTAACACCTTGGGTAACTAACTCATTGCACTCACATTCTGTTTTATGCCTATGAAACTAAAAGTCACAGTTTGATGGAACACCTCTCATAGTATCTTTATGTTGGTTTAATTAAATAAAGATAAAATTATATAAAACTATGTGGACTGGGAATCAAGAATGAGATGAATGAATGACTTGTATTCAGAAGAAGTGTAAGGGGTAACCTTTTGGGAAGTCACCTGAATATCAACCTCAGTTGTTCACAATACACTATGGAAATTGCATTAATGCAGACCAACTAGCCTTCTGCAGCTTCAACCGCAAACATTTTAATCATCTATCATGTTTGTATATTTGTATGTTGTCCTTTGTTTTGTCCCTATTTATGCTGAGTGACTTTATTCAACCCTTTATCTATTCTGATCCTGTAATAGAGGACACAGTAAGAGTAGATGTGATATTGTTTGATATTGTGCTCTGCAATTATGGTAGGATAAGTTTATTCCTAACCTTGCCAAGTGCACATTCAGGTGCGTATGTCCATTTCAGATTCGTATTATGAAGTCTATTATTGCCTCAGGTTTAATTACAACAGATTGTTACACAATCGAAAGTTATCCAACTTCATATCTGTTATCTGTGTCAAAATTTCAAATCAGCCCATTGTTACTCATGGTGATGAATTAACTATTGATTTTACTGTGTGTTCACATATATATATTTTTTTTCATAGTGAGGATCCAACTGTAGCTGCTGTGAATTTGGTGAGAGAAGTGCTGTACAGCACTCGAGATAATGTGGACTTTGTGCATGAAGTATACAGGCAAGCATTTCTGCTCAACTTCAATCATTCCCCAGCCATCAGGAAGGCTATAACTGTTTATAAAGACTGGATACAAATGAATGTAAGTATGAAACTAGATATTTTTGGTTATTTTGGTTTGGTTAAATCTAATAATTGTACATAGTTAAGAAAAAGGGGCAGTATACATACTAGAGTGAGTTGATACCACTTTGACCCAATACTTACTGATTCCCACTGACATTGATGCCAATATTTGTAAATTGCAACCATTACAGAATATTTATAATATAGTTAAATGGAAGTACACCATATCAATATACCAGAATTTGCTTTGAAATATTCATAGTTTCACAAGGTATAATTATGTACGAGGGTCACTATTAATATTTTGAGCCTAACAATGAAAAAACAGGAATTTGGCATTGAAAACTGCTTTATTGTTTTTCGAAGTATTCTCCTTTATGGTCAATACACTTTTCCATTCGTTCGAACCATTTGTCAAAGCAGTTTTTCCAATCTTCTTGAGACACCTCCATAATATGGTTTTTGAACGCATCAACGGCATCTTCCGCCGACGAAAATCGTTGTCTACGCAATTTATTCTTGACATTCGGGAACAAGAAGAAGTCATTGGGTGCCAAATCAGGACTGTACGGCGGATGACCCATCAATTCGATTTTTTGACTGTTCATAAAGTCGGTTGTTAGGCGAGATGTGTGACAGCTGGCATTGTCTTGATGAAGAATGATCCGACGGCGTTTGTTTGTTTTCCGTATTTGATCGAAAACCTCTGGCAAACAAATTGTTGTGTACCATTCAGAGTTGACCGTTCTACGTTCCTCTAAAGGCACAGTTGCCACATGACCAGTTTTCCCGAAAAAAAAACAGGTGACCATTTGTTTCGATGTGCTTCGAGCGCGAACAACTTTTGTTGGATTGGGTTCATCTTGAAACACCCATACAGTCGACTGCTGTTTACGTTCCGGCTCATATGCATATATCCATGATTCGTCACCTGTTACAATCTTATATACGTCTTTTGAAGCACCATGATTGTATTTATTGAGCATTTGTTTGCACCAATTGACGCGAGCGTCTTTTTGAGTTTTTGTCAAATTGTGTGGGATCCAACGAGAACATACCTTTCTCACAGCTAAATGATCATGTAATATTTTATATATGCTGGTGGAACTAATGCCTATTGTTGCCTCAATCTCACAGTATGTCACATGACGATCTTGCAGTATTAGGTTTTGCACAGCATCAATGTTTTCTTGAACAACAACTGATTTTGGACGACCTTCGCGAATCTCGTCGGTGAGCGAATGGCGGCCACGATTAAATTCGTTATACCATCGTTTCTCAGTGGCAAAGGATGGGGCTTCATCGCCAAATGTGGAAGTAACTTGATCGTTGCACTCTTGTCTTGATAATCCACGTCGAAAATCGTAAAAGAATCATTGCACGAAAATATTCACGAGTTAATTCCATTTTATTGTTGTCGCGCAATCTCCAAGGCAACATAAACAACACAAATGAAGCTATTGACAAAACATTTGAAGTACGTTATGGTCAATAATGCCAGACGATTCCGTGCAAACGTCAAATCACACCTAACTTCAATCAGTGTTGCCAAGGCTCAAAATATAAATAGTGACCCTCGCAATCACAAAATCCATTGCTTCCCACAATGCTTTTACCAAAATAATGAAAATTACACATTTTACATAAATTCCAAGATATTTATATCCCATAAAAGTGGCACGTACCATTTTGCGAGGCCCTACAAGATTCCCGCACTCCAGAAAAGTATCTGCCTGGATTGGTGATTAAATCTGAAGTGATGCTTTCTGAAACAGAAAAACGTTACCTAAGTTCTGATTATCAGTTTAAAAGAGGTTAATGATTATTGTTATCTCTCCATTCATGTAGTTGGTCAAAATTAATTTTCTTCCACATTAATTTAGTTAACAAAATTTCCCAAAATTCCAAGTCCAGCGTGGAATGTAGAAATACCTGAAGAGCACAATACTGAAGAATAAAATGAAGAGAGAGTTACAGATTTTTAGACAACATTCTTTTTTACTCACTTGATTTACATAAATGTCTATATGGCTTTGGAGATTCTACTGTGTTTCATGATCACTGAAGTATTTCCTGATTATTTTGTAATTTTTATAGTACAGTCTGGGTAGAACTTTCTGCTGATTAAATTTTATTAGTTTCTTATTTATGTTCAGGTACACTTAGTAGGATTTTCATCTCCTTTGGGATCTCTCAGAAATTAACAGATTTCATCTTATGCCATGGTTCTTGAATACTGCTATTGTATACAATTTTAACTTTCATTCTTTTGATTATATCCTTTGGATTTAAGATATATGGTTCATGTATTGTCAAACTTGCATGAGCGGATTTAACATTATTTTGAAGCAAATCTCCATAGTAATTTTCAATTGCTGGAATGTCTGATGGTATTGGCATTGATATGATCAGTACATAAGGATATTTGTTCAGACCTAAGTGAAAATATTTATTGTTAAACTGTATCAATTTTTTTTTATTTACTTGCAGGTGCCAGAACTGCCAGCATTTATGTTGGAACCTCTGGAAAGTCACAAAGACGATTACTCTCAGCATTCCACATTTTCAAATAGAAGTGGTCCTCCTTCGTCAGACTACTCTTCTATGGAGGTAATGTGTAACATTTTTGCCTTTTTAAAAATGATCTGAAAATCAATCATCTCTAGTACTGTCAAATGCAGTGCCCGATTTGAAAAATTGGGAGTTATTTTTTGCAACCATGCAGTACACACCACAATTAATGGATGTCTTTGAAACTTAAGAGCTGCTTCAGTAGCTTTTTCTCCGTGCTCTGTTATCTACAGCTAAATCCTCTTGCTGTGCAGATTTCTCTTGACTGCTTTTTTTGTACTAAAAATAATGTGAATTTCATTTTTTGTATTTTCTTATTTTTTTATATCTTATTTAATGTGTTCTATCCCTAGAATGAAACCTCATTAGCTCATGAATGATTTTATTTCCTCAAACTTGAGAACCCAGCTGGAGTTCTTCAGCAGATAATAATAAGAAAATATATTGAAGAATAAGATAGAAGACACTGATGACTCAAGTTTACTATAATTCTGTATTCTATATTTTTCATTTTTTATATCCTACCTTTTATTTTTGACTCTTGAGGGTCAAGTGTTTTTGTGCAGTGATATTTAAATGACATAAATTTAAAATTGTGCATGTCTATTTACGTACTTTTTTTTAGCCTTGTGTTAATATGATTAATATTAAGACTAGAAAACTTCTTACGTCACGTGCCGGCAACATATTCGTTAAAACACTAAAATAACACACAAACAGGAGTAGAGACAACCGCGTCTACTCTGTCTTTCCCCGACCAACCCTGAAGATGACTCCGTGAAGGAGTCGAAAGCTTGGAAGAACTCCTAAGTGTTTTTTATCGTGCTGTTTGTGTGTTATTTTAGTGTCTTAACAAAAATGATTAATATTCTTACTCCTAATATACTTGAAGTATCCAGGTTCAATTCGAAATATGCAAAATTGTTATGTATGTGCTTGTAGGACTTGAAGTATGAATTTTATTTATTATTATTATTATTATTTTTTTGCTAGTAAAGTCTTTCCATTTCAAAGCCTTTTTATGATTACTTTCAGCCTCAGGAACCAAGTGAATCATTTAGGATAGGAAGGCTACGGAATGATTCTTACCTTGGAGCAATTCATAGAGAGAATCTGATAGTTAGGGCTGGTCTGCAGGTAAGATTTAAACAGACTTAAATATTCCATTATTTTGTGGTACGTAAGGGAATGAGATTCACATAGGGCTAATATAAGTTATCCTTTATTCACCAGCCAAAAAAGCATCTTACTCATAATTCGATTGATATGCATAAGAAGCATAGCATCCTTTTTCCTCAGCGAACATTTGTAGGGAAATTTCCTTGATTTGTGTAGTCCCAGCAATTCAGCTGTCTGCGTAAGTCACCAGAATCTATAGGTGAATAAATTTTTAGTTTTTTCGCAAGTTACACAAAATTATCTTATATTTGTGCAAGATGTGATTTCTGTACTACCTTTGTGTTTAACATTTATAAAACAACCATTACTATTGAGTGATATAATATATATACATTCTCCAATCTCGTGTTTTGAGATTTTCAGAAATGTAGGAATAAGGAAATCATGACACAACTTTGATCTTTTGTAACAAGTATACAAATTGCATTATGGTCATAATATTCTGCTGAAATCCTAAATTCTATGTAAAGTAAAAGCATGGTATGGTACAGTCATGCACACTTCTGGATTATAACTACCACATTGACTTTCAATGTGATAATTACAACCCTGAAGTGTCTGTACCAGAGAATATGCATTTTTCACAAAAAAAATTCCCAAAGAAAAAGTGAAAAATTCTGTACACCATAAAATTTTGAATACTCATGGAATTTGGGGACTTCATGTTGGAAAACCTGGAGTTACTAACAAATTTATTTTTTATTTTTTCTTGTCACATTCTGCAAAGTTATAATACAATTTAATTTTTTTTGCATGTAATGCTCTAATTATGATAGTGCCGTTTACTAGTACTTAGCATGGTGTATTTGATCATATATCATTTATAATTCTCAAATGTTTGTGCATTTCAGAACGTGTTGCAGGTGTTTATTACTCATGCAGCCAATGTGTTCCTCCTGGAAGTGAGTCCAGATTATCCTCTCCTGCTGGAGGAACAAGTAGATATCTGCAAACGTGTGCTCAACATATATAGGTACATGGTGATGCATACACGCATGGAGCAGAAAACTTGGTGAGCTTATCTCTTTCTACAGTGTTTAAGGCTACAGTAAACTTTACAAAGTTTTAAAAACAAATGTTAAGAAGGGAACAGAAGTCACAGCCAGTCACATCAAGTTCCCTCACCTCTTTTCTGGGTTTCAAGACTGATTTTGCAGAGCAAATTTGCACATTGTACTTTCCTCAGTAATTATAGTCACAGTTACATACATTAAAGATATGCTCTTCCGTTGACGAACTACAGTGAAGCCATTTTCGAAAATTCCTCTCCTTTCAGAAATTGCTATGATATTCCAAATTTTGGAAAAATTACATCTGCTTAGAATTCTTTCTGGAGGATTCATATGAATCTTTGTGTAGTTTGCGTTCACTATTTATTGTTTGCCATCAACAGAAAACTCTCCACTTACACTGGGGTTACAATATAAGTGGAAAGTAAAATATAAATATGTTATGAGAAAATATCATATGCACACTATAAATGTTATACTGACACACATAGACATGATCCTCCTTCTTCCCGTCGTCATGATCATAGTAGTTTTGTAGTTATGTAAGACAATTTCCCCATCACGTATATCTAGACCACAGTGAAAGCAAGCCAGATGAAAATCCACAAGAATGCTCTAGAAGGAATTTTAAACAGATGTAATTTTTAAGAATTTAGAATATCGTAGCAGTTTTTTGAAACTGGAGGAATTCTTTAAAAATGGCTTGACTGCACAGATCAAAGATCCAGCAGAGCCTTAATTAGGAAGGTGTGTGAACCATTCAGGGCAAGCAAGGAATGTTTGCAGTTATATATCAATCAGTAAGATGTAAGTAACTGGTATTGGTAAATTTTACACCAATTGCTATTGGTTAAAATTTCATGTCAGTCCTTCTTATACCATTCAGAGAAATCAGTTGTTTTCAGTATGCAGTATCTGTTTTTATTCAATTACTCCTTCATTATTTCAGGGAGCAACTATTGTTGGTGCTGTTGCAGGTTACCTCACTTATTCTGAGCAAAACACCACCAAAGAGAAAGGAAGATACCCTGGGGGGAAAGCTAGCTCCTGCTATATTCCAGGTAAGCTTGTTTCATTCGCTAGGAACGGAACTTGCTATTATACACATTACACATATTTTTTTGCTTGTTTCAAGAGGGCACAGTGGTAAATTCAGGTCGAGACAAAATTTGCAATATGCAGATGTGGCCTACATAATCTTGCACTTACTAGGGCTGAGCCAATACTGATGTATTGATATAAGAAAATATGTGATCAAATTTAATCACTGATACCAGGCAGTGACATCCGATATTTCAATGGCGTCCACAGGTGTCTACTCCCACTTTTGCAGTCTCGATATCCTGGGAATTATGCAAAACATGCAATTACGTTAATTAAGAAGTTGCAGTGAGTTTCGTGATTCCAGTGTAAATGTAAGGTGCAGCTTAAATATCTCCCTACTTGTAAACAATTGTGGGACAGAAGGTAAGCATCAGAGCAGAGTGTTATACAAGGGCTGGATAATTAGTACTAGCAACATGCCAAAGTAATCAGAAAGGTGCAATTTTATTATGCATGCTCGCTCTTCAAGTACGAGGGTGAATCAAATATGAACGAGCCTTGATTGGCTAAGCGTTGGAATGGGTAGCAGGGTGTGATTCGGTATGTGCAGCCGGTAGGTGGGGCTGTCGTGAGTCAGGAACCAGAACAGCCGGCGTGCCGCATGCTTCGTTTAGTAGCTCTCACGATGAGTGAGCAGAGTGTGCCAGTGTCTGTTGCGCAACGCATAATCATCAAGTTCCTCACCCAGGCAAACGTCAAACCAGCCAAAATTTACCGGAGACTGCAGGCCCAGTTTGGGAATGGTACCCTCTCGTGGGCAAGAGTGAAGGTGTGGTGTAAGGAATTCCAGCAAGGCCGTGAACGTGTTGCAAATGAAGTGCACGAATGACAACATGGCTCGTGTTCGTGAGCTTGTCGAACAGGATCGCCAAGTCACTGTGAAGCAAATTGCAGCAGAACTTGGTGTGAGCTATGGAAGTGTCCAATCAATCATCACAAAGCACTTGGGCTTCCGCAAAATCACAGCTCGGTGGGTTCCCAAGCTGCTGAATGTTGCTCACAAAGATGACCGAGTTCGCATTGCTCGCCAGCTTCACACTCGTTTTGACATGGAAGGGGAAGCGTTTTTGCATCGCATTGTTACCTGTGATGAGACATGAGTGCATCATTACACCCCAGCATCCAAGCGTGCCAGCATGGAGTGGAGGAGGAAAGGCGAAGGAAACCCGTGAAGGCCAAAGTTCGGTTGTCTGCGGGGAAGGTGTTGGCCACGGTGTTTTTTGACTGGAGGGGGATCCTACTGGTGGATTTCTTACACGAATGTTGGACCATCAACTCACCCTACTACTGCGGCCTCCTGGATCAAGTTAAGGTGCAGTATCGATGCAAACGACGAGGCTGTCCCATCCGCCAGGTCTTGTTCCTCCACGACAACGCCAGACCCCATACAGCAGGTGTTACGCGGCAGAAACTGGTGGAAATGCACTGGGAACCACTTCCGCATCCACCATACAGCCCAGACCTTTCACCATGTGATTTTCACCTGTTCGGACCCCTGAAAGAAGCACTTGGGGGCGAGCAATTTGCGACCAACGATCAGGTGGAAACCTTTGTGCGCAACTGGTTGGCTACCCGCCCAGCTTCATTCTACGAGAACGGCATCAAGAACCTACCACAACATTGAGAAAAATGTATCACTAAGGGTGGAGACAACGTAGAAAAATTGGATGTGGAAATGTCTCTGTTTCCTTCAATAAATTTTGTTTTTCCGCACACGGCTCGTTCATATTTGATTCACCCTCGTAGGTCCATGATTACCTCTCACGTTTCACATATCAAAATCACAATGTGACAGTCTTCAAACTATTTCCCATGGGGTTATTTTTAGGCCAGAGTGCACTTGTGCAAACTGTGAGCATTACGGGCATTGAAGGATCGCATAGCTGATGAAATTACTGTTATTCCCCAAGATACAAGCAAGTAATGTACCACCTTCATCATACTACTTTGAGAGTGTCCTCAAAACAGTGGCTCCTATCTTTCTGATGTTTTGTACTATGCCTTAGTGCTTGGGGCTCTTCCTGTTCAAAGTAACAAAGCAATTGAAATTAATGTGTAAAAGGTGAACTTCTGCAGTTTTGACATGTGAAATGATAAGGTAATCATAGACTTATTCAAAGAGCGAATGTATGTAATAAAAATAGCATTCTTTTGTGGTTACTTTGGCATGTATATCGCTTTGTTCTAATGTTCACCTTTCATCCCACAGTTAGGCTGCACCCCTTATTAAAATATTTTCATGTTCTGACTGTCTCATGGTAAATTGATGTGGTATAGTTGCAGTGGAATTCTTATTTGTTATACAATTTAAATTGTGATGATGTTCAAATATCAGCTGTGGTAACAATGGAAATTAGTAAGAGTATTGGTTTCAGTGTAGGTTGTGCTCAACCCTAATACAGGGTGCGGCAGAAATATTGAGACAATTTAAATTTGCAATATCTATGTTATACTTCAGAATAACAACGAAAACACTTACATGAATGGAAAGTACATACAAAAGCATTTCATGTGATGCCTATGTCTTGAACATAATGTCACTCTGATGGTCACCATTCTCCCTCAAACAAACCTCTGTGCATCAAAGCTTCCCTGACCCTCCTCCCAGCTTCCGGACTTCGCACTGTTCGTCCACGTCCTGGGCTCTTCTTGCTTGTGGCTGATGTAGACGTTCTGAAGAGTCTTACCCAATTGAGAATTGTCTGTCATGTCGGCACTTTCCCATTTCTCCCAATGTTGAACTGACGCCTGAATGTACGGTGCATTCTAGTGGCAGAATCTTTATTCTTAAAGTAACATTCCACTGCGAATGCACGATACTCACTTACTCTCTCTGTCGGTAGATTCTGGTGGTGCAAATTTAAACCATCTCAATATTTCTGCCACACCTTGTACATGAAAAATATATTGATAGAGACAATACTACCATTAGTATTTTCATGACATCAAACATTTTTTGGTAAAGATTATATATTTCTGCAATATATTGAAATTCATGATATGAGAAACTAATTAAATTAAAACTAATTAAATTAAAATCATTGTTAGGCCATATACCGGGTGTTCTGCTTGGGACTATAATAATGTAATGATTTATTTCCAAAACTTCTTACATACATACATACATACATAAACTCGGAAAGTTTTGTTACAAGCCTAGTACACTTCAACATTTGCACCATTCCACCTCAGCACATACGTTCTCTATTGTTTGTGGCATCACATTGTTGATTGCAGCACTAATTCTTTCATGTAAGTCTGACAGATCTCGAACATTTGTAATATACACCTGGTTCTTAAAACCCCACAAGAAAAAGTCGTGCACAGTAAGGTCCGGTGGCCGTGGTGTCCACGTTATCCTCTCCCAATCCATTTCATTGAAGTTATTATCACAGAAACATTGGACTTCTTTGGCAAAATGACATGGGGCTTCATCTTGCTGGGAAGATTGTTCCTTCTGGAAGTTGAGGCACAGCATATTCCTGTTACATGCCCATGTACAGATTTCAATTCTGCAAGTGCCAAATCATAAAACACCTGTTGCATGGTGACTGATGCCATCTCAGCAATTTGAATGACTATAGCTCCTGCGCATGTGTAACCTGCTACAGCACATTGCTTTTAAAACTTTCTCAGTTACTCTTCATAGTGATGCCAACTTTCCGTCCAATGGTACAAATTTTTCTTTTATTATAGTCCTGAGCAGAACAGTCTGTATAAGCATATTTGACCATTTTTCTACTTGATATGTCATATTTTAATGGTCATATTCAGCATATTACTTTTTGAAGATAGAAAGAACTTCCTCTTACACCTAGCTATTTCCAAAGTGGATTAAATTTGCTCCTCTTCTATCAGTTGAAGTAGAAAAAAGCTTGTCTAGACACAAAATTTGAACAACTGCAACTCAGGGCTTATAAAGGGGACAAAGAAGTATGTGGAAATATCCCAGCAAATGGTGTTGATATTGATATTTGGAATAAAACAAATAGTCCTACATATTTTCAAATTTCATAATTTTAATTTCTTTCTTTACTGTTTTTTATTGTTATACAAATTAGTTCTTCACAAAGAAATAAACTATATTTACTGGTATTAACTAGAAATTTATGTTATTGTTAGGACATATTTTTTATGAGAGCATATTCTTTATGGTTTAGGGCATATTTATAGACATTTTTAAGTGCATATTTTATTTTGCTTTTTTGGTGATTTTTAGGTCATAAGAGTCCTAGCCCTGCACATTATTTATGAATAGAGCTTCTGCAATATCTTAGTAATGTAACTTATTCCTTGTGCTAATATAATTTAATAATTGTGTAAACACGTAAAAAGGAGTACGGTGATTAAAGAATGCATTTTTGTTGCAAGCTATAAGTTCAGCATCATAAAAAGTTATGAGGTTAGTATAATATAACATTGTGATTTTTCTTAACTCTTGAATTTAATGTAACATCAGAATCAGTCGATGTAAAACTTTCATTTTTGTGTGAAAAAAGTTAGTAATCATAGTTGTTCTCCCAGACACAAGCAGAACAAAATTCGTGTTCTTACTTTTTTAAAGTCAAGAACCACACAAATAATAAAATTTCCACAATTGTTGATGTCCACACAACATCGAAGATTTACTCTTTGTGTGATTGTCAGTGTGCTGGGTATTATTTTGACATAATAAGGTAAGAACATATATTTACTGCATGTGGTATCAGACACTTTGTTCTTCAACACCAAAATTCTAAACACCTGCTCAACTCTTTCTTTGCTACCACAGCTGGCGTAGGTATAAGTAATGGGTATCAGAAATTTAAAATGGTGACAAATTTGCTAATGGTTTTTGAAGTATGCTTATCATTAGCAAATCCCAACACCAAGAGCAAACAGGGTAAAGCCAATGATCTGCATTGGAGATAAATGCAGAGGAGACCGAGATACCCAACAGTTTCCTTCACTGTCTATTGACATTGTTTCTTTGTTCTTTGTCCTTTGGACATGCATTGCAATTGCAACAATTCATTAAGAAGATGTGAGTTAGTGGACATTTATTGTTGTTTTAGGTACTGATGCAACATCTGAAATTTACCACCTGTTCTTGATAATGACTTATAAATTGATTTTTGCAGACATTGATTGTCACCTGGATTAAGGCCAACCTAAATGTGGTTATTTCTGCTGAGCTGTGGGACCAGTTTCTTCATGTGCTGTCCTCTCTAACCCAATGGGAGGAGTTAATCAGGGAGTGGGCCGTAAGTTTTATCACATGTTCATTTAAGGTACCATCTCAACATTCACTTGAATGACTTAGAAAAATCTTGGTCAGGGTAGCTTTCTGCAGGAAATTATTTTGTTGTGAAAATTAGTTGTCCTCTATGCATTACATATACAATTAAGGCACATAGGGCATTGGTGCTTCAGGGTCAACATGTAAAGCCATACTTCCAGTGGCGGCAATTAGGGGCCACCCCTACTTTTTGCTACTTTTGCCCCCACACTATGCTAAACCTTATGTATAAAGGGAAAGTAAACTGTCCTTCCCCCCCCCCCCCCCAGTTTTGGTGCCTTGCCCCCGCAATTTTAGAACCTAATTGCTGCCACTGCATACTTCTATCCATGTACTGTGCACATTTAAAACATGCATAAAACAAGGTGAAGTGGCAATGATGCAAGCAGCAACTTACACACTAGCAAACAACAAGCAACACTGCTTTAGACAAAATGCCATTTAAAAAATGGTCAGTCTGTAGGATGAATAGTATTAGTAGGGGCATGCATATTTCGTTTTTGGCAAAAACACGAAATGTGAAATAACACATTGTAATATTATTTTTTTATGTTTCTGAAAGGTGTGAGGTGCATTTTCTTACCCTGTTTTGTCAGGAAATGATGCGAAATGAACTGCAAAATGCGAAATAAACTCTTAAACACGAAATTTACCGTTTAACAGTTGGGCTGAAAAGTTCGTAGGCTAACATAGTAAAAAATATTTTTTTGACAAAATTCGATTTTATTCTTCAATATAGTTGCCTTCGAGGGCGATACAACGATTATAGCGGTCATACAATTTTTCGATGCCATTTTTATAGTACGATTTCTCTTTAGCCTCAAAATAGGCCTCAGTTTCGGCGATTACCTCTTCATCAGTGCTAAATTTCTTTCCAGCGAGCATTCTTTTAAGGTCTGCAAACAGGAAAAAGTCACTGGGGGCCAGATCTGGAGAATATGGTGGATGGGGAAGCAATTCGTAGTCTAATTCGTATAATTTTGCCATCGTTTTCATTGATTTGTGACACGGTGCATTGTCTTGATGAAACAGCACTTTTTTCTTCTTCAAATGGGGCCGTTTTTTCGTGATTTCATCCTTTAAACGCTCCAACAACGCTATGTAATAATCGCTGTTGATGGTCTGGCCCTTTTTGAGGTAATCGATGAATATAATACCATGCGCATCCCAGAATACTGATGCCATAACCTTGCCAGCCGACTGTTGCGTCTTTCCACGCTTTGGATTCGGTTCATCACGTGCAGTCCACTCGGCTGACTGTCGATTGGACTCTGGAGTGTAGTTATGGAGCCATGTTTCATCCATTGTAATATATCGACGGAACAATTCGTGTTTATTACGGTTGAATATCGCTAAACATTGCTCCGAATCATCAAAACGTTGTTGCTTTTGATCGATTGTGAGCACGCGCGGCACCCATTTTGCACACAGCTTTCGCATGTTCAAATATTCTTGCACAATATGTCCAACACGTTCCTTTGATATTTTTAAAGTCTCAGCTATCTCGATTAACTTCACTTTACAATCATTTAAAATTATTTTGTGGACTTTTTTTATGTTTTCGTCGGTAACAGCCTCTTTGGGGCGTCCACTGCGTGCATCGTCTTCGATGCTCATTTCGCCTCGTTTAAATTTAGCAAACCACTTCTCAACGGTTGATTTTCCTGGTGCAGAGTCCGCATAATGTTTATCAAGCCAAGCCTTGGCTTCAACAGTAATTTTTTTCGCCAAAAAGCAATGCTTTATTAACACACGAAATTCTTTTTTTATCCATTTTTTCACAATAACAAAAGCTGCTTCACTCACAATGCTATATCTCACGTACTAATTATCCGGCAGCTGTGAAATTTATACACGTATCTTTTGAAGGTTAGTACTAAGTAAAAATCACATGGATTTAATTCTAGTAACGCCATCTATGAGTCAGCCTACGAACTTTTCAGCCCAACTGTTATATACCGACGCGACACTGTCTGAAGTTATGCTATTCATGGAAAATTGATTAATTCTGCTGTAAATATTTGAGAAGCAAAAATGGACCCCTTTATACAGGAATAAACTTAATATTCTGGTAATGATTTAAAGTGCTATTAGAAGGGATATGTTTATTTTGTGTAATAGTGCAGTTTTTAAATCAAATTCGGGATTATATTCACATTTTTTAAAACCAAAATGTAATTTTATATACCGCTATAACAGCGAAATTTCATTTTATTTACCACTTTTGAACCCGAAATTGACTCTGTTTTTATACCAAAATTTTGCTTTTTTATTTACCAAAAATATGTGCCTCTAAGTATTGGTAACCATTTTTTGTGTCCTCAAACATGAATTGGTTTTCTTTCCTGCAGAAAACTCTGGAAACTTTGACAAGAGTTCTTGCAAGGCATGTGTACAATCTCGATCTGACCGACCTGCCACTTGACAGACTGACAGAGCAGAAGGCAAAGAAGAGGCGTGGAAAGCAGGGGCCTCTGGACCAGAGACCGAGTATTTCCGTCAGCCGACAGACCAGTGATGTCCAACAGGAAAAGTCCCAGTCGGGTTCAATGCAAGCAGATGAAACTGGAAGTGTCGGAGGATCAAGCTACAGCACACAAGGTGAATTGCAACTGGTTATGTAGAGGTGTAAGGTGCATTCTGTTTATGTTCAGGAGTAAATTATTATTCCTAGGGACTTATCAAAAAATACCTAGCTAGAAATTCTTGCCAATTACCACACATCCAGAAAAACAACAGTGATTGTGTGTTACATTTTAATTTTTACCATAGTCTGGCTTGTCTGCCACAAAAGGCATATAATTTAGGAATGGGATAGATTAATTGTAACTAGGTCAGTACTGGCCGATATAGGTAAAATTACCCATAATTTAAATGACCTGATACATGTACAAATAACCAATAATTTAGTGCAAAATTCTACCGTTTTGTTATTTGTAAGGGTACCTATTTTTTTTCTTTAACACACAACAGTTGCAGTTTAGTAGAATAGGTAATACCATTTTCACTAAAGAAAAAAAAATTGAATTTGAAAGTCTCTTGTAATTAAACAAATTGTCCTTATGCGCATTTTCAAGATTCTGTGACATAGAAATATATACTTTAGGAAGCAGAAAAATATTACATTAGAGTTTTTGGATACTGTGAGGACAGCTAAAAACTTGTATTGTTGATATTTATGTACCAAATAGTATTACTGTAGAAAAAACATCTTTATGTCTCATTCCATTTTTGACTTCGAAGTTTTACCAACTTCATCTTGAAAACTATCTTGGCTTTAGAGTTAAAATATATGTTTTGTTGCTAATTTTACTGGTTGTCTGTTTGCAGATCCGAACGGTTCATTTCGCCAGGGAAGTCCTAGAAAGCGGCAGAGTTCTGGTGAAAATTTTGTGAGACTGGGGAGCCCACGTTTTTCTCACGCCAGATCATCAATACCTCGTAGCGTTAGTGAAAGTAATTTATCTATCAAATGTAGAGGAAAGCTAAGGGAACCCCATTCACAGCCACCAAGCAACACTGTTGTCATTCCAGGTAGGATAGCTATCTTCACTTCCCTCTTCATTACATGCAATATTTATGTATAAATTATATGAAGCTCTAATGATTTCAAATTTTAATGATTTAAATTCATTTCTTGTCTTAGGCTCTTGCATATTTAATAATGGAACTTTTCCCCATTGCTCATCCATTTAGTGTTTAGGTTAGTGTGAATTTAAACATAAAATATGCTTAATTGATTATTTTTTGTTAGTCAAACTAAGCTGATATCACTTTGAACAATGCATTTAAAATTGTTTCCATTAGCTATAGTATGTATTATGTTGCAAATACACTGTATCACTAGCAGAATTTGCTTTGAATTGTTTATTAGTTTCGCTTGTAGATATTGAGAATATTAAAATAATGTAATTTTTTATAAACTCTACTTTTGCCATAATTTTGGTGCAAAATTTATTCAAAATCAGTATTTAGCATATTTCTAAAAATATTTGGATCTTAAGGAAAGCACCTGTTGTGGTATTGGTGTAGCTGTATTTTAAATAATTCAGAAATTTATATTTGTCCAACTATTGCAATAAGCTCTGGTGTTGACATTGATTCATGGAGGCAGTGTATATAAAATTATTTTGATCACAAAATAATTTTATATTGTAGTGTAGTTTAACCCAGCCATAGGCAGAAATCGGCGAAGGATAATGATGATGATGAGTGTAGTTTAACTATGTTATAGTGTTAGAATAGATTCATCAGTACACCATTAGCATTGGCTAAAATGGGCATATTTATTTCGATACATATCCTGTGCAAAATAATGTAAGGCTCAGCTGATATCACATTGAATCAATGTCAGTAGGACCGCTGATACTCTTAACAATTGCATTCAATATCAGTACCTGAAAATTGTAACAATTCAAAGTAAAAAGTAAAGTAAAGTAAAGTGCTCCCCTGTGCTTAGCACCATGCCATGAAGCCATATAGGGGGTAACGCCCCACACTTTCTTGATCCGGTTGTGAGTGGGGGTGATGTGATCAGCATCACACCCCTGACTGCCTTTACCCCCCAGGGTTTCCCCCAGGTACCCATGTTATTCGACGCTGGGTGGGTGCCGGAGCTGCTTCCAACGTTAGAAAAGTTCCCGGATTTGAACCGGCCGGGGATCGAACCTGGGACCTTGAGCATGGTAGTCAGATGCGTTACCGTCTGAGCCACCGCGGCCACAATTCAAAGTAGTTCAGAATATTCATGATTGGGGAAAGAGAGACGCGGTAGTATATAAATACGGAGAAACTAGTACTCACTTTTATCCGCGAAGCTGTTTTTTCTTCTTTTTCGATTAATTTCAGTGGCCACTGCCACCATCCTCGTTGGAACTTGCTGCGCTGTTGCTTGGCGTGCGTCTTTTGTTCGTAGTTCTCTGGCTGCCGTTAGGTGCGCTGTGCGTCTTGGTGCGTCGTCTGCTATTTCCGGGCGATAACTGCTGCAGTAGTGGAATCCAAGTATGGTGCGCTTGCCCGCTATCGATGTTTAGTTCGTGCGGGAAGTGCATTATGGCATGCGTTTCCTTGATTTTGGTGTCTATGAGCGTGTGGGCAGTGTGTTTGACTCGAACCTTTTGAATTTTATGGCTATTGTATTTGATATGTCTAGCAAGACCAGTAGTGGGTTGGGCTTTTTTCGCATGAAAAACTTGGTAAAATCAACTTCCTGGACATCACCATCAGCCGTGCAGTTAACAAATTCACAACCACCGTCTACAGAAAACCGGATGCAGGCAACCAGTGCATACATGCTCTCTCTAGCCATCCCCCTAAGCAAAAAGCCAATGTGTGGCTAAACTTTTATCGAAGAGCCTTCTCCTACTGTGGCAAAGAAGAGGATCTACGAGAGGAGATAGCCACCATCACAGAAATAGCCCTGAAACATGGCTACACTGAATCACAACTCTCCACTTGGTGCAGTAAGGCGGAAATACAGGTCAGACACCCTAACCTACCACAATCAACCCATCCACAAGCAACCCAGCCACAACCAACCCCCAGTGACCAATATAAATGGTTTGCCTTCCCCTACCATCCCACCACTTCCAACCGCATAGCCAAAGCCCTTCTCCCATTTGGCATCAAAGTAGCGCACAAACCCAACTCCAAAATAACTGACAAACTGAACAAGCACAAACGGTACTTCCTCTCCCCCCTTGACAACCCAGGTGTATATGATGCAGAGTGTGAATGCAAGGCTCATTACATCGGCAGGTCCATCAGATCTGTCAATGAAAGAATCCAACAGCACCTAGCAGATGCGAAAAAAGCCCAACCCACTACTGGTCTTGCTAGACATATCAAATACAATAGCCATAAAATTCAAAAGGTTCGAGTCAAACACACTGCCCACACGCTCATAGACACCAAAATCAAGGAAACGCACGCCATAATGCACTTCCCGCACGAACTAAACATCGATAGCGGGCAAGCGCACCATACTTGGATTCCACTACTGCAGCAGTTATCGCCCGGAAATAGCAGACGACGCACCAAGATGCACAGCGCACCTAACGGCAGCCAGAGAACTACGAACAAAAGACGCACGCCAAGCAACTGCGCAGCAAGTTCCAACGAGGATGGTGGCAGTGGCCACTGAAATTAATCGAAAAAGAAGAAAAAACAGCTTCGCGGATAAAAGTGAGTACTAGTTTCTCCGTATTTAGTTCAGAATATTTATAAATTTTAACATATACATTTTCCATTATAACTATGTACTATATCATAGCAATTTACAATAGTTTTTGCTTTTAAATATTCATAATTGTACATGAGATAATCATTTAATCACAAAATCCATGTGTTCCCACAATGTTATTGCAGGATATTTACACTCTTGTGAAAGTGTTACATGGTATTTTTGTAAACTCTGTTCCTGGTATTGCTGATTAAATTCCAACTTGTACTTTAAGATACTGAAGTTTCGGAGATTTGCTGGTTTGTATCAGTATCTGCTCATATTGTTAAATAAATGTCTTAAGTATGCAGTTTCTCTTCGAAAGTCAAAACCTATTGCTGTTGCCTGGTTACATACTAAATTAAGGAGGTGAGTGAACCATTCATTTGTTTCATGAAGCATTTGCAAATGTACATCTGATTGGTAGAATGTCAGTTACAGATATTGGTAGATTTTATGTACATACTTCATTGTATGTTTTCATCCATGTGATACCATAGCATAATACCAAAATATTGTGAACATAGTTACCTATAAATACAAAAATAGATAGAAATTTTGATTGATTATGCATCAACGTGCAATAATTATCCATCATTCTAATATTAACTTTTTCTTTTTACTTTATTGTTCACAGTTTTACCACCATCAGTTGAGCAAGAGGTGGCTCGTTTAATTGCATGCCCCGAGTCCAGCATTTATAGATCTACATCTTCAAAACTTCAGAGAAGGTCTAGGTCGATGGATTCTATTCGAGGTGCTAGAGGTGAGTATAAACTGTTTCTTATTCTTGAGGACCTCCTCGGTTGTACAGTGGTAGCTGCAAACTTGGTCCTCAATGCGACACATTGCACAGTTATTCTGATCCCACTTTTACCATGTGTCCAGTCTCGATTAACCTATCTGATCATAAAGTGGACTTAAAACAAACTCTGCCAAACTTTAACTTGCTTGGCATATTGCTTTTTGATTGTGTTTGTTCTATCCTATGTGTTCAGTCCATACAGTAGTGGTGTGGGTTCTCTTATCATCAACCAAATGCTGTTGGATTCTTTTATTTATAATTTGGTACAATCTGTGAATGTCGTGTACTTGTACCAGCACTCAACATTTGAGTGTTTCTCACTAACCAGTGATTTCTGAAATATAGAAAATTTTGTATTGTGCGTGTTTCTTCTAGAACATTGAAGGCTCACTTATTTCCACACGAATGTATTCTATTATTATTGCGTTTTGTGATGTCTAAGATAGAGATTGCACACCAAAGTGACTAGCAACAAGTAACACTTCACAGCATATCATTCCCTCCTGCCTGAAAAAAATATTCACTGTGGATGCACAACAGACTAAGGCAAAATGATACACTCTAGGAAAAGTGACCCAGTGCAAGCGACAAGGAACACTTGCAGTGTGCCATGCCATTCTATTTTAAAATGTTGCATTTATTTATTAAAGTTTATTTTCAGTGACGTGCCATTGAGATGACAGGCAACCTGTTGCATATTGCTTGTTACTTCAGTGTGAAATTACCTTTAGAAAAGTTTTACATGTTTTCCTTGCAATAAATTGTCTAACCACAGTGGATTCTCCATGTAAAATATTCTCTGCTTTAAAATTAAAGGATTTTTGTTTATAAAATTATAATATATTAGACATTGAATATAATTTCTTCTTTTTTTTTTCGCAGGTGGTACCCCTACCCAGCTTTCAGAATCTGAAGGTCCAACTAGAACGCCTTCCCCAGCCCCATCAAGTGGAGTAGAGAGCAATTCCATCAAGGACTCTCCTATGCAGATAGATGTGATAAGCGGAGATGGTACCAGTTTAGGTAAGAATGAACCTCTTTCACGTATTTATGTTTTCAGTCTTTAATTTCTTTCAAATAAAGCATGTTACCATATATTTCTTTAAAGTGTAAGAGACTGTGATTTCTTCATTTCATCCATTTCACAGTTCAAGACCAGATATGGAAAGCGAAGCTGTTCAAAATGATTATAATGATATTCAAAATCATTCAAGTCAAGTCAGGAGAGTGGATTTTAGGATTTCAAATAGCTAGAGGCATGCATATTTTAATTTTTACTAGAACACGAAATGTGAAATAACACATTGTAATGTTAATTTTTCATGTTTCTTAAAGGTGTGAAGTGCATTTTCGTACCCTATTTTGTGACTAAATGATGCGAAATGAACTGCAAAATTCGAAATAGACTCTTAAACACGAAATTTATAGTTTATTTACCGATGCAACACTTTCTGAAGCCAGAATTATTCTGTGAGTTATGCAATTCACAGAAAATTAATTATTTCTGCTGTAAATGTGTGAGATGCAAAAATGAACCCCTTTATACAGGAATGGACTTAATAGTATTCTGGTAGTGACATAAATGTGCTATTAGAAGGAATATGTTTATTTTGTGTAGTAAGTGCAGTTTTTAAATCAAATTTTGGATTATATTCACATTTTTGAAACCAAAATGTAATTTTATATAATGCTTTTTCACCGCTATAACAGCAAAATTTTATTTTATTTACCGCTTTTGAACCTGAAATTGACTCTGTTTTTGTACCGAAATGTTGTTTTTTTAATTTTATTATTTAGAAGTGTTTTTGTACTTCTTTTGTTTAATTGTGGTGATGAAGAATAATTATGATTAGAGGAAATAGATGAAAGATCATCCGAAGCAGTACAGGATACTTTGACTGGATATTTAACTACCATAGATATTAATGCTTACAGATAAATTTATAAACTATATTCACTGAGTTTTATTATGACTGGGTGTGTAGTATAAGCTAAAGTTAACCACAATAATTTCATGCATTCATTCACGCTGTGTTTCAGATTTATCAGATGGTTCCTCTCTAGAAAGAAGGTCTGTGATGGCAGGTGGTTCTGTGAGAGGGTGGCTTCCAGACGTGGCTGTTGTTTTGTGGAGGAGAATGCTTGGTGCTCTGGGAGATGTTAACCAGCTGGTGGATCCAAATCTTCATGCTCAGGTCTTTGAGTACTTGGTGGAACTCTGTGATACATTGCTAAAGGTACGATCTCTTAGTCATTTTAATTTATTTTGCTTGTTTACTTTAATACCATCAAAACCAATTTTGCTTGTTGTAAAAATCATTTGCCTATGAACTTCATAAGTAAATCTTAAAAACACTTTAGCATAATAGTTTTGATGATTGGCATGCTACATGATGAACTAGGATGTCTAATATGATAGACAATTTTATTTTGTGTAAGTGCAAAATCTTGAAATCAAATTTGAGAGTTTAGTGATATTTTGTACTTTTAATGACACTGAAATGTAGTTTTATATACGTACCAATTTGAACCCAAAAAAATATAGCCAGTTTTTTTAACAGAAATTTGAATTTTTTCAGTCACTAAAATTATGCGTGTTTATGTTGTATATTCAAATGTTGTAGGAATAATTGCATGACATTGCTTGCTTGTATTTTATATTTTCTAGGGATGAAATTCTTACTGGTATTGCCTGATATAGGTGTATTGGGTTATTGTACAGATAAACCCATACACATATATCAGCCAGTACATTTAGATAATTAATTAAAGGAACTAGAAAAACTGTTTATCAAAAAACATGTCTTCATGTGAAGTTATTGTTGTTTTTACCAAGCTCATATATCTGTAAATATATTATCACTGTAAATAGCCTGAAATTTAGTACAAAATTCTTCCATTTTGTTATTTATTTTATGATGTCCTTATTTTGCAAAGTAAATGTCTAAATATGCAGTTTCTTTTGCAAAAATGCATGGCAGACACCTGGTTACATACACTAATCAAGGAGGTTATTAAACTTCCATGTTCTCAAGGAATATTATAATTAAATATACGTACATAATTTTATCAGTTTCAGCAAAATTTTTGTTTGCCCATCCCTAATATTTTGCTTGTTTCAGATACGGTTAAATCAAGGAGTGTCTGGGGACAATCAAACAACTCCACCACCTCCTGATCTCATTCCACCAATTACAATTTTTGCTCCATGGTGTTTCAAGGTGAGCATTGATGTTCAATTTGGTGGAATAAACTTGTGAAATATAATGGCTTCATGTTGCTCCCATACATATGAGGGATAGTTTGGAAGCAAGTTTCATGGTTCTAGTAGAGGAAGAAATGTCCATTCTGGTGACACATGACATTATGGACCACTGACATTGAGACAGTTGTTTTTTTGCTGCACCAAGCTGAAGATCGCCACGTCATAAGACATGTTCAGTATATGAATGAGTATATGAATGAATTTGTGAACAGTATATTTGACATCAACATTATGTACTATTTTATCATTATTGCTGTTAATCAGCCAATGCCTTTTTCAAAACTGAGGAGATGTTATTTGGTGCCAGGTCAGGACAGTATAGGGGTCCATGCATTCAAAGCTGAAGTTCACTACCCATGTCCGTAGGCAGGAAAATATTTTTCTTTGGGGGGGGTTCATTCATAATTGTTCCCATGGGCGTCGCCAGAAATTTGAATAATAGTAATAATAACAATAATTATACAATAATAATTAAAATTTCATAATAATAAAACAATTTTATTCCATAATAATAATAATAATAATAATAATTATTATTATTATATCCTTGAGGGGGCTTACCCAATCCAGCAAATGAGTAAATATCCAGCACAAGTTTTTTTTTTCATACAGTGTGTACTGAAATGCACAATTTTTATACTTTGTTATTAAATTTTAGATACCTTCAAGAAAAAGCTTAAAAGTTAGATGGAAATTTTGTCAAAAAGTTTTTGCTGTTTGACCTTAAAACTTAATTTTTGGAATTTTGAAAAGTGTGGAACCAGTTATTTTCTTTAAAAACTTAGCTTGCTGCATGGATTGTAACCTCAATCACGAACGTAATGCACTGTGAAACTGGAGATCCTAGGTTTGAACTCCTTATCAAGGGGGATTTTTGACTTTATCCGACAGGGAATTTAAATGTTGGGAAGGTAATTTTGGGACAATCATAAGGGAATTTTCAGTTTCTATTCCTTGTGATGCAGGAACAACACTGGAAAGAGGACAGCAGAAGTGAAAATAGGAGGGTCGCGGGTAAGCTGGGATTCCGAGAATAAATCCTGTTTCACTCAAGTTTCAGAATTCCAAATGTATGAAAATTCTAGCTTGATCGTTTCAACATTGTCTCCTTGTATTTTGTGATTCTTCGAAAAAAAAATAAATTAAAATGAGTTACAGATTTTGGTTTCTTAACTTCCATTAATCCAACATGTCAGAAGTTGTTTTTTTTGGGGGGGGTTGAACCCCTGAAACCCCTCTAAATACAGTCATGTCACTACCTGCTGTTGTCATTACCATATAGGATCTTGCATTGTTATCAGGAACCAGAATTGAGAAACCCTGGCCTCTTTTGGCAAATGGTGGCTTTTAACCATGCCAGTGTGTTCACAGTACTTCTCAACGTTCACCATTCTACCTATAGCTCTTTTCAGTTGTTACGGCGTGCGCTCTAGAAGCTGGCAGGGGAAGTGGAGAGCGGGGAAACGACCTATCCAGTGCAACGAGACAGGCCGGTTAGAGAGAGAGACTGCAGCGTTGCCAGAGTAGCGGGAAAGGGGAGTTGAAATCGAAAGAACCATGAAATGCAGACGTCCCATTGTTCGCGTATCGCCTGAGAATGCGTATTATCCCCATCTTGTGGTCAGTAGAATACCGATAAGTGTATGATATCAAGTGTATACGTTGTAGGAATTATTTCCAACTGTACCGAATGGTAGCTAGCGTTGTCCATTACAATCACTGCGTCTTTGATGTTCCTTTCGTCAAGCGTATCTAAAAACTGCAAAAAAACACTGAAAACTAATTTACATTCCTGTAGAAAACCAATGTGACTGGAACCTACGTGACAAACAATAACGCGCCCACCTTTACCCACGGGCACTTTTAAACCCCCTGTACCCTCTTTACTTTGCCAGATTTTCGTTGGGGCGTAATTCTGATGTATGTACGTTTCATCTCAATGAAATACCTATATAGGGCAAAGGTTCCTTATTTTTTTAGAAGATGCATTTTTCGCAAAAACGTTACTCTGGCTGTAACTATATCGGCTCTCTCCATCAGAAATCGTCTACCGTCGTTGCTCTTTTTGTACTTGAACCCCATATACTTCAGTACCCTTCACAACGACGAAACTCCCCACTGAAAGCTTATTTGTGTATGCAAATCAACGAAAACTTGTTCAGTGTTGGATATTCACCCTTTACATAATACCCGAGGATAATTCTTCTTGTTATATCTTTATCGCAACCGTCGATTGCCTTTGTGATACTGTTCCTTTTGATTCGTTTGCGCGGTGATTCAAATGACGTGGACCCCGACGCCTCAAGACTGTCTTTGCCTTCCCTAACAATATGCTGCACAGTTCGCGTCACAATGGAACACCGAGAGTACAAATAAACGTCACATCACATGCCACATACACGTTTATCGAAGAAACAATGCAGTTAGGCAATACACGACGCGACAACAATTACTCCCACGTATGTTGTTCCTACATTCCGCTCATAACAAACAGGAATCAACACTGGGGCAAAAGACCATCAGCAACGCGGTGAATTGGCAACACAGCAACGTGCAAACGAAGTTAGCGCTGCAGCTTCCTCCCTCAACTGCGTAACTCCGGCTCCACCGCTAGGTGGTCTGTTCTCTGGTTGGTCAGCGGCATGTTCCCCGCTCCCCACTTCCCCTGCCAGCTTCTAGAGCGCACGACGTAAGAACTGAAAAGAGCTATAGTAAGTTCAGATGCAGATTGACTCCTACTTAAGTAATGTGAGCATTTTCTATGTACTAGTTGCCTACTTCCATCTGCTTCTGTGCATACACCTTACAGTCCAAACATCTTATTGGAGGCAGGCAAGTGTGTAACTGCTGATGGTATGTTTTCCCCCATCTGGACATTGCCTTCAACAATAAGGGTTCTGTGGAAACTTATTTTCATACCCTTATATAAAATTAGCAAAAACGTTTTTTCCTCCCACACACATTTTTAATTTTTATTTAGAGTTTTTTCAGTCAATACGTTATTATGCAGTTTTATGCTTTCATTACTTAGCTTTGATGCATTACTGTGATGTAGCTGTTGTATTTCTTGTTACTAATATTTCTTTGTTTGTTTCAGGCAATAACTCTACCTGATACTTACCATAGGGGAAAGTTGTCTGCCTATAGGTTACTTTGCAGTATCACTGTCACTCCTCAGGATATCCCCCCTCCTCGTGATCATATTGTTCAGTTTTATCGTATTCTTCATGTTGGTTTAGTGGGCACAGATCAGGTAAGGCATAATTGAAAGTATTTATTAGATGATGTAGTGTAGATTGGGTTCATATTCCTACACTTAAAACCCTTAATGTTTGTAACAAAATACAGCATGTAACATAGAAGATAAACCTCACTGTTTTGTTGGCTTCAATGACAGCTTATCAGAAATGGGAAATTGAGATAAGCCTCAGCACTGTTAGAAGGCAATGCTGCAAATCTTGCCTTTGGTGCGAGTTGGTCCTGGGTTTGATCTCCAGTGAGAGTCTCTAAATTTTAGTGTTGACTCAGAATTGTGAGGATAATTGGGAGCTATTTGATAGGAAAAGTAGCAGTCTGGTCTAGAATGCCTGATAATAGTGACAAAGGTGTTGACGTACTGATCACATATCACATAGAGAAAAGCTGCATGGCAGGCCTTGGTCCTCAATGGTGGTTGTTCGGTGAAGTTTAGTTTTAAGTTAGTTTTAAACTAAAATAGCTATTAGAAATAGCATATGAGAATATGTATCATTAGTTGGTGGACATTATGGGTTAACCAAAAATCAAACTTTGGTCCGTGGCATGAGGTTCCAATGCTCCATCAACCGAGTAACCTATCTAATCCATCTCTTTGCAACAATACTCACACATACACAGGTAGCCAGTGAATATGAAACAGACAAAACCATACCTACAGATTTAAATGTGTTGAAGCCAGAAGCTGGCTTGGTAGCTCATTATCACTGAATGCAGTGTTGCCACTGGTCAGGAAAACTTGAAAGGGAGATTTCACACCAAATATATCACTTGAGGATTTTACCAATTGAATGCAGGCTTGTGCAGCTTCTATTGCCACTGTGGTGTGAATTGTTGCTTTTGATTAATTTGTTTCCGGGAGATGTCGTTTGTAGTTTTGTTATTTTATGTCTTGAACCTGGGATATTCTATGGCAAGACAGTTGACCACTTAACATGATCGGACACTAAGCCTACCCAGTTGATGTGTGTCGCTTGTCACCATGGTGTGAAATCTCCCAAGGAGTTGAGATGCTATGTTGCTCATTGCATTGTGGTTTGCGCCTACTGGGCTTGAGGTTTGGGGAAGGGGGGGGGGGGGGGTTATTTTGTGGCAGGTCTGTGTTTTCTCTTGCTGTCTGGGATTTTTTGGATGCAGGGTACCAGGTGGGATGTGCTTGTCTGGTGTTCAAGTTTAATATAGGTTTCTGTTGAGGGATGACATAGATTTATTTTTATTACATTCCCAGTGAGGGAACCTGGTTGTTTGCAATGGGGTGGCATGGCATGGTGCTGTGCAAGGCCAGACTTTGGTCTTACCTTCTTGGCATGACTCTGCCTTGCACAGTTCAGATGGCCCTGACCCTTTCTATGGACACCCAAATGTAAGCCTCCTTTCCTTCCTGGACTGAATTTTGCAGTGAGGCTCTGGCATCTGGATTCATGCAGAGAAGCAAAGTAAAATAAAACAAATCACTCAATCAATTCAGATGGTCCTGCTGATATATTTGAGCCAACATTGATATGATTGGAGGGACACTACCAAATTATCAAAAGATTCTGCCTACCTGAACTCGCATCTCTCAGTGTGAACATCATCTCAGATTGGAAAAGCACGATCAAATTATAACACTGTCGAAAATCACTTCTTACACAGATATATAATAATTCTGTGTAACTTGCAAAAAACATAATTAATTTGCCTATTGATTCAGCGATTCTCTGCCACCATCACTGAAGGCTCTTCGTAATAGATTTTGCAAGTTTCATGCAATTATTATACATTTGCATAAGAAGTGCCACTCCCAAACTTGAAGATATACTATCTACTGTGACTTGCATCTCATAGTGTTAACAATGCTGCATGCCAATGATGGCTCAACTGTATCGTCAGAACCATTGAAATGTGCAAGGAGGAATAGGTGAACACTGAGCAGTGCCAAGAGTGTTTGACCTTGCACAACACCTTAGCAGCACAGACCATATCATCACTGCCAATGGAGTCCTCCACCTAACAGGTTCCCTCACTGTGAACAAAGTCAAATAAATGCACATCATCCTCCAGCAGAGACCATACATCACACAGTTTTAGGATATGACGTCAAGCAGTGGTTAACGTGCCAGCAATTGTTACCGTGCCATCAGTGGTTAAAGTGGCAGTGTATAATTGATTGTACATTTGTACAATTTGTGTACACAGAAAATGCTTTAATAGGGAATTTACTCTTGGTTTGGCAAAGTGACATGCTAACCACTGCACAGCAGATACTGGTAGTTGTGAACTAGCATAAAAGAGCCTACATACATAAATAAATGCATTATAAATTATTACCACAGTTTTTATTTAAATCCTTTTTCATGCAGTTGAGTTGTTCTAGCGCATTACAACAATTAATTCTTGTGATCCTTCTATTTGCAGGCTGTGATCAATACTTTGGTTAAATTCTGTGGTCCTCGTTTCTTTTCGTTGATGCTCCCTGGTTTCTCTCTGTTACTGTTTGATTTCATTCATGCTGCCAACACTGTGGTTTCATCACTACAGTTTCAAGGGGTAAGTGGAGTTACATATGTGATATCTTCATTAATGTACAACACATTCTTCTGAATTAAAAATAACATTTTTTAATTAACTATTTTGCTTCCTTTTCATCATCTTTGGATTAAAAAAAAGAAAACATTGTTGCCTTTTCAGTTATATGATAATTCCATGTCTAAAAGAAAGAAAACTTATCAATTTTAGTAACTTATTGTCACCATTCAACAGTCCAAGTTTAACAAGACAAATGACCATTTTTGCCCAGAGTATTTTTTCTTGTTTTCAGGCTGGTTCACTATGTCACTTGTATAATATATATATATTGATATTCTCTTGTCACATTGTCATATACCTTGTTATACTGGAACTGTTATAAAATCTGTTGAATGTTAGACAGCAGTCAGTAAATCACCAAAATCGATAGATGAATGAAGTAATTTGCTTTGCAAAATGCACGGAATTATTACATATAACTGTATAATAAGAGAATTGCTACTAAGCTCATAAGAGAACATTGCTAATCTGAAGATGGACTTCTAAATATTGAGTTTCAGAAATAGAGATCTAAATGACTAGTATCTGAATTTAAAATAATATGACATTAGTTTTGAAACCAAATACAAAGGCTGTCGCAGAGAAGGTGAGACTAATTCCTGTATAGGAAAACAGCAACCTCCATTGGCAAGTAAATGTACTAGGGTGAAAATTTGGTTCATTAGCTGCCGATTGAGACCAAAATGAGCGTAATAGGTCAAAAAGTCGTGACTGCGTAGCAGTTAAAAGACAAGCATGTACATGGACCCCTCCAAGAATCATTAAAATGAAACAAAAAAATTACAAACCACAAAATTTTTATTCAATCAGCCATATTGAGTAGACGTACATCTTTTTCAAAATAGGCACCATTGACAGCTAAGCAAGCGTCCATACGCTCCTGCCACTTTGTGAATGTCTTTAAAAATTCGTTGTCAGGTAGCGAACTGAAGAAAACTTGCGCTGCAGTGATCACTTCTTTGTTCGTCATGAAATGACGACCACGTAAAGCAGACTTTAAAAGTGGAAATAGCCAAAAGTCGCAGGGTGCAAGGTCCGGGCTGTATGCTGTATGTGGGAAAATTTCTATTTTTCTCTTCGTAATCCTGAAAAGCCCGCGTGGTATGCAGGCATGCGTTATCGTGGTGCAATATGAAGGAGTTCTTCAAATGCGACCTCTTTTTTGCTATGTGCTGAACGTAAATCAACACAGCTGCTCACTAACGTGGTTTTGCAACATGTGACAAGTTGCTACGGAAACAGAATGAGTCATCCTACACGACGCGACTAGTGCCGAAACCATGGGCAGTGTTGCCAAGCCAGGAAAAAATCTGTCTCACCTTCTCTGCTACAGCCTTTGTATATATGGATGCAAAAAACAATTATCCAAAATTCAATTCCAAACCTAAACCTTTGAAAATTGTCCATGTAACCACAGTCATCATTCAAATAACATTCCCAACTGCCTCTAGATTTCTTTAATTTTGAACATTTGACAAATACGTATTTATAAAGGTGCTACCGCATTTATGCATGTATAATATGCACCCTGGTTTTGATGGGGAAAAGCAACAAACAATTATATCTCGTATATAATGCGGAGTACAATTCAAGTTGAAGAAATGGCTTTTTAGTTGTAGGTTGTAATTTATGTCAATCAATAACACATGACATCATACCTATTCAGCGAGTCACCTGTGATTATTTGAACCAAGAGGAGAATGTCATCTTATGTATACAGTGAGTCAACAACCCTGGCGACCTTCCTCCTCTCCTTTCACTTTCTTTAGCATCCCAAAGCTTTCACTTCTGCAACCACCTTGTTTATTCTGTAGTAGAAATAGCGAGATCAAAATTATGTTATGGATTTGCAGCACTCAGGAAGTTACTTTCTATTAGTTCTTGCCCAACATGGGAGGCGTATGCTTAAATTTTGCCAGAACAACATGGTGCCACATTTCTCGGTGTTGCAAAACGTTCAGTTGCAAAGTGGAAGATCATGGAAAATGGCCATTTCCCTTTTATAGTGTTTTTTTAAAAAATATATTATTACTAAAGAAATCCAACTTGGTAATTTGTATTTGCGCCTGTTGATATGTATGTTATACACAGTGACAAAGTGAAAACGTGTGGTTTTAATATTGACTGTGCATAATACATAAGTAAATACAGTATTACAGATGAAGGACTAACCATTATTAAAGCAAATGTATGCAGGTGTTTACTTCACTTCAGTCCCACAAAAGAAGTAAAGTATTTTAACGGCCTTTTCAATAATATTTTTTATCTAATAGTAATATATAGGGGGCGGATTTCTATGCACTAAAAAAAGCCAAAGTATGCAGTAAAGAATGGCAAAATATGCACTAAAAATTTTCAAAACAACCCATTTTAAGGTTCTTTACGCCTTACATGGGAAGTAAATGTATCAGTAAATTACTGAACGCAAGTATAGAAATGAAAGTGTGATAAATTGTGTTTATCACCAAAACATACTAATGTACAAATGTTTTTAGTTTCATGTAACAAGATTATTATATTACATGCATTCCTTTGTTTGGAGGCTTGCTCTAAAAACTGCAATATTGCAATTATAATAATATACGTATCTTGTTGGAATCACTATGCTCTTTTCGTTGCATTAATCAATATCTTATTCTTTTACATTAGCATTTCAATATACTACACGTTATTTATCAGTGTTTTCAGGTAGCAGACTATTGCGATTGTCAGAAAATAAGTCTTTGTATTTTGAAAATGTTCTTTCCATTTCACAAGATGCCACTGGACAGTATTTGTTAGTTTCATTTCTTGTGTTGATATCCTGATGTAAAATGAATTTTTCTGTATTCAGAATTTTCAAATAAATAAATTTCAGTTTTGAAATACCCAGGCACAAATCCTGGACAGCTTCCTCCTGCAGGAACTGCAAACCTGGGTTTCTGGAAGCTATTGCTAACTCTTCCTCCAATTCAGTTTTCTCAATTTCTCCTGGTACTATTTTCTTTTGAGCAATATCGAAAAGAGATTGGATGGACAAAGAAAGAAAAAAATCTAATCTTTGTCTGTTCAAAACTATCAACAAAATTTCACCATATTTTTAATACTTCATTTAAGATTCAGATTAACTGAATTTTTATTCAAATTAAAAACACAATCATAAATTGCACATGGTACAACTACAGACATACAACAATGGTCTGGATGGCCTAATGCGGAGATTCAACACTCTGAATGTGAATCCATCACCTTAACCATCAATGCTGGATTGCTTCATTTAACGTGTGGTTCTGGTGGTGATAGAGTTTGCACAGAGATAAATGTATTATAGGCAGGTATTGAACTCTGGCAGCAAACCATCTGACTTTGAATCCATGGTTCGCATTTACCGTAACATGGGAGTCGAACAAACGCTATTTATGGAGCGAGATTTAATGGAAAATAATGCACAACAATAGAGCAAAGAATAATAAAAGCATAATTTTTTAAAACATAAATTGTGTTGCAGATTATATACGAGATATATTGTGACCATTTTCCTTATCAAAACCAGGGACTGTACTATACACTATTAAAAACTGCATTAAATATATCAATTAGTACACAAATCCCACAGACGCTATTTTAGTTTCTATAGGACTGCCATCTTTCTCCTTCCAATTACTTTAATAGTAAAATTAGCACTTCAAATCACTACTACTTTCGTGGAGAAAATCACCTAAAAATTATGTTCAATCCAAACTAGTATGTTGTTTGAATATTTAGCTGCCATCCATCGACAGACATAAATAATTGCAAAAAGTTATTGTATTTTTATTATGTCTAATTTAAGAATAAAATGCTCTCATATTGCATATCTTCATCTGACCATCATTCCCTTGGTTTCTACCATTTTATTTTGTATTAAATAACAGACCTTCTCTAGGTTATACAGCAGCATTGTCTGAAAAAAATTAACTTAACTTTATAAAAATCAGTGTCCAGGCCTACGCAGGCAACAAATGTTTTCTGTTGCCAAAAATTTAAGCTCTGTTTGAGCATGGTAAATTTGCATTTTGGCAATTTTCCATTTAAGCTGCCAAAAACTACTCTAAAGGCCTGAAATGCATTACATGTTTGGAGCTGTTACTTCTTCTTTCATTCGGCATTTATTGTCACTTCTACAGTACACACAGACACACTCACAGATTTATCAAAATGTCACATTAACAGATAATCCTCAAATAATGCGACCCCAGTGCTGTCGCTGGAATTTGGAAATGTGAGTTGCATCTCTGAAAGGTCGTCGTTTCTCTATCTTCGCAACCAGACCACCTGCAATGGTATGAGATGAGTTTTGGAATGTTCTTGACCCAACTAGTGCCCATGACCAGACGAAGTAGGCTATTTTTAAATGCCCTGGGGAAAATGAAGCAGACAAACATGAAACTAGCAATTACATGAAAATTACTCCCAAATATGCATTTATATAAACTATAAAACTTTGCCAGAGTAATCCACATCAAGTGAAATGGATAAATCCGTTGAGAGTATATGAATTTTCCTTAAAGAAAAAAACATGCAAATATGCAAAAATCCGCTCCCTAGTAATATAGTGGAACTTTGATTTTATGTTTTTCAGGCACCAGGCTAAAGAAACTTAGAATGCAGGAAAACGTAAAATCGGGGAAAATTTTGTAACATTTTGTTTTGTTGGGACCATTAAGATTGAATGTATTATGTGGAAAAATGTAAAATCTGGGTTTCACTGTATCTATATAAATATTCTTATTATGCAGATAAACTGAAATGCAATGGTTTAGTAAAATTGAAGCATATGAAAGTACTGAAAGTGTTCTAACATTGTTGCTAATTTATATTTTGTAACTGATGCTAGATTGCATTGTACTCTCAGATCTTTTGAAACCTCATGCAGATAAAGAAAGTTAGCCAGTAAAGAAATGGTTTTCACAAAGAAACATCATCTAATTTTAGTAACAGTTTTCATACACTGCAGTTGATGTTGTTTCTTTGTGAATACCATTTATTTACTGGCTAAATTTCTGGCAGTTCAATGTGTTTCTAGCTTTAATTATTTTTTATTACAAGCATGTTTCTGTTAATGCCTCTGGTTAATTTGCTATTGGGCCACCAAACCTATTATCAGTGAATACTGAATATCTGATTATTTAAATGATGGACAATGCATCTCTACTCTACATGTCTTGCATGGCAAGATGCACTATAATGCAAATAAAATAATTCTTTGGGACATACATATGGGTTATTTGTTACTAATAATCTGAAACAAAGCTCTGCATTTCAGACACCAAGGACTGAGGCAATGTCAATGTTGGGTGCCCTACTCTGTCTTCCAAACTCCCTGATTGACATGCCTGTGCTGCAGCCAAATGCTGCAGAATACACGCTGATGTCGTGTTCTGATGCCAAGGTAAGTTTTTGATCCATCAAGTACTTTGTGTGCATCGAAGCAAACACTGTTGAGCATCATTGTTCAAGCTCCTGAACCCACAAATGAACTACATTGTAGTCTTATTGACAAGGAGATTACTTGTAGTTACAGTACAAGGATAATACATACATTTACCATTCTAATAGTACAATTATTGCTTTCCTTGCTAAAACTTCTAAATCTGATCTTTAGTAAGATGATGGAAGGTATATTCTCAGAAGGAGGGAGGAATTGCTTCAGTTCAAAGAGTGGTTCGAGTTGAAGTTTTACAAGTCTCAACAGGGGGACAAAACACTAGGATTTTGTGATGTGTTATGATGCTGCTATGTTTTAATGCAATTTTATCCATAACTATTACTTTTTTTGTATTAAGATATTCCAATTCTTATAGCATTCACGATTTCTTATTTGTCTGTATTTTTTGCACTTGAAGTTTGCTAAGTTTGTTTGTACTCAGATAGGCTAGTTTTAACTGAACTTACAGTTAAAAGCAAGATCGGAATTACTATGCAATGTTTCACTTTCCCTGGGAATTGAACCCAGGACTCCTTAATTGTCTGTGTCTGCAGTCACTTATCACAAGGAATAATTTTGCATGTGTAATGTACAAGGTTCATTCAATAGATAACCGGAAAAGTAGTATAAAAAATCTAAAATGCAACCGTGATTGTTATATGTTCGTTATTTTGTGAAGGCATCTGTAAGCTATTCATAGTTGGGGCTGGCATGCCTGCCTCATCCATGGGGCGCTGGGAAACAGTTACACAAGATGGCGGCACCCTTACAGGAGTGCTCCAAGTTGGAGCAGCGAAGTGTAGTCAGATTTTTGTTGAGTGAAGGCGTGAAACCGATAGAAATTCATCGCCGCATGACAGTTAAGTTCTGTGACAACTGTATGAGTCAATCACAAGTGTACGAGTGGGCTGAGAAGTTCAAACAGGGCATAACCAGTGTTGAAGATTCTCCATGTCCAGGCCGCTCTTGTCACTGCAGTCACGGAAAGCAACATTGCTCAAGTGGAGAACTTGATACGGGAGAACCAGCATATTACGGTCAGTGAAATTGCTTCCCAGATGGAAATAAGTGTAGGATCACCCCACCATATCAATCATGACATACTGAGGTTCAGGAAGCTGACGGTGAGGCATTTCTTCATCGTATTGTCACTGGAGATGAAAGTTCGGTTTATTTCTATGAACCAGAATGTAAGAGGACAGCAATGGAATGGTAACATCCTTCGTTTCCCATACCGAAAAAGGTGCGTGCTCAATGGAGTGCTGGAAAGTTCATGTTAACTTTGTTTTGGGACCACAAGGGGCCAATTCTTGAACATTACATGATGAGAGGTCATAAAGTAAACAGTACCACCTACTCCAACCTTTTGCGCAGAAAACTGAAACCAGCCATTCTGCAGAGACGACAATGTGCTCTGGTGTCCACTAGTGAGCTTTTGCTCCATGACAATGCGAGACCACACACTGCCAATGTCACATAGTCTACCATCGAGGACCTAAAGTTTGAGTGCTTACCCTCCATATTTACCTGATCTCACACTTTCCGATTTCCATACCTTTGGCCCACTGAAAGATACACTAAGTGGATCGAGGTTCCAGAATGACGACGAAGTTCAGTCAGCGGTGCATGAGTGGTTACGTACACGTCCAAAAGATTTTTTTTCCTGTGGAATCAGTGCCCTTATCAAGTGCTGGCATAGGTACTTTGAACTGGGGGGGGGGGGGGGACTATGTTGAAACATAGTACTGTAGTTCTTGTGGTGCTTGTAATAAATATTTGTTACAACATATTTCTGGTTATATATTGAATGAGCCTTGTATATACTGACGTGGTTAGCACATTTGACCTGCCATTAATAAAAATTTTCTGAACTTTGCAGACATTGTTCAAAGTAATGAATGTTTTCACATTGTCATCAAATTTATAAATAAATATGGTTCAAATGGCAAACATATTGTTATATTAATCATGTACTATATTTTTGAATTTTGTATTGGAAATGTATTTCCACTAGTCATGCATTCTCTTGACAAATGTTTGTTATAATTATATGAAAAATATAACCTTCAATTTTGCTTGATTTCTATCAATACATATTGTAGTGGTGGGACAGATTCATTGGTACTTTATCAATATTCATTAAGATTTCATATTGGTTCAGCTGTAGAATATTTGATATTGTGTGATTTTGTTTATCATTTGTATCAATTATCATGAAGAAATTTTTTTTACAGTGTGTCCCACTAGTTGGTACAGCAAAATTGCTTACAAGTTGTACATTATGCCCTAAAGGGCATGGCAAGTGGTGCATCAACTTGGTCTGCCATTATTGCATCCATGCTGTTGTATTGTTGGTAATGCCGGCCCCTGTGGTGGAGTGGTTAGCACATCGTGCTACTGCACCAGGGGTCCCAGGTTCGAATCCTGGCCTAGACATTGATGTTTGTGAGTGTCCATTCATCAATTTCATCATATCATCACTCATCCTCATCTTCGCAAATTAGCCAAAAGTGGCAAAAAAGCGAAGTAAAATAAAGCAAATCAAACCAACATTGCTGGAAGAAATCTTCTGCACACTAGCAGCATCCTGTGAATTTTCAGTGCTTACATGCAGCAGTTGGATGACGAAAAACTCGTATCTGGATGGTGCAACATGCTACACATCAAAAGTTACAAGGACTGTCCCACAACTGGAGGACAGTGTTCACACTTAAGGCAGTGACACATGCTCTTTTGTGAACATAAAGTGGAATGTTGAGGATGCAAAAAGGAAAAATAAGGTAGCTCTTTCAGCACCGGTTGTTATGTCCTGCTGCTTTGCACAGACCAGGGTATGTGCTCTCCACCTCTTTTTAAGTGGCCAATTTGGTGGCCAAATGTGTTAGCTGTTTGATTTTCGATCTTGTCACCAAAATTCCCAGTCTGAGCATGGGTGTTCTTTGCGAGTGTTCCTTCATCAGTTTCATCTAATCGCCATTCATCCTCATTGTCGTAATTAACAAAATGGAGCATAAAAATTATGTCAAATAACAAAAATCCAAATCCACTGCATGCCAAGTTATCTGGAATTTATGAAGCTACTAGCAAGTTGGATACCTTGTATTTTGCTGGTAAGAACAATTAGCTAAGAAACATTTCCTCTTGCAGGACCATATAATTAGTGTCCTTTTGAAGTCGGGTAAACGTGAGCCAGCTGGTTTGGCAAGGTGCATTGCACTCTCCAGCCTGGGAATCTACCTCTATGAAGAATTCAGCCACGGAACATTCCATCCCAAAGTTAAGGAAACTATAAATGTACTGCTCATGGCTCTCAAGGTATGTAAAAATAGTTCTTTGTAGCATATAACAAATTTACTTACTGTTTGCATGAGTACCTGTCAATCATTAATTGTTAACTGTTTCATTGTATTCCGTTAGTCACAGTGAAGCACTATTATATTCTATCTCTAACTTAGCAAATCTAAATGGTGGAAACTAAGGGTGGAGTGAAAATGGTGCCATACATACAGATTAACTCTTTCCCTGGCAGCAAGGGCATTTTATACCATTACTGTCCTGGCAGATTATGTTTTTATTAACCATTATTTATTATTTACACTAGTCCTAAGGTAAAGGCAAGTAAGATAAAGGAGGAGGGACATCTGATGATTAGACCTCGGATTTTAGGTTTTTCACGTATTTTTTTCTTTACAGGTATGTAAGAAATGATAAGTTATGTCAACGTTTGATTAAAAAATGCAACAACCTGATGAATTTTTATAGTGCCTAAAAAACCTATTTCGCTTGTGAGAACCTATTTTAGGTTTCTATGCCTAAGTGAAGCCCTTTTTTAGGTTTTTATATATTTTTAAAGGTTTTACAGAATTTTTATATCACACAGAGGCATTTGCTTTGTTTTGTCAAAAAAATTCAATGACGAACGTGTTTGAAACGTAGTCTCTGTCGATTTCCCTTCCTCCAAGTCCTTGGTGATTATTCAAAGCTCTAAACAAAGCAAAATGTCTGGTGCCACTGTTGGAAAAATGTCACAACCTGTACAATCCAAAGTGGTCTGATTTGTGTGGTCTTGCTTACTTTCGCGTCACTTCGGTGCTTTTTGGCAAACTAACATTTCAGCATTGAAGTTTTCACCACTGACTATGTTTTTGTTGAAAGATAATTTTCAGCATACAAGATGATCCTCACAGACAAAATTGTGGAGTTTGACTGTGGATGACATGAAAAACATTGTTGCCTAACTATACTGCAAATAGTGGATTATAATAGCAAATTTCCAATGGTAAGTTCTGCCATTGCTGTAGGGTTAGGCAACACACATAACATTATGCAAGATAGTGCGTATTTCAGGATATAGGTGACTATACCTAATCAGTATTTTTCAGGAATTTTGATCTATTTTAAGTTTCTACTTCAGGATTTTTTGGGCCTAACTTAATATTTTAGGATTTTTAGAACCTATTTTAAGTTTTTAGGAACCTAATGGCACACTTTTTAGAACCTAAAAATTCGAGGTCTACTGATGATAGATATACAGTGATGATTTACAATCAAATTTGAGCACTCAGAACATGTACATGATTCATAGTGTCATGCCAATGCCAGGGAAAGAGTTATAGAATGATAAATGACAAAGTTTTCTTCAATGAGCTTTGTGCTTAAATTACTAATAGGGATATTTGCAGCTGTATTCCACTGATCTCCTATCACTTTTTTTTTTGTAGGTATGGTAGTCATGTGCCCCAGTAAAAACCATTCAGCAATGCTTGAAAATGCATAAAATTAAATTAAGCTTATTAGTTTTGCATGGGAAATTTTGATTGTGTTTGTTGTGTTGTACATTTTCTTCTGCTAACACCTCATTTAGTAAAGCAAGTTCATGCACTTAAGTATGGGGAGGGGAGGAAGAATGCTTCTAAATTTAAATTAGGGTTTATATAAAATGATAAGTGTTCCAGAATATGTAAATGATTTGGTACTCTCGTCATTGTTGCAAGAGCCCCTAGGTTTGATCCCAGTGCAAACTCCAAAATATTTGGCATGACCCAGCCCTCAGGAGCTACTTGAGATCAAGAATGCCATCACCCATCACATGATTAATATTTTACTGCTGTTCAGTAGTTTGTTGTACTGTAGCTTTGCAATTAATACTTTTGGCTCATAATAAGTATTCGTAGCAGTTCTTTTTGTCAGATGCCAGTGCTAATGCTATACATAGTAACACTTTCCCAGTTGTTTAAGCTTATTAGCTATATTTGTCACTGCACAATCCTAGTTGCTATTTCCATGTACTTCACAGGATAATTGTGTTCTTTGGCGAGATAGTTTCAAAACTTTCATGTACTACTAAATATTCAATAAAGTATTATTCTGAAGTAATTTTACTACTTTTGTTTAAACATATATATTTTACAAATCATTTATATTGCTAGTTGATGTACATACTGTACACTATTTTTTGACATAGTTAATGCCATTTTTGAGTCATCTGTCATAGAGAGGCGCCAGTTTTTGTATCCTTTCGTTATGAAAGTATGACACCAATGCACTGTTCCACGGTTTCAATTTGTATTCTTCAACAAGCATCTCGGCACCCAACTAAAGGTTATTTTGACACAGTTTCATAAAGAATTGACTGAAATTTGTGGAAAATGCAGGGAATGTGTCATAATGATGAATTGTCTATTGTTTCACGTCTCCTCTTTGGATGGCTGTTCTTCAGATCATTATGCACATTTCCACATTCTTCATTGAGGAGTCACACTCATCTCCATACCATTGAATCACTCATGGCATAGTCTCCATATACCTCAATAAATTGCAGGCAGTTTCATGCCCCTCACATTCAAGAATTGGATTGGATTACACGCCTCATTTTATGTGTGGCTGGCTCCTTGGTTTTCTTAAACATTATAAACACACAGTGTGATGCATAAATCCTGTTTGAATGTCTACAAATAGCATCTGTTCCTTGCTAAAGATTTTAAAAAACTTTGCACTAATGTGCACCATCATGACCACAGCGCTTCAGTGGCAATACTTGCAAATGAAACTTAATTTATGGATACCCCTTATACAGCTTGCTTCCATCTGCAGAAAACGGTTTCCAAAGCATTCATTATCTTTGTTCATGAAGAAAAACAATAACCATAATTTCAGTTGTAAAGGATTTTGATTCCATTGAACACAAGATACAGGATATACTAAACAAATTACTGAACAATAAATGTACAGAATTTTTCTTTTAAAAAGGTTACTCAAACACTTGCTGGTAAGCAAGATAAACAAACTGTATATAAAACTCATTCATTACTCTGAAGTTATGTCAATTATGATTGTATTAACTAATTCATCATACCCTTTAAGAAATGGAAACAAATTTTTCAACTCATTTTGAATTCCCCCCCCCCCCCTAGAATAGTGTAGTGATATTTTCTTTAACATTTTTCCATGCTTTATATTTGTATTAGTAATATTTCAGTTGTAATATTGGATTCATGAAATTCCACTCATTAGTCATTAAAATTTGCACTTATTTCTAATAAAATCAAAACAAATATCATCTAGAATAATGCATGACACATCATTTCTTGTTTATTTGTTTTGCAAACCGTAGGCAATTTTTAATACATCTAAAGTACACATTGTCCATTGAGTTGAAAGATTGTCTGATACCACTCATTTCTAGTTTAAAACAACAACAACAACAACAACAAAAAGAAATCATTAAACAAATATTGTAAAATATCAGTGGGATGTTGGGAAACAGGAGTTGCTGTACTCAGCATGTTTGTTATTAACATATTTTTTTGTTATTTATTTTGCAACATAATTTTTTCATGAAATATATTTTTTAGTTTGCTTCTTTAATTATGTGCATTTTTTTTATTTTTGTTTTCAACACAGACATGTCATACTTCCTCTGGCCACAAAGTATGGGGTACTAAGGTAGCTATAGATACACATTTTATTTGTCGTTTGTGGTTTTGTCTGCTTGTTGTGATTTGTTTCAGAATTTGTTTGTCCTGTCAGCAATTTGTCTTGTCTGGTTTGTTCTGTTTGCATGCCTTTGTGTTCCTGAAATGAATGGTGGCAATAAGATTTAGTCTTGTAGAACTTCTATGTAGATGAAAAATGTCTGCCATTTAAAGTATGATGTACAAGGTCTATGTATGGTACAATATGTGAATAAAGATGAGATTCTTTTAGGATATTTTCCAAGTCTGTTCCAGGTAGGCATCAGATTTTTGATGGCATATGGACCTGATATTCCAAGAGAATACCTTTGTCATTTGCCAGGAAATGTTCAAGAATTATTTTAATATGTGAAAAGTCCAAAAGGTGTAGTTTCGTAGGGCTCAAAGTCTGAGGGTTGCAGTCAGGATTGAGCTGATACTATTGTATCAATATTAGCTGATATTCATGTATTGGATCAAATTTAATCATTCATTGGTCTATAATTTTCTGCAGTCTCAAGGGGCCTCCCCGATGGCGCAGTGGTAGCGTCGCCGCCTTGTAATAAAGGGGTCCCGGGTTCGATACCCGGTGGAGGCACATAGTGGTTCGGATCCTACTTTAAACTGTAGGTTTAGTCCCGATTAGCCTTACTGTGCATAAAGTGGACTTAAAACACCAACTCAAACCAAACCAAACTCTGCAGTCTCAAGTTCATACAAGGTCTGCACAAAAAAGCCAACAAGTCCTTTCACCAAGTTTGAGTATCCTGAGAATTAAGCAAAATGTGAACTTTGTCTTAATTCTGAACAAAAATAAATGCTTGGCAAAAGTGGATTTCATTATTAAATGATTATATCATAAGTTAAGCTCTTTGGATATCAGGAAGTATTGGTTCATGTTTATTCACTGTACTTGCCAATGCCCTTCCAGGGTCTAGGTATTTGATAGAGTTGAAAAGATACCACATGACACTTTCATGAAGTCGAAAACTCCTAGAAATTATTGTGACATACCTCTACATCACTGTGGCATGTGACTCCCCATGTCATATTTTTTTTTAACTTCATGCTTCTGAGAAACATATAATTGACCCAGGTGATTTCAGCAGTATACGAGGGGCAATCAGTAAATAGGTCAAATAGTTATGGGATAATGATTGTGAGTAATTTTGAAAGTTGTCAGTAGATGGCAGTTGAATCCAATTTGAAAATAAGTTAGGTAGCAGAGAATATATATTTCCTGTGCATGTGATCTCAGTATTGAAAATAGCAACTGCCCTCAAGGAGTTTGTTGTTTTATATCAACTTTATGTTCAGATAAGCTAATCAGGACTAGATCTACAGTTGAAAGTTGGATCTGAACTACTGTGAAATGTGCCTCCAACAGGAATTGAACACAGAACTCTTGTGATTACAAGCACTGCACGAATGAGGAGACCCATGATCAAGGAGCATACAACATGCTAAGCTATGCATTATGTTGGCAATTTAACTCTCTACAAAGATATTCATAATGGACATGCTTACTGTGTTTGAATTGATAGGATGTTTTAAGTCCACTTTATGCACTGATAGACTAATCATGACTGGATCTACAGTTTTTAAGTGGGATCCGAATAACTCTGCAGTGTGCCTCCACCAGGTATCAAACCTGGGACCCCTTGATTACAAAGCAGCGACATGACCACTACACCATGGGAAGGTGCCTGTGTGCTTACTGTGATAAAGTGTTTGTGTATAAAACAGCATATAATTTGGTCAGTACATTCTTTCAAGAATGCTCAAAATTTTACAGAAGAAACTGGTCTGATGTCCTGTTGAAATGTGCAGATAGTGGAGATAATTTGAGCACACTGCATGATCATTTGAATTTCCCAAAAACCTGCCCATGGTGGGAGCTAAGATGAAGCAGAGAGTGAGCATGAGGTTGGCTGAGACAGGAAACCAGAGACTATTTAGAACTATTTGTAGCTCAGAAGATAAAAGTACTAATGACAAAATATAACTTCAGGCACATAGGAGCTAAATTTTACGATATCCTTGTCCTTTTAAGAAATGCTTCTTTTTGTTTTCTATTTTTTCAGATTTAAAAATCTTGCCACCTTAAACTAATTGTGTATGTGTAGTATATTTCATATATATCTATGAAAGGAACAATTACTAGAATTGATATTATCATTGAAATGTTTTTATGTGTAAATGTAATTATATATGTATTTTTTTGTAGTTCAACAATAAGACTGTTGGACAGGTTGCCTCGGACATATTATTGCTGCTCTGTGATCATGCAGAAAATCTGATACATCATTATCCAGAGATACCTCCTCGAATTATCGAAGTGAGTATTTTAATTTTTCTCTTTACTTCTTAATTACTATTTTGAATTGTTACTAGACAAGGTACACTAATTGTTAACTATTACTTTCTGTTCTGTATTCACATGCACACAAAATTTGATATTAAATGTTGAAGGAGGGTTGAGCTGATACCAGCCAATACTTTTTTAGAGTCTGAACATGTCACAGAATACACAAAATATAGACCGAAAGTTTTGCAGAGTCTATGTATGCAAAAATGTACAGTTTCCATTAATTTTGTACCAAAACTGTTGGGTGGTATTATTATGTGAGCTGTCTCATTGCTTTGGATATCTCATAAGTTAATCATAGCATATTTTAAGCAAAAATGTGGGATTGTCGTATTTGCAAGTTATAAATATCATGTAACGTGTTGCAATGGACAAAACAATGGCCAAATACTTGAAGTGATATACTGGAAATGGTATTAACAACTGAATAGGTAAGAGTATTGGCAACTGAATTGGCTGCAGTGTTGTCTACTGAATCTGTAGTGTGTTGACAATTGAACTGAATCTGTAACATTGTTGGCTGCTGAACTGATTTGGTAACATTGTTGGCAGCTGAACTTATTTAGCAACAGTGTTGTCAACCAAACTGATTCAGTAACAGTGTTGTCAACCAAACTGAATCTGTATCAGTGTTAGCAACTGAACTGAATCTACAACAGTTTTGGCAATTGAACTGAATCTGTAACAGTTCTGGCAACTGAACTGAATCTGTAACAGTGTTGGCAACTGAACTGAATCTGTAACAGTGTTGGCAACTGAACTGAATCTGTAACAGTGTTGGCAACTGAACTGAATCTGTAACAGTGTTGGAAACTGAACTGAATCTGTAACAGTGTTGGCAACTGAACTGGATCTGTAACAGTGCTGGCAACTGAACTGGATCAGTAACAGTGTTGGCAGCTGAACTGGATCAGTAACAGTGTTGGCGGCTGAACTGGATCAGTAACAGTGTTGGCAGTTGAACTGGATCAGTAACACTGTTGGCAGCTGAACTGATTCAGTAACATTGTTGGTAGCTGAACTGATTCAGTATTGGTGATGTCAACCGAACTGAATCTGTAACAGTTTTTGCAACCAAACTGAATCTGTAACAGTGTTGGCAACTGAACTGGACCTGTAACAGTGTTCCCAACTGAACTGATTCTAACAGTGTAGACAACTGAACTGCATCTGTAACAGATTTGGCAACTGAACTGGATCAGTAACAGTGTTGGCAAGTGAACTGGATCAGTAACACTGTTGGCAGCTGAACTGGATCAGCAACATTGTTGGCAAGTGAACTGGATCAGTATCAGTGTTGGCAGCTGAACTGATTCAGTAACATTGTTTGTTGGCAACTGAACTGGATCTGTAACAGTGTTCGCAACTGAACTGGATCTGTAACAGTTTTGGCAACTGAACTGGATCTGTAACAGTTTTGGCAACTGAACTGATTCAGTAATGGTGTCAATCGAACTGAATCTGTAACAGTGTTGGCAACTGAACTGGATCTGTAACAGTGTTGGCAACTGAACTGGATCTGTAACAGTGTTGGCAACTGAACTGGATCTGTAACAGTGTTGGCAACTGAACTGAATCTGTAACAATGTTGGCAATTGAACTGAATCTGTAACAGTGTTGGCAATTGAACTGGATCAGTAACAGTGTTGACAACTGAACTGGATCTGTAACAGTTGCTGGCAACTGAACTGGATCTGTAACAGTTGCTGGCAACTGAACTGGATCTGTAACAGTTTCTGGCAACTGAACTGGATCAGTAACAGTGTGGGCAGCTGAACTGGATCTGTAACAGTGTTGGCAGCTGAACTGGATCAGTAACAGTGTTGGCAGCTGAACTGATTCAGTAACAGTGTTGGCAGCTGAACTGATTCAGTAACATTGTTGGTAGCTGAACTGATTCAGTATTGGTGATGTCAACCGAACTGAATCTCTAACAGTTTTTGCAACCGAACTGAATCTCTAACAGTTTTTGCAACCGAACTGAATCTCTAACAGTTTTTGCAACCGAACTGAATCTGTAACAGTGTTGGCAACCGAACTGATTCTAACAGTGTTGGCAACTGAACTGAATCTGTAACAGATTTGGCAGCTGAACTGGATCAGTAACAGTGTTGGCAGCTGAACTGGATCAGTAACAGTGTTGGCAGCTGAACTGGATCAGCAACATTGTTGGCAGCTTAACTGGATCAGTAACAGTGTTGGCAAGTGAACTGGATCAGTAACAGTGTTGGCAGCTTAACTGATTCAGTAACATTGTTTGTTGGCAACTAAACCGGATCTGTAACAGTGTTGGCAACTGAACTGGATCTGTAACAGTTTTGGCAACTTAACTGGATCTGTAACAGTTTTGGCAACTGAACTGGATCTGTAACAATTTTGGCAACTGAACTGGATCTGTAACAATTTTGGCAACTGAACTGGATCTGTAACAATTTTGGCAACTGAACTGGATCTGTAACAGTTTTGGCAACTGAACTGAGTCAGTAACAGTGTTGGCAGCTGAACTGGATCAGTAACAGTATTACCAGCTAATCTGGATTAGTAACAGTGTTGGTAGCTGAACTGAATCCCCAGAAATGGGAACAGTGTTGCCAACTGAATCATTGGAATTGGTTCAGAGTGGTATTAGCTCGCCTTATGTGTCACCATTCTTATTCTGTACATTATTTTTTTTTCCGACTAATATAAAGCATGGAATTACATTAAAAACTGTATACTTTAATTTATTTTCCATGCAGTTTAAGATATCTACAGCTTCTGTCTGAACTTACTTTTTTACTCCTCATCTTTACTAATCTTCATGCAATTTTTATTTCTGTAGGTGCTGGCGTTAACATTATCAAACTTAGTATCAATGGGTGAATCAGTTTCATTGGAGGATGATAGAAGGCTTCTCACGTCTTTGATGTTCTGCCTGGGAGAATGGTGTATGCGAGTGCCACCACATTTCCTCCTCACAAATCAAAATGAATCATGTTTGCTGCTAACTGTGTTCAAGGTATGTGGCAAATTTTCAAGTTTAAATCTACCACATGAATTCTCATGCATTGCCTTTAATTTTTTTGCTGATAGTGATAGGAAATTCATAATTTTACTAATAAAACGGAAGCTGTAGACACTATGGTTGTTACTGTCCTGGAAGTGCTGGATAAACTCAGTAAAGTCAAGGTTGGATCTAGTTTGTTTTAAGTCCATGTTATGCGCAGATTGGGACTGGAGCTACAGTTCAAAGTGGGATCTAAAACACTGTGCCTCTACCGGTATCGAACCTGGGACTCCTTGATGATAAGACAATGGCATTGCAACTGTGCCATTAGGGAGGCCTGAAAAAGTAAGGGAATATTCACCATGATTCTTGTATGTGAGGGGAATAGGGATTTGTAAAACACATTTGTAAGCACTAATTTGCTGCAACATGTATTTTATATGTAAAAAAGAAATATTTTGAAGATGCTCTTTTATCTTTCCACTCTGAAAACATACTGTAGCTCAAGTTCTATTAAATGAAATTTTTTCAAATTTGGAGAATTTGTTTTGGAGGAATGAGCTGGAATCTTGAATACATTTGTATCGAGACAAAAATAAATTTAAAAAATTAGGAACAGCTGATTTAGTGGTGTTCCTTTTTCTTCTCCATTTTGTCTCAAAATTTGAAGTAGATACTTTGTAAAATATTGACAGTTATTACAAATAAATACAGTAAATGGTACTATATTAAAGTGTTTTTTATTCTTTCTGTGACAATTCTTGTGTGACTAGCCATGTAAGGTTTTTTTTTGTGTGTATATCTTAGTAATGTAGGCTTTAAAAGTTCTGGGGAAACAAGATGAAACTTCACAGCAAGACTAAACACCACTTTAATAGTAAAATTTACTTTATTATTTTGTAATATCCAAAAGGTTTGGGCCGGCCCTGTGGTGGAGTGGTTAGCACATTGCGCTATGACACCATGGGTCCCGGGTTCAAATCCTGGCCTGGGCATGGATATTTGTGAGTGTCCATTCATCATATTATCACTCATCCGCATATTCTCAAATTAGCCAAAAGTGGCACAAAATGCGAAGTAAAATAAAGCAAGTCAATCAACCAAAAGATATGGAGATGTTTAAGAACAACATTAATGTTACCAGTGCTAGTGTACTTTGTGCACTGTCTGTTTTTCTTCAATCAGTACAAAGGTGTAAGTTCCTAGTAGAAGAAGAAATATCTTGTCTCCACTTCTAAAATTAGGGAATCATTTCTGGGAGAACACCTCATTGATTACAGAAGGTTGTTTCATCCTTATGGTAGCATTGTTGAATCGCCACAGAGGCGCTGTATTTGCGGCAGCGTCGTGATCCACATAGCATCTAAAAGCCAGACAGTTAATCGAACAAATGAGGGAAAGAAGAGTCTTGTGTGATCAACATGCCTCCAAAACTTCACCCCTTTTGGGAGGGCTACAGCTATAGCTGAATTAAAAAGCAGTGCCAGATGAAAGGTTTCGCAGTGTCTGATAAGGGAATCCATGCAGCAATCCATCGCAATGCAAACCCACCTTCATCTTCTGTGCAAATGGGAAGCTTCCTATACACCGTGTGTCATCGAATGTGAAGGTGAATGCAGCCTATTACATCGAGCACGTATTAGATCCCATCTACCTCCAACATGCCTCTGCTTTGTATGGCAATGACATCGACAAAGTGCATATCCACCACAAGGCCAGCAGCCATACTGCGAGAAGAACAGTGGCCTACATGTCCCGTATGGAACAGGAGACAGGTGTGAAGGCCATCCCATTTAGAGACATACCTGTCAAGTCCCCTGATGCAGCACCCATGGACTTCTGTGTGTTTGGCCTCCTGAAAGTTAACACCAAAAAACGTCGCGTGGTGGTCTTTGGAAAGTGTGCAAGGACGAGTGGGCAAAACTTGATCAGGCTGTGCTCAATAGATGTCTCCTACAATGGAAGCTCCGTTGCCATGCTATTGTTCATGAACAGGGTTCTCACATAGAACATGCTTGCTGGTGGAAACGGGGTTTTACAGCGTACTAACATGGAAACGAATTTTACTACCATAAGGATGAAACAACCTTCTGTAGTTTTAAGACATCTAATCTTATGCTTATAAATTGATGGGAACTGCAATACTCCAACCGGTGAAGATTTTTGTGCATGAGGTTTGATTGTTGGGGATTCATGGAACCTTTCAAGTGGGTAGTTATCTAATAGAAACAGCTCAGGAAACCATCTAGCCTCCTAAGGTATGGTGTTCTTTGTAGATAGAAAATGCTGAAGCATGATATTGATCACAGAGTTTCCAATTTCACCACGTTCTCTTTTCTAATATATAAAAATGGATGTATGTGTGCATATGTGTTTGTTCCGGCATAACTCTCGAACGCCTGGAGCAATATTAACCAAACTTGGTACACATATGACTTATTCCCACAGTATTTCTTTCCAGATTGTAAGACACCCCTAGGGGTGGGGGGGGGGGGGGTGGGAAGGAGGTGACGTAAAAATAATCGAAAATGACCGATATTAGTGTGGAATCCATAGTTTTTGGGGTCGCTAAGATGAATAGTGACACTCCAATGCCATTCAACTCCAAGTTCTTCACCTATCAGCATGGGGGGTGAGTGGGGGTGAAAAATAAAATGTCAAAAATGACCTACATTAGTGTCGAATCCATACTTTTCGGAGTCTCTAATCTAATTGGTGACATTCACGATGACATTTACCTGTAAATAAAATTAGTTACATTGGCACCCCTAGGGGTGGGGGTGGGAAGGGGGTGACATAAAATGACCAATATTAGTGTGGAATCCATAGTGTTCGGGGTCGCTAAGATGAATAGTGACATTCCCAATGCCATTCATCTCCAAGACACCCCTGGCACTCCTAGGGGTGGGGGTGGAATAGGGTGACATGTAAAACGACCGATATTAGTGTGGAATCCATAGTTTTCGGGGCTGCTGGGATGAATAGTAACACTCCCAATGCCGTTCAACTCCAAGTTCATTTTACACTATAGTTAGAATTCATTATTTTCCTGTCTAATAGAAGATTGGGATAAATAAATACCCAGGAAATGCCAGGCAATCAGCTAGTATATATATATATATATATATATATATATATATATATAATGGATAAAAGCAAGGAGGGCCAAAAGGGCTAAGTAAAAATCAAATAAGGTAAAAGGAAACACTCACCGGACAGTAGGAAAATTCAAAATTTTCGCTAATTTATAGCATCATCGGTGTGAGAAGAAACAGAAGACGGAACCGGAAGTTGGGGTCCTGCAGAGTTGCCAGGTCCCCATTGAAGAAGAAGCGGTGCGTAGAACGAAAAAAACACTGTTTCGTCACCAGGCTCGTCGTAAACTGTGAGTGTGTAGGATAAGTTGGGAGGGTGGGTGAGGGTTGGGCATTACTGGGTGGCCTTGTTCAGGCCAGGTGGAGTGGTTGCACTCATGGCCGATATATAGGCCCTCTCCCATCTTTTGCGAACAGAGGTGTTGGCTGGTTGGGGTAGGAGGTGGATGATCGCTACCCGGAAGCAGTCGTTGAAACTGATGTTGTGGTGGTTGGTGTGGACGGCGACAGTGAAGTCCAGGTTGTGGGTGGAGGAGCGGTGGTTATTGATGCGGAGGTTGAGGGCCGTTGATGTTTCCCCCAGGTAAAAATCACCACAGATGTTGCAGGTGAGGATGTAGATAAGGTTTGAGGCATGGCAGGTCCCTTTGGGATGGAGGGTAAATTTGCCAGTGGCCGTGTGCACCTGGAGGGTGTGAGAAGTGATGAGGATGGGACAGGTCTTGCACCTGGGTCGGTTGCATTTATGGGCAGGGGGGTGTTGGATGTGTGGTGAAGGAGTGTTGTGGACTAGGATGTTTTGGAGGTTAGGGGGGCGTTTGAAAACCACCCTGGGTTTGTCGGGAAATATGTTTTTGGTTTCGGGATCACTGTGGAGGATTGGGAGAAGAGAGTGCAGTGTGTGCCTGATTTTGTTGAGGTGGGGATGATATTGGGTGATGAGTGCAGGTGGGTTGGTGGCAGCAGGTTTCTTGGTGGTAGTGGTATGTGAGGCAGCTCGTGATATTTGCTTGGTGACCAGGATGGAGGGATATCCACGGTTAACCAGGGCCTGGTGTAGGCGGAGGTTATAATTCTGGCGGGAGGTGGGTGAAGTGTTCAGGCGCTGTCCCCTGAGGGCCAGAGAGAATGGAATTGCTTTTTTGGTGTGGAACGGGTGGGAGCTGGAGAAGTGTAGGTATTGCATGTGGTTGGTGGGTTTTATGTGGATGGAGGTAGTCAGGTGTCCTCCCTCGATGTGCACGTCCACATCCAGGAAGGTGATCTGGTTGGGGGAGTGTGTCCAGGTGAATTTTAGGGAACGGAAGTGGTTAAGTTGGTCCAGGAAGGCTGACAAGGATGGTTCTCCATGTGTCCAGAGCATGAAGATGTCGTCGATGAAGCGGAGCCAGAGGAGGGGTTGGAGGGGTTGGGTAGTCAAAAACTCTTGCTCAAGTTGGCCCATGAAGAGGTTTGCATAGGATGGGGCCATTCTGGTACCCATGGCTGTACCTCGGATCTGTACCTGGGGGAAACATCAACGGCCCTCAACCTCCGCATCAATAACCACCGCTCCTCCACCCACAACCTGGACTTCACTGTCGCCGTCCACACCAACCACCACAACATCAGTTTCAACGACTGCTTCCGGGTAGCGATCATCCACCTCCTACCCCAACCAGCCAACACCTCTGTTCGCAAAAGATGGGAGAGGGCCTATATATCGGCCATGAGTGCAACCACTCCACCTGACCTGAACAAGGCCACCCAGTAATGCCCAACCCTCACCCACCCTCCCAACTCATCCTACACACTCACAGTTTACGACGAGCCTGGTGACGAAACAGTGTTTTTTTCGTTCTACGCACCGCTTCTTCTTCAATGGGGACCTGGCAACTCTGCAGGACCCCAACTTCCGGTTCCGTCTTCTGTTTCTTCTCACACCGATGATGCTATAAATTAGCGAAAATTTTGAATTTTCCTACTGTCCGGTGAGTGTTTCCTTTTACCTTATTTGATTTATATATTTATATATATATACACACACACACACACACACACACACACACACACACACACACACACACACACACACACACACACACACACACACACACAGATCTCTGTAATTGTCTTGTCAATCTCTTCAACATGAACAGTCATTATCATTACCACAGGGATCTAGCAGTAGAAATATGATACATAAAATGGGCAAGATCAAATTCCAAGACACTTTTATTAAATACTGTATTTCACCGCATAATTGTCACAGATTTTATGGCAAATTTTTCTGCAAGAAAGTAAGGTGCAACTATAATGTGAAGCCTTTAAAAAAAATTACTACTAAACTGTAGGATGCATGGAATACTTGTGAAAATATGTATATTTATGCTATATAGTCAAAGTATTACACTTGAGAAAATTTACTACAGTGTTGCAAAGAACGGACTTACAAAATTATAATCTTCTGTGTCCGAAGTTTTTGTGTTGCTATCATTGGTTTCGTTATCTGATGCGTTGATGCGGTGATTATGTGATGAATGGTTATAAACAAATTTTTGACTTCCAAAGGAAGGTTGCGATGATTGCAGTGGTGACAATTATGCAGTGAAATACGGTACTTAAGTTTTAGAAGAGTAAAACTAAGAAAGAAATTTCAGTTGCTTTCTGTTTGTCTTCTGTGTCTTTTTTTTTTTAAACCGTAGGTCCAATCCCAATTAGCCTTACTGTGCATAAAGTGGACTTAAAACACCAACTCAATCAGTCATTCATTTTTTTTTCAGTTCAGAAGTTGTAGTTTTGTCTTTATTTATGGATGAAGATTACATAAAATTTAATACATAGTTGAGCATTAAATGTTTCTTTTGTTATCGATTTCATCAATTGTGGGGACTTCACAACATGGATTTAAAAATAATTAATCAGTTTGTATGTTTGACAGTGTAAGAGAAAGATAGAAAAATCAATCACAAAGGAAACTACAGTGTAGTGTCTGACTGAGAAGATTAATTTCTTTCAGTGTCTTTGCCAGAATAGTTATTTTTTCTAACTTCCTTTTGCACCAAGTACTATGTTTATGTTAATTCAAAAAGTTACAATATATATAGGTTGCCTAGTATATTTCTTAATGCATGTAAAGTCAAATGCAGTTATGAAGCATGAATATGCACTCAGGTGATAGAAGGTGACAAGAGTGTGAAATGAAAAATTTGTGATCATTGTATGCAGACAGAAATGAGTAATAAAAAGCTTTCAATATATATATATATTGTATTTTACTTTGCTTTCCTGCCACTTTTGGCTAATTGTGAAGATGAGGATGAGTGGTGGTGATGAAATTGATGAAGTGACACTCACAAAGAACAGCCATGTCAAAGCTATGATTCGAACCCAGGACACCTGGTGTCATAGGGCAATATATTTTGTTATATATTAAAATAATCTGAATGAGATAATCATGGAAGGAATAATCACTTTTAATGGAAGGAAGCTGACAAGAAATTTATGTATTTCAAAACTAGTTGGCAGAAGCAAGTTTGAAAGAATTTATTAAATTATCAGCTGTGTAAATAGAATGATAGGCAGGCTACTGTGCCTATAAGGTGATAACAACAAATCATTAATAATCTCTATCCCTATATTTAGTTTAATTTCATAACATGGCTTAAGAAATTTTCTTAAAGGTTCGAGCATGTATTTAGATTTTGGCTGACAATAAACTCAGATGCATGTCTTTAATGCATGATGTATCCAACTACACTGAGGACACAAGGCATTCTTTATGATTAAATTAATTCTTTTGTTACTAAAAATCTCATTTCACACTCTTGTATTTGCCAAAGTTCTGCCATTGGTTGCACTTGCATTACTTTGCTGCATTTGGAATTCATATATTATGCTCCATCTTTTGCACTGGTTAGCATCTTGCACAATGCCTGTTTGTATAAATATTGAGCTACAGATTCACTCTCTAGGCTCTTCAAAATGTCAGCACTCAGCCAAGTTGTGGATTTCTCTATGACAGCGTCAGTGTCCTGCTGGATGCAGTGAAGGTAGACCATCTTGAAAACAGAAAAGTGTTCTATGTTATTGGTGACGGAATCCACAATATCACTTTTGTTTCCCCTCCCATGTGTATTGTACCTCAAGGTGATTTTTTGCATTTTGTCATGTTGAATTGCAAATCTACTTGTAATGTGTTACTTTAGGATTAGGAATGTAAGTAAGTGGAAACATTGCTGTACAATGCTATTGGCATTATAAGTGCACACGTGATTTTCAGTAGGGTCGTACTTGTCACCTTAACCACATAGTTGCTGCTTTCTTGCTGCTTATTCTCCAAATCAGTTTTGCATTGCTTTGTAGTTTAATGATTGCTTGCTCCTGCTGTTAGATTGTACATTATTGTAGAATTTGATTTATTTAGAAGTAGCCTCTACCAAATTCATATGATGCGTAAAATTGTATTTTTCAGATAATTTGTGGTATTTAGTAGCTCTAACATATAGATACAGCAGTGGGACTGAAATGGGAGTGGATACAGGAAAATACTGTACTGGGTACTGAACATGGGAGGTAAATAAATAAATAAACATGAAATATTTTTTTCCCACATTGTCTCTTCTCCAACCACTGTCAACCTATTATACTTCATTGTGATTCTAGTTAAATCACTTCATCTGCATTCTTGGAAAACTATAGACCTATAAGGAAGTAAAAACTGTTTAATATGAGTGCAAAATGATGCAGTTAGTCCTAGAGCTTTATCTGTTCTGGAATTGCACACATTTTAGAAATTATCTTGAAAATAGCCATAAAATTTTTAAAAATAAAAAAAGATTAAAAATACTGATTAGCAACAATATTATTAAAGATTATTTACACTTTGAACAATATTTTCGTGAGAACAAGGAAATAAAGATCAAATTGCTTCCCTTCCCCCAGTATATGGTACTTATTTGCTTTACCAGCACATGGACAGCATAAAAGAGACATCTTTATCCAAGAGCTGCAAATACATTGGACTTGAGTCTTTAGTATTTAAGTTCATGATGCATAAATGCCTATTCACCCCCTCCCCCTCCCTTAGCATTCTACAATATACATAAATATGGAAGTATGAGATTTGAATAATTAATCAATACAATATCCTAAAACCAAACTTAGTCTAAACCCGTTTTGCTCTTATTATGTTATCAAGAATGTTCAGCTCCTGGAGGGAGGATAAATTGATTACCTGTCCGGCATCTTGCGTGGTGAGTCTTTGCAACAACGTACTCTTGTACAAATGTCCAAACTGACTCCAAATCTATCGCTCCAAATATTCTCTCCCAAGTGATTTCTTCTCAATTATTAGCCTGCCTTGTTGTTACAAACTTACATGTTTCCCATTCACCTACGTGGAATAACATTTACACTTTTTACACTGTATTGATTATTCTGTCTGGAATGCCAATTAACTAAACTTTATTTTATTGGCTATAAAAATAATAAGCTTTCTGCTTTCTTTTCTATTTGAAAGGAATGATTCCAATTTTACCCATTTACCACTACCAATTTCATTATGCATCAAACTTCACCACTTGTAATAACAAGTAATGTTCTGCTTATGGCTTAAAATAATAAACACAGCACAAAGCATGAGACAGTATCACTTCAAGTACGAAATTCTGAATGTTTGATAATATATTTGTTTTACATGTGATAGTTCTGTAATTGCTTTTGTTCATTTCTGTTAGGTTTTGAACATGGTTGTCTTGGGCAACAAAGCATCGCCACTCAGGACAGCAGGGCTCTTCCAACCTGAGCTGGTGCAGGAGTTCGATCCGAACATTCAACTGGACAACCTTAGAGAAGGAACCCCTCCGGTGGGCCGCAGGTCGGCTTCTCCTTCTCCAAGTCGCATGCCTGGTGACAGGAGGGTGAGCGACAACAGCCCAGTGAAGTTGTCAGCAAGAATGGTAGGTACTTCCAAGTTTAGAATCAGTGAATTTTAGGTTGCAGCAGATTTTGTTAAAACTTGAGCCTACTATCTCTGAATTTAAAGTGTGTATTGTTACGAGGAGCTCTGCTTATGAAGTAAGTCTTGGAAGCTTTCCTGGTGATGAATAGATTCTCTTGGCTTCAACCCTGCTCGTATTTTAGTTTCTGAACTTAGAGTTATTTAGGGCACTTGAAGAGTCTTAAGCATGGATTCCATTCATTGTTCCTTCTATATTCATAATAGTATTGTGGTAGAGTAAATTTAAATCTCTCTCCATGCCTATTATATAATAATGCACATTTGAACTTTAAACCTAGAATGTTTAATGTTATTTTTCTTCAAAACAGCACTTTAAAATTGAAATGGACTAGATCAAAATATTTCAAGTATCAAGCTTCAAAACAAGAAAAAATGTGATATAAATGAAAAACTATGATAAGCAATGTGATAGATAGTACTTACATACTGAGGAATGAGTTAGGTTTTAACCTTCATAGGAGCACTATGTTTCAACCCTTACATTTTATACGTAGTACCACAACTGTTTTAATCTTCTTATGGATATCCATTGTTATACTATTACCACTGTAGTGTGCAGGATGTAAGTACTCCTGTCTCTTAACATCATCCATGATGAAGCCAAGCAAGATTGGCATATTATAGGAAAGCATGTTGTTCGATGTGCCAAAATGAATATTTTTTATTAATCACAACGTTGGCACCTGACAGGAGCTATGCTTTAAATAGAGTGATGATAGATGGTTTCATGAAACTTTTAAATGGTCATTCAAAAACTGACATTAAACTAATTTTATGTTAGATTCAAGATTCATGAGAGTAACTTGTCCATGTAAGATCCAGTATCTTGTAAACTTGTGTGCAAATTTAAAACTGTAGTGTCTTTCATTGTAAATATGTGATCTGTGGTGATTTTTTTTATTTGTACAAAAGGATGCTTATTTCTGGCATTTTGAAATTGTAATCATAGACTAGAAACTTTTACCATAGTAAAACCATTTCAACTTTATTTTATTTTAATTTATTAATGGAATTAGATGTTTTTAATGTTAAAACATAAGACACTGAGGTGGTAAGATCAACTCACAATAAAAACAAATGTACTTTGCTTTGTGTAAAAATTTTGTTAGCTCTTGATTTTGGTGTTTTGTTTTTGGTGTGCATGCATCTTCCTTTTCTACGGGAATAATAACTGACTATGTATATTTTTGTTCTTACACATATATGTTTCCACCCTTAAAAATGAAGTCTTCCGTAGGAAATACAAAGCAACCAAAATGTTCTAAGCTGATGAAAGTGGGGATGGACGTAGGGATAAAGGAATATCTAAAAATTCTCCCAATTGATGTTGTTCTTTTCCTCTTTCTTGTTTTGAATGGTTTGTATTTCCTAAGGATGGTCCCACTTTTGAAACATAAATGTTACCTGTTTATTTACTACTTGAGGTGGGGTATATTATTGTTTATCTTCATTGGTGAAAAGGTGCTGGCATGAATATTTATGTATGAAGCTGAAATCAGTTATATTTTGCATTATCTTAGCACATCATAGCATGTAGACTTCAGTTTTTATTTTCCATATTTGTTCATATTTTGGCTCATATTTCACATATTGTAGAGATTTTTACATCATATTTCAGAACATTTCTCAACGTATATTGCATATTTTTGCAATAACTACACGTCACCTTGTGACCGAAAGAGTTTGGTGAATTTCTTCAAATAACTGACAAATTTGAAATACACTCCTATTACTACTTGCAATATTGAATGCAGTTTTAGTCAGTACAAATCAATCTTAAGAGACAACAGAAGGAAATTCAAGATCAAACACTTATGACAAAATTTTGTTATTCATTTTTCTGGAAACAGAAAATGAAAACACATTTTGTGTTGTTTTACGATTAATGTCAATGTAAGCGTTCTGTACTTTATGTAGCTCGTGTAATGTCTTATATTATTAAAAAGGTAAATTTTTACAATTTTTAAGTCCATATTTAACTCCATATCTTAGTGAAAATAACTAACTATGTATTTACATATTTAGCACATTTTTACTGCATATAAATCTATTCTCTGATAGGTAATGATTTTCAGTGTTTGCTACATATTGAAAAATGTAGATTATCTCTGTGTAGTAACTGATGATGCCCACTTTTCAATACAGGTGATGATGCATTTGGTGAATCATTTGGGCCATTTCCCAATGGGTATTGGTGCTTCACGCCTGTCATCAATGGTGGTAGAGCACGACGATGTTCCAGGTTTACCAGGGGATGAACTCAGTGCTGAGGTGTTCACAGCACCTAACATTCAGGTAGGGTTCATTTACAGAAATAAATAAAGCAGGAACAATATTGATTATTCTTATTCACAGTCTGATAATTAAGTAGTGCGATAGTTATTATCAAATTTAAAGATAACAAACATACTACCTGTTTATAATAAAAGTACATCCCACTAAGACGACTGAAACTAGATTTTACAAGAGAAAGTTTAGTCACTTAACCTTTAGATGGCCGAGCAGGTTTACGAAAGTAACCCCGTTCTGGTCCTGGGCTTCTCGGCGGGAATTTTAAATTCGAACACTCTTTGGAGGAAAATTGTTATAACTCTGGCACTATGGGAGCAATCTACTTCGGACAACTTTTTTTTTCCAGCTAAAACATCAGCGCATGCAACTGTGTACAATTCAGAATGCCGAACAGAGGAAGGGGGGTTTGGGGGGCACGACCCCCGAATTTCAATGGAAGAAACATAAAAGTGTGGAGTTTGCCCCCCTCTTCCTCCGCTATTTTGGGGAGAAGGCACGCCCCCGAATTTCAATGGAAAAAAACATAAAAATCTGGAGTTTGCCCCCTCTTTCCCTGCTATTTTGGAGAGAAGGTGCAAACCTTAGTATTCTTTTCAAAGAATGGACGTTTCTCAAGAGAATGAAACATGTTTCATATTCCTGGGTTGAATAATGAGCCAAAATGTGAAACTCTGTTCGGAAATGTGGCATGGATATGTTACGGAGAGGGGGGAGGGGGTCATCAATGTGAATTTCCCAGGCTTGCTCCAGACCTGTGTCAGAGTTTCCACCCAAACATAAGAGTATGAAGGTCCAAGAAGCACATTCATTTCATAATCAGCACCATAATACCATATGGTATCATCGGGCCAGTACGACCTTACTTTTGGTGATACCATATGGTATCATCGGGCCAGTAAAGGTTAAATTTGGTATGACCACTAATATTTATTATTTAAATGGATGTGACCAAGAATTAGCCTTGATTTATTTTACACAGTAAAGTAACGCAACAATTGGGATATTGTGATGTGTGGTGCATACTAAACTATCTGAATTAATATTAATACCTTGATTAAAACATATGCGGCCGCGGTGGCTCAGTCGGTAACGCGTCTGACTACCATCCTCAAGGTCCCGGGTTCGATCCCCGGCCAGTTCAAATCCGGGAACTTTTCTAACGTTGGAAGCGGCCCCGGCGCCCACCCAGCATCGAATAACATGGGTACCTGGGGGAAACCCTGGGGGGTAAAGGCGATCAGGGACATGGTGCTGATCACATCACCCCACTCACGACCGGATCAAGAAAGTGTGGGGCGTTACCCCCACACCCCCTATACGCCTTCATGGCGTGGTGCTAAGCACAGGGGAACACTTTACCTTTTTTTTAACCTTTGATTAAAATACTTGCTTTAGATGAGTATGGTATCATGGTCATATTGAAATTTTATCAGACAATCTTAATAGATCTGCTTGGATTGTTCAATAAAAGAAGTGAGTTACGAACAAACAAGTATAATTCTTAAAGCCTGTAAAAGGTATTTACATAAGGAGATATATATAGAATTTCAATCTGCACAATGAATGAAAACATACACAGGATGCATCCCAACTCTAGTTCATGTACAGTCATGGACACTTCGGGGTTGTAACAAGGCTATTGACTTTCAGTGGGATCATTACAACCCAGAAGTGTCTGTGACTGTACATCAAACATCGTACGTCGTACAAATTTGGGTATCATACATAAAGTTCACATACGTCAATAGATGATATGAAAGTAACTTATTCAGGTATACAGCAATCAATACCAAAAAACAGATTTCTTGATGTCAAAGTTCAACGCAGTAATATCACTTTGAATTAAATTGAAAAATCCATTTCATACTTCGCATAATCTGTATGTTTAGTGTTAATGCGCCAGTTCACAAAGATCGACACTAGTATTGTTCGTAGCATTGATATAATTGCACTTTCTCATCTTCTAAAGTCAACGGGACATGAATTTCCTATAGTTTCACAAATAAACAAGAGTTGTGTACCAATGTTTCCTGTATTCTAAAGTTGGTCATTCCCATTCTAGCAATCTGACGTATAGCAAACGATCATTCTTTACCATGTCTGTGGCTGTGGAAACTGGATGAAAATACTATGGCATGATCCTTAAATGTTAAGAATTTATCTTTATCCTTAAATGTTAAGAATTTATCTTTTTGAAATATTAAGGCCTTTCACATAGTTTTTACTTTATATTTGGCCCAAAAAAGACAGTTCGGGCCCAGAGCAAATTCGCTCCATATGGATGCCATTTTTTTCAAAAATGCCAGCAGGCGTGCCAGGTCTAGTACTTTGAGAACTCATTCACAGACTACTGCCTAAACCTTTCATATGTTAGAAGAATCATTTTTGAATGTAAACTTTGATATAACTGTTTGTAAATGAAAATATTAACAATAAAATTGAATTTTGTGACATAAATCAACATGAGTTTAATTTGAAGTGGTTTTTCTTGGGCAATCAGCCAGGTGATTTCTGGATAGGCATCCGAGCTTTCGAGAGGTAACGTCACTCTCATCTTCAGGGATACAAGTGCAGCAATAAGTCAGGGTGAAGTTATATGTATTTGATGTGGGTGGGGACCGGTGTAGGTGGCGGACTAATCAGGTGGCGTTTCTGCAATGTCCGTGCTGCCAGCCTACTATCGTTAACTAGGCTGGATCCAGTTCAAGTCCCGTGTCCCTGTTGAGGTTTTCCTTTTTTCAGTGAATGACTATTCCTTCTTTGATGAGATGGTCCCAGTAATTTGATGATTTATCGATCTCGGTGGTTGTGAAGTGAAATTTATGGCCCTCCTGAACTGGGCCCCTCCCACACCAAATACATATAACTTCACCCTGACTTATCTCTGCACTTTTCTCCCTGAAGATGTGAGTGACGTTAGCTCTCGAAAGCTCGGATGCCTATCTGGATATCACCTGGCTGATTGCCCGAGAAAACCTTCTCAGTATTCGCTGCCAGGAAAGCTTCAAGAATTATTTCATGAGTTTAATTTGTATATCTTAGAACACAAATTTATTATAAAGAGTTTGCAACATTTATTTACAGTAGTTTGTTTACATTCTAAATTCAGTATATGATGATTGCAAGTGTTGTAGTTTGTTTACATTCTAAATTCAGTATATGATGAACACTTGCAATCATCATATACTGAATTTAGAATGTAAAGAAACTACTGTAAGCACCTTTATTATACAAAAAATTATCTGAATTAATAAGAATAAGTTGTATTGATCTAAGAATCATGGAGATCTTCATAAAATTATTCTGTAAGTAATGATCATAGGAGATATTTGATCAAAACATGAATTCTCGAGATTTTTCACCCCAGCCATTGAATGCTGTGAATGTATTAATTAAGCATAATGGTCTATATTTTTATATCTCTAAATCCATGACACTAATTTTAACAAAATTTTCTGATTTGTATGCTGCAAAATATGCCATACAAGATGAAATGTATGACTTCTTGCAAATTTTAAGATTAATCTCTGCCAAAAGAAAGTTAAATAAGTGCTATACGTTGTAACTATGCAACATAATCGTCACACCACCTGCATCAGTCCAGTGATTGGTATAGCCAATCATTAAAATGGCCTCTCCAATTTTTGGTGTGGTATGTTGTGAAAATTTCTCATCAGACAGCTTGTCGAATGTTTTCATCATAATCGAAAGAAAGTTCATTTCAACTGCAACTTCACATTTGGGAAGAGAAAATAACTAGAAGGGTATGTAAATCTTGGCAACAGGAGGGAATCATTCACCACACGCGCACACACTTGTTTTTCTTGGGCTAGAAATTCCTGGGCAACCACTACACTGCACTGACATGGTGCAATATTGTGGAGCAGCAATTAACTATGTGGTTGAATGTGCCCACGTTGGACATGGAAAATTCCCTTCTGTAATTGTTCCATAGAATCACAATAGTAACAGTACATGCTTCCTTTTGTAGACCCTTACTTCAAAACCAGAAATGTGTAAATTGTAGCTGTAACAATGTAAAATATAATAAATCTAACTTAAAGAAGCTGTTAAGTAATAAATTATTTCTCCCTATTTTTAAAGAACAAAGAAAAGATAATGTTACAGTCAGTCTGTTTCATAAAATCCAGACATGTCCATGATAAAGTGCACAAAAGGGTTAGGCTTAATGAGGATGGTGCTTTTGTATCAACCTGTACAAAAAAATGTCCATGATAAAGTGCACAAAAGGGTTAGGCTTAATGAGGATGGTGCTTTTGTATCAACCTGTACAAAAAAATATATATATGCATTTATTCCTTGTTATTTTCCTCATTAGTAATGTGGCAGTGGTTTTGAAATGTTGGAAGTAAGAAGTGAAGCCACATAGACATTGAAGTACACAAATTTTAATAAAATTTTAGGTTCTTAAACTTTTGTTGTTGCCTTGATGTGGGGCAAAGGTGTAGGTTGGGCATATTTCATTCTTCATTTCATTCATTGTCACCACCATTGATAATCTGTCATTCAGTCAGAGTTTGTGTGTGGTATTGTCTGTGTGTGTGTGTGTTTGTTTGTGATTATTAGAGAGTGTATAATCTTACCATCTGTTTCGATGAAATGTTCTTTGCAACACTTTATCACATTCCATAGCTTGCTGCCACTTGTAACTTGTTCCGCCATTTCACTCACACTAAATACTGTCCTCACTGTCACACAGTTAAGTTAAAGCAATTCTAAAAAACTTCACAATAAAACAGGGGCAGCGCCAGAACAATTTGACTGGGTATGCAGGAGTCAAATACTGATAAATTAGGGTTGGCAGATATAAAGTTGGAGTTTCACAAATGCGTATTCTCTCACCCTCTCCCGAATTTCTTTGTATTTCTTTCGTATTTTCTCTTTGCTATTATACATCTTATTTATCCTTTTCCACCACATTCCCCTGCTTGTATTACCCTCCACCCCCCTCTCTCTCTCACTATCTTTCAACCTTCACACACGCAGGGGTAAACTGTTCGCCAAATATTGATTAAACTTTTCTCTATCCACTCCAATCTAGAAAAAAGTAGCGAAAGGACTTGATGTTACCTGTTCTAAAGCCGCTTGGCTATCTTTTCTGTGTCAATCTTGATATAATCTTTGCATTTCTCTCAAGTGTCACCTCCCTGATGCCCTTCAATTGTTCAATGTGTGCTTCGCTTTGTATCCCTTTTAATTGGAAGGAATTTAACATAGCCCATACTTTATTAGGTGAACGAAGCAGATCAGATTAATTGATTTGATTTATCTAACTTCCCTTTCTTCCACTGTTGGCTAATCGTGAAGATGATGAAGTGGGACAATCGCAAACACACATAGGCAGATCACAAAACAAGCTCCACAGAGTATTGTACTGATTGCGAGTTCAGGGGCCAGAGCCTCGTTAGTCTGCTAAATACAGTTCATGGTGTGCTACGTGAAAGAAAGGCTGATATTTGGGAGGCAGATTGAGTATATTGTTTAATTCTTGCGACAATTATGAAAAATTTGGATAAAATTATTTATAAATGCAAGGAACCCCGAAGGCTACAAGAAGTATTTCCGTGTGTGAAACTGGCACAGTCCTCAGGAGAGGGGCAAGACCTTGCACTTCATGGTGGGAAGCAACTTCGGAGCAAACCTATGATAGAAATATGCATAGAGATTAAGAAGAAAAAAAATATGTTTATATACATTGTAGGAAGTAATTTAGGCAAAAGAAGTTATGAAATTTGATCATGGTAGCCATGTACCAATTCCTCTCTTGTTCACATCTTACCTTCCTACAAATGGGATTTCTCTTGTTCATTGCACTTTAAAATTCTTGGAAACTGTTTCAATTACTGACAATTACCACACGAACGATATAAGTCGTCCATTATCCAAAATGCTTGGTTAAAGAATGTGATTTTGTCGTTTTAGATTCAGATAGCAAATTATGCAAAAATTGGACATTTACAGTTGCACAAGTTTCAATATTCGCCTTTGTTTGCCACTGTTAACTTACATTTCAAAACGAAACATCTTGTATTTTTCTTTTCGATATAAAGTTGTATGTCCTGTACATCATATATTCAAGGATGATGACAGAAAGTATGGTAAACAGTGAAAATGGTGAAGAGATATTTTTGGTTTTTCATAATTCTAATGAATGATCTTGACTATACGGTGTTAACAATATTATGAGTTTTTAACTGAAAAGAGCACTGCACTCCATTGAGGGTTAATGAATGATCCTTTTACTTGGCTCACAGGGGTGTTCCGAATTAATACGTCAATATGAATCTTTGCATTTAATTAATGTCTTGTTAGGAAAGTTTTAAAACACTTTTGTTCATTTTGCATTGAACTTTCCTGGCATAAAAAACGTAATTTTCACACAAGATAAAACTAAAAATATTAAAATAAAGGAATCTTGGCTAGATATGGTTCGATAGAAATATGCATAGAGATTGAGAAAACAAATACGTTTACATACATTGTAGGAAGTAATTTAGGCAAAAAGAAAGTTATGAAATTTTATCATGGTAGCCATGTACCAATTCCTCATTTGTTCACACCTTACCTTCATACAAATGGGGATTCTCTTTTTCATTGCACTTTGAAATTCTTGGAAAAAGTTTCAATTACTGACAATTACCACACAAGCGAAATAAGTCATCCATTATCCAAAACACTAGGTTAAAGAATCAAAGTCATGAATCAAAGTTCTTTTGCATACTATATGGAAGTAACATGAAGATATTTTTATTTCTTTCTTTGTCTTTTTAGATTTTTTAATATCATATCATGATTTTGTACTCCCACCTCGGAAAAAGTGCACTTTGGCTGTAGATAGATATTGCAATACTTCTAGCCACCGAAGTGTTAACTCGATCACCAAGTCTTATGTTTCAAGTTTTAAGTAAGGAATAAAATTATAAATAATAAGGTATTACCTGTCACTGTATTTTGTTATGATTTTCGCTTTCTTATTCGGTAAAGTAATGAAAATCCAAAGGATAATAATTTGTGGAGCCTTTCTAGAAACAACAATATTCATAAGAAAAATAAGCACGGAGTCAAGATAAGAATATATTTTTATTGAAGCTTTCATATTCCCCCAAATACTTACTAATATTTCTTGAATCTGTTCGGGTGGGCAGAGGAATTTTTGGGTGGGTGCTTGCCCACCCATTGTGCCGTCCCTGCAATAAAAGTAAATCTAGCAAATAAGTACACTTTCCACCCAACGGGCATGCCACTTACAATGCGTTTGTTGCTGCGTAAGCCCAGATCGCATTGTTTCAACAATCGCTGCAACGTACTCCCAACACTCATGGAGGGAATGTAGGGTAGAAGGAGCCTGTTCTTCCTTTCCTCTAAAGGAAGATGTTTTTTTAAAAAGGGGGAAAAAAGGAATGTAGGCTGAAAAACTAGTGAATAAAGGGACCAGAAAGGAAATAGTTTTAAAAAAGGGAAAATAAGGGAATGTGAGCTGAAAAAGGGAAGTCAAAACCACGTAATCTTGTTGGTGGAAGATAATTATCAACACTGTTGTTATTTATTCCATGATCCGTGTTGAAAAATAAAAAAAGGAGCTCCCTTTAAAATCCGGTCTCTAGTGATTATCCCTTCATCTACTTCATACAATCACCATTTATCCTTGTCATCACTTTTAGCCAAAAATGGCAGAAATGATGTGAAATCCTAATTTTGCATTCCCTAATTTACATTGTCCTGCATTGTACATTCAATCTTTATTATTCCCAATAGAGCAAAATGCTATAAAGTTTTCCCAGATTTAACATTTTCCTGCATTTTAAGTCTTTTCATCTTGATCCCTTGTTCCACTACACAGGTACAGAAAAGTGAAGTAATTTAAAAAAAGAAGGACAAGACAAAAAAAGGACATGCTCTCCTTTTGCTGGATGGATAGTAACTCTACCTAGTTATGATCTATTGCTTTGTTCTGTATACTGATGGGAATTTTGTAGAAGATTGCTGAATTTAATATTTTGCTTTCCAGTTTTTTGTCATGACCAACAATCTCCTGATATCTTTTGTGGAGCTTCCTACATTAGAAGTGCCTGGTGGAGGTGTCACAGCTGGTCTGAAAACTGCTCCATCCCAGGTGCGGGTGATTCTTCGAGACTTGAGTGGCAAAGCCTCGTGGGATGCTTCCATCCTCTACTGCAGCCCCGATGAAGTGAGCAGTCAGCAGGAAGAAACAGGTAAAAACAATGAATGTTCAGAAGATTTACATGAAATATTAGTGTTCAGGCACTTATCTAGTCCAAAGTATGTTCATTTTTCAATTATGCACATGCATAATGGGGTGGAAATTTTGCATATTTTGGTTATTTTGCATTGCTTAATGATTGCAATGATGAGGATTTTTAAGACCACCTTTTTGTTCTTTTCTTTATGCTAAGAATACAACATAAAATTCAAACTGTATTTGAATTTAAATGCCACATTCATGACAGTTGACTACAATTCATTACATTCTGCTGCAGTGCTCTTTAATTGCTTGTTTTCACTCCATTATTCTTATTTCAGAAAATGAATGTGGGCCTTACATGATGCATAAGCATCTGTCAGTATCCGGTAAATCAGATGACTCAATGCTATCTTCATCATTCCTTGGAACCCTTCAGAGTTCTCCACCGAGACACACTATGCGGCACCGTCCTCCTGATGTGCTTCCAACATGGGAAAATGCTGCTGAAGATATGGACAACTTAGATGATGTACGTTAACTAATTACGGGGAACCTCAATTTTACCTTTTTGGGAAGATTGACTAAAAAGGCAGGAAAATGTGTAATCTGGGAAAATTTTATAGTAGTTTTGGTTTGTTCGGGAGAAGAAAGTGAAATGTATAAATTGAAAAATAATGTAAAATCCATGTAAAATGTGACTCAGTTGTTAGCATATGCAGATGATGTAGACTTACTGGGGGATGATGTGAATACAATTAAGAATAATGCTAAAATATTTTTCAAAACTGCTAAAGAGATAGGTTTGGAAGTTAACAAAGAGAAAACTAAATATATGCTTACAGGCCAAAACCAAGTGTTAGATAATAATCAAAATCTAATTATTGATAACAACTCGTTTGAAACAGTTTCCAAATTCAAATACTTAGGAGTAATATTAACAAATGAAAATTATATTAAAGAGGAAATAAAAAGTAGGCTTAATTCAGGAAATGCATGTTACTTCTCTCTTTATAAACTTTTGTCTTCTCGTTTAATATCTAAGAAACTAAAAGTTAATATATACAAAACCGTAATTTTGCCTGTAGTATTATATGGGTGTGAAACTTGGTCCCTTACATTGAAAGAGGAACATAAATTGAGAGTATTTGAAAATAGGATCCTTAGGAAAATATTTGGACCTAAAAGGGATGAGGAGACAGGTGAGTGGAGAATGTTACATAATTTAGAACTACATAAGTTGTATTCATGTCAAGACATTATTAGGATAATTAAATCAAGAAGACTTAGGTGGGCAGGCCATGTGGCACGAATGGGAGAGGAAAGAGGAGTTTACAGGATTCTTGTTGGGAAACCTGATGGTAAGAGACCAGTAGGAAGGCCAAGACGAAGATGGAGGGACAACGTCGAGATGGACCTAAGGGAAATCGGTAGGGATGGAAAAGAGTATATAGATCTTGCTCAAGATAGGGACAGATGGAAGGCCTGTGTTGCTGCAGCCATGAACCTTCGGGTTTAAGAAGGCTAGAGAGTTAGTTAGTTAGTTAATGTAAAATCCAGGATGTATGTATGTATTTCTAAGTGTGTGTGTGTTCATATGATTTTTCATGTAGACTGTTAAAGTGCAGGCATCTTTCCTATTAGAATTCAGTCTTCTCACATTTTACAGCTGTTTAACCTTTCACTCTTGAAACAAACAAATGAATAGTCAGCCTGTCACTTTTCTTTTAATCGTTTAATTTTGGCAGCTGGTCATCTACAGGGTTTGTCCAATAAGTATCGGGACTGAAGTCATAAAAATAAATTTATTGAAGATATATGTACAGTGTGTTAATATTCTTCAAAATCTGACCCTCCTGCATCAATACACCGCTGCCAGCGCTTTTTCCACTCTTCATACGCCTCCTGTCGTGGTCAGGCACCCCATCGACGCCGCTTCAATCGTCCCAAAACGATGTTCTTTCAGGCTCCTTTTGATCCGAGGAAACAAAAAGAAGTTCAGGTGGGAGGGGGGAGCCATATCTGGACTGTAGGGTATTGTGCACAATGTTTGGCCAGTTCCTCCTTCACAATTAGCGATGTGTGACTGGGCGCATTGTCGTGATGCAGCAGCCAGGAATCGGCGATCTCCCTTCGGACGCGGGGGACCCTAATCATCATCGGTCACAATTGAATGCACAGTGGATTTCAGTAAATTTAACTCCTGTGCTATCAAACGAACACTTAACTGGTGATCACTTTGGCCACATTTTCAGCGTTTCGGATCGATGTCAGATGTCCAGCACGTTGTTCGTATTCGACGTCTTCCCGGCCATCTTTGAATTTTTTATGCCACTCAAAAACACTCGTTCTGGACAAGGCTTTGTCCTTGTAAGCCTCACGGATCATATCAAAAGTCTCCGTAGCAGATTTTTTCAGTTTAACGCAAAATTTGATGGCACAATGCTGCTCGATGGTTGGCTGTATCTTGACTCTCGATGCGAGCACTAAACACACTTTCACTTCAGGCGCGACCTACACACTCCAAAGGCTCGGAGGCAACTGAGCTGGGTCTTCTAGCTCACGTGACATCCCGCAACACCGATCCCACCCACAGAGACTGCCTTACACCCCTTCTCATTGGCCGGACAAAATCAATCCCGATATTTATTGGACAAACCCTGTATGGCTGATAAAAACGTATTCAGCAATAGGTTTAAGAACATACATCAGTGATTTTCTCAAATTGTCAAATTGGAAGATTCATATTTCAGGTCATATGTTGATGTAGAGATTTTTTGATTCACTCTTGTGATGACTGGGGCTGAACTGATACCTGTACCAATTCTGATACTCTTATCAAGTCAGACTGGTACCTGCCTGTACTGATGCGTGAAAATTGTAATAAATAAATGTTGTTCAGAATATTGTAATATTAGTGTGTAAGTATTTGTCTCCGATTATATGCTTCAATTTACCAAGAGTTTTGCTATAAAATATTCAAGATTGCTTCAGATTATTAAAATACATGTTATGTAATCACAAAATCCAGTTTTTCACACAAAACTGGTGCAAAATATAACAAAGTTAAAACGTTGCATAATTTCCAGGATAATTAGACTCAACGAAAGACCCAGTATTTTCAGTATTCACCCAGTGAAAGACCTAAATGCCGGAAAAGTATTGGTATTAGTAAATAAATTCTAGCTGATACTTTCCGATACTATCCGCTCAGCTGTAATGATGAGACATGATATGAATCATGATATTTTATATGGAAAATGACATTACATGCTTTTCTAATGTCTTCATCACCTAGGAAGGCCATTGAGTCTTCTACCTTGTGATTTTAGAAAAAAATGCACCGTTTCCAAACCAATTCTGCCATCTGCTAGTTGCTGTTTCCCCTGGTCTTTGAATACAAGTGAACAATGTGACTGGGGTGTTTTTGTTCACCCCCTCCTCCTCCCAAAAGCGGAGTCAAAAAAATTGCAACAGGGACCCTACCATTATTTGCTTCTTTTGTGGACAGTTGAAGAGGAACCATTTTGCTGATTTCCTTCCTACTTGTTCGGGACATTATAGGGAAGTAATGTTGATAATCAGTAAAATGAATGAAACTTAACAACTCAACGTCGTCTAACTGTATTTGGATTTTCATAGCTTCTGCAGTATGTGGGGCATACAAGTCCTGAGTGCTTGGATGGCCTTGACACTCCGAGAAACATTCCAGCAAACCCTCCGCCTTTGTTACCACGGGAAGTTGAGGACGACACTATTACCAATGTACTTAATCAGCGCAATCTGGAACAGGATTATCTTCTGAAACATGGCATTGATATTCAGTAAGTGAAATTTGTGTTTTTCCTTCAAGTATAGTTCTCTAATCTGTTAGGGCTGCCTGGTGTTGTGTTTTATTTACTAGGTTTCAGTATTTGTTGTACACTGAACAATGTTTTCAGCAGCCCTATAATGTTTATCTGTGTGTTTTTTTTATTATTGTTTATTTATTAATTAATTTATTTAATTATTGATTTATTAAGTTCTCTTATTCTCAGAAAGGCTAATCAGTATTGGACCTGCTAGTTTTATTATTATTATATTTTTTGTTGAGTGGAATATTGTTAGATTAAATGGTTTATTTATGTAAATTATTAATGAAATTACTATTAAAAATGAAAATATAAAATAAATATTAAAATAATTAGAATGAGCTAATTGAATATTTACAGAACCACTCTTTATAAGTGTATATATCCCCTGACCAATTATAAAGTGCTCCCCAAACCACTGTGCAATGTGCCTCCATTGATTGCATGGTGACAGGGAGTCCCTTGGCTTTTGTGAGTTAACACAAAAATAAAGGTATCTCTGAAGGTTGTACATTCTGTGAAATGTGGATTAATTGATATATTCATTAATTGATTTGGTGTAAAATGACCTGGACTCATTTGTAATTAAGCTGCTACGTAACCTTCGTGTATGCCATGTTGTGAGAGCCACTTATGCTCCGTGTCTTTGGGTGCACACTGTATACCATGGCTAATCTCGAGGGTTATGGGTTCTTTTCTTTGGAATGTAAATCAGAAAGCAGAGATATATGCCAATGAATATAAGAATGAGAATACATATTCTGAAACCTTCACAATTACAAATATTATATGCTTAAATTCTCAATACAAAATTATATTCTTCGTCGAGGAAAAAAGGTTGGCTTCTTCTTCTTCTTCCTTCTATGGAGTGGTCATCTTCTTCTTTGGGAAAGGTTAACTTCTTCTATTCTTCTATGACAGGATTAACTATTTCTTCTATCCTTCAATAGAAGGATCATCTATTTCTTCTGTAGAAGGATCATCTATTTCTTCTATTCTTCTGTACAATGGTTAAATATTTCTACTATTCTTATGTAGAAGGGATCATCTATTTCTTCTATTCGTCTATAGAAGGATCATCTATTTCTTCTGTTATTCTATAGAAGGATTAAATATTTCTTATATTCTTCTGTAGAAGGATCATCTATTCTTTTCTTGTGTGGAATGGTTAAATATTCCTACTATTCTTATGTAGAAGGATCATCTATTTCTTCTATTCTTCTGTAGATCAATTAAATATTTCTTCTATTCTGTAAAAGGATCATCTATTTCTTCTTTTCTTCCGTAGAATGGTTAAATGTTTCTACTGTTCTTATGAAGAAGGATCGTGTATTTCTTCTATTCTTCTATAGAGCTCTTTCACCTGAGCGTTTTTTTCATTTTATTCGGCCTGAAGCCTTAATTTGGCTAACAAAACTCAGATGGGCGACAAATCTGGATATAGCACCACCTAAATAACGACCAAAGGGACAACCCAGGATCGCTAATGTAAGAGCGCTACCTATGGCCCAGTGCAACTAATGTCAGATAGTGCAACCGTAGTGCTTTGGGGCGACAAATATCAATATAGCGCCATCAAGGGGAAACAACCAAAAACATAACGAGGCATTCCTCCTCGCCAGAGATAAAAGACACGGATTCGAATCGACATCTTGACTTCCTTACTCTCCTATATGTCTAATTCATGAGTATTTTATTAATCATTATAATTCCTCTATTATTTTATATTTCTTATCCTATATTTACAATGGTTTAATCTGTACTCATTATTTTTCATTCGGTTTGTTTAATATAATCACTTTCTGTCTCCTCTAATTTTGTCAATCAATTTACTTTCCGCCTTTCCATCATGCTGCCATGGCCAGAGACAGCAAAACACATGACTTATTATTATATACTAAGTATGTAATTATGAGTATTGTTAAAATATTTAATAAAAATAGTTTCAAAAGATGATGTGCATGAACTAGGGTAGTGGATGGGACGTTCGGGCTACAAATGGCTCTCACATGACATTCAGAACGAGATCATTGATATATTAGGGAGATCGGTTTTGCGTTCCGTGGTAGCAGTTATTATAAGTCTGGAATATTTTTCTATTATGGTTGACGAAACTTGTGACATATCGATCCGTGGACAATTAATATTCTGCATTCGAACTGTGAATGAAAATTTTGATATTTTTTGAGGAATTCATGGGCTTTTATGAGATTCCGAACACTGAGGCCAAAACTTAAAAAAGGGAGAGAGAGAGTCATTCATTAATTTATTTCAGTGAACAGACCCCCCCCTCCAATAATTTTGTGTAGTGGTAATGTTGTTGCCATGTAATTAATGGGTCCCAGGTTTGATAGATTGCACAGTAGTTCAGGTTCCGCTATTAACTGTAGGTCCAGTCCTGATTAGCCTAGCTGAGCATAAAGTGAACATAAAACAAACTAACTTTGGCAATGGAGAAGGAAATTAGTCTATCGAGTTGGGTGATGGTAGTTTTTCGAAGTTGCCAGTATATGGCTAAAGAACAAATAATACTAACTAAATCCATGTAGAAAACGTGTATCCAGTCTGATTTAAGGGTATAAGGTACAGTTTCACATACATTTATTTCCATTCTGTCAAAATGCACGAATGTATTAGAAGACAGAGGTAACAGAGAGTTTTAGATTATGGATTTCTTCTCATACCCCAGTTGTAAGCAGACATTTAAGTCTATTATTAAGCTAGATTAAGCTTATTAAAAATACTATTAATTAATGATTTCCAACTCCCATGTATTTCTTATGGCAGGGCCACATATTTATGGTAAATAGATGATCAATATTTTGGTGCAAAACTGGGCACATTTTGGGATGAAAAGTGGTGTATAAAATGACATTTTGATGTTAAAATGGTGAATATACAAATTAAGCTTGTTCAACAAAATAAGCATTTTATTTCTAATAGCATATTTATGTACTTATCAGAGTGTTAAGTTTATTTTTGTTTAAAGGAATACATTTTTGCTTCTCAAATTTTTACAACAGAATTAATCAATTTTCCATGATGTTGCCTAACTCACAGAATAATTCAGATTTCAGAAAGTGTTGTGTTAGTAAATAAACTCTATATTTCGTGTTTGAGTGTTTATTTTGCATTTTGTAGATCATTTCATATTTTGCAGTCCATTTCACATCATTTCATGATAGAACGTAGGAAAATGTATATCGAACATTCAACTCAGCCTTAATTTTTTTTATTTGTATTAAGTTGTTATTGTATGTAATTCCAGAATGGTGGGGAAAAGGGTGTCTCCAAATGCACATGAACCCCCGCAGTCTCCATTCCAACATTGCCGGCTGCTCTTCTCCCAGCTAGGTCTGGCTGGATGGGAGAGGCGTCCACAACTTCATCTTTTGCGAAAAAATGAAAAGTTACTCAGAGAACTTCGGAATTTGGATTCTCAGGTAATTTCTTCTTTTTATTTCAAACTCTAAAATCAGCGTGATAGTGATTCTGTGGAGAATGATGTTACTTTTTCAATAACAGCAATAAAGATACCAACAATTTTTTTTAAAGAAATTTTTTTATTTTTTATTAATAAGTAAAGACTGGATTTTAAAGGGGAAATTTTACTCTAGAAAGGACAAAAAAAGAGAAAATTATTGCCTAAAAAAGAAGATGAAAAAGGACTATAGTTTATTTTTACACTCCACTAAATATATTATTTTAGATGAAAGCACAGTATATACAGTGAAATCCCGAATTTACGTTCTCGCATTATACGTTTTCCCGCTTAATACGTTCATCCAGTCAGGCCCCGGCAAAAGACCATGTTAAATAATAGGACGTTCACCTTGATCTTACATTTGCTCTAACTCCCGTTTCCCACTTTATATGTTCTTCGAGCCGTGAAAATGTTTTAAAATTTGCCGGAAACCTCTTCTGTTGACCAGACCATGTGACTTCTCCCTCCCCCCTCCTATTTCTTGCTTTCGCATTCCCCACGTGACCTTGAACTTCCAGAAGTTAGGTTTTCATGCTAGAGGAGGGAGGGAAGAGGCATGGTTCCCAGGAGGGGGGGAGGTACACAAGTTGCATTTGTCATACCTCCCTTGAGGGACAGGAAGGGAAAACGGCACTTCTTGCATATATGATTGATTAAAGTTCGATTAATTTTAATCTGAAGTTTTTTCAAGGACTCTATATCATTTGGTTATCAGAATAAAGCTGAAAACGCACAAGCTAAAGTGATCATTTTTTTCTATGGGCAGATAGGGCTATATTTTACTCACTGAGTGAAAAATATTCGTGTCAAATCAATTATGGGGGGGGGAGGGGGTGCGAAGTTGGGATAAATGTTTCTTCTATGTGAGGCAGAGAATGTTTTCTCTATGCTTATTGCGTAACTCGTATGTTATAAAGTGATGGGACCATGAAAAATGAGTGAATAAACGAGGGGTGCGGCAATATTTTCTGAGAGCAGCCAAATTTAGTGCACATCTAAATTCCATTAAAATGCATATTTGGCCAAAATAGCAAGGGGGTTGCCCAAGCGTGGTGCTGTCACACCATCTTCCACATCTTCCTACACATAGGTATATGCATCACGGCATGGTGCAAAGTGCATGAGAAACTACCTTCACCTTTTTCTCATTTGCAGGGGGACAGGGGGCGTTTGCTATCTCATGCCCCCTATTGTATCATCACTAGTCTTGTAATTACTGAAAAGTGCCAAGTATTTCTGCCCCGTTTTTTCTTGCTCGTGTCGAAGTGAGAGCCTCTTACACAAGACAGCTTAACCAATTAACATAATGGTGATAATCGATCTCCCGTCTCCTTTCCTCTGACGTCTAAAATTACGTTGTTACTTTTGAACCTGAATATGCACATTCAACGAACATAGCGTACCGCCAGTAAAAATTTAAAAAAAAGCCCATCTTCCCCTCACAGGAGCTCATTAATCTGCCACTGTGCACAGCTATGCAGTAATTGAAAGATTCAATCCTTTTCTCTTTCTTTAATGCCCGGCATCCGATATCTTGCTCATATGAACGAAGCATTTATATGACAGCATGGGAGAGTGTCTAATCAGTGATATTTCTCCCTCCCCCCTTCTTTCTTTCTGCAACTTGTCTCGGAATGAGCATAAGACTTGTTGTCTTAATGATAAGACTTGTTGAACTGCATTGGGGCCGCTCCACCACCTGGTTGTCTCCCCTTCTTACCATTATAAACTGGTCGGAGGGGTGCCTGCGAGCAGCAGGCAGCTGGCAACAGGCGCCAATGTTTTGTCTCGAAAAATGGCATTGTTTTGAATCTTGCCTACGAAGGTTGTTTTGCTTTGACGATAGGGAACACGAGCACCAGATAGAAATCGAGGACTTGAAAGAAAAAAATACCTTGAACAAAGAGAGCAGTGCAGGAAGGAAATGCACATAATGCCAAGAATAACATAATCGCCTCTTATTATCGGAACGATTCACATGCTGAAAATAAATCATGCAATATTAAACGTTGACGGGAAGACCAAAAAAAAAAAAAAAGGAAACACGTTATTGACGGGGAAACTATTGGTGGGAGGAGTGTTTGCCCTCCGCAAGACTTTTAAATCGTCGATTAATATGGATATAAATAACAATCAGTGGCTTGCCTAAAGGGGGTTGATGGGGGCCATAAGCCCCCCCTCCCTCTGGCCAGTATTAAAAAAAAAGAAGAACGTGAAAGGCAGGAAAAGATGGCAAAGTGAGGACTGACTACTATAAAAAGTATACGTAACCCCATCTCCCTTTCGAAAATTCTGCGCGCGAATTTATTGCAACATCTAAACATGCGTAAGTTTTTTTATATGTGAATGATATATACACTGTGCTTTCATTTAAAATAATATTTTTAGTGGAGTGGAAAAATAAACTAATAGTCCTTTTGTCATTTTCTTTTTTTGAAGGTAAAATACAGTGAATAATCTTACCATCCGATTTGATGAAATTTCTTTGAAACAACTTACCGCATTTCATAGCTTGCTGGCTGCCACTTGTACCTACCTGTCTTTGCCATTTCACTGACACTCAATACTGTTGTCACTGTCACATAGTCAAATTCAAACTATTCAGGTGTGCTGTTTACAACGCGTTTTTTACTGTTTAAACCCAGATCGCATTGTTGAAATAACAATCTTCAACATACTCCCAACACTCATGGAGAGAAGGTAAGGTAGAAGGTGCTTGTTCTTTCCTCTAAGCTGCACCAAACAGACAATTGTTGAATATTTTGTTTAGGGAAAATACAGTCATACAAAATATTTGATATCTTGTCAATAAAGGGATAAAGAAAGATGCTTTTAAAAAATGGAAGAAAGGGAATGTAGGCTGAAAAACTAGTGAATAAAGGGACCAGAAAGGAAAATATTTTTTGAAAAGAGAAAAGAAAGGGAAGTCAAAACCATGTAATCTTGTGGAAAATTATTAACGCTGTTGTTATTTATTCCATAGTCCATGTTGAAAAATGAAAAAAATGAATTCTCTTTATAATGTGGTCTCGATTAGTAAGGACAATACTGAAAATATAATACTATAATAAAATTAGAAAGACATAAAATGTCATTGCTTTGCATTTATCAGTTTAAAACAATTATACACTTGAATTACTAATAAAAGCAAACAATGTTATTTTGTAATGGCTATTAAATATGTTTAAAAAAGTAGTATATCCATGTTTGATACCCAGTGGAGACACATAGTGGGTCGGATCCCTTGTAGGTCCAGTCCTGATTAGCTTTTCTATGCATAAAGTGAACTTAAAAACTAATTCAAACAAAAAAAAAAAAAAAAAAAAAAAGTTGTACATAGAATGAGCAATAAAGTGTGTGAAATTACATGTGAAGGTTCTAGAGTTTGCATTTAATCTTTTTTTTTTTTTTTTTTAAATAATCTTCTTAAAGTACATAAATGTGAACCATCTGAGTATTTGAATTCATTCCTAGGCTTCTGACATTATTTTGTGTGACGTAAGTTGGAATTATGTGGAAAATTCAGTGAAAAATGCAGGCTCGACCAGGACTCGAATGCAGGTCTCTGGCATGCCATGCCATTGCTCTCCCAACTGAGCTACTGAACCAGCCCTGGCTTTGCCTGATTTTTCACTGCTGCTGTTTTATCTGTGTGAAATTGTCTCTTGTCTCTGTGCATAGTACATCTCCTATGTGTGCCAAATCTTAATGTAAGTTAGAATTATTTTGTATGATGTAAGTTATTAGATTAGTCTACTATCTACATGTTTAAACATTGTAACAAACAGTATTTCTAGGCACATGTTTTTTTGAATAATCTGAAATACATTAATATTTATCAGTTTAACACAGGAACTAATTTGTAATTGTCTACTTTGTTGGTGTAATCTGTATGATAGCAGAGTAAATAATAATTCATTATATTCATTCCTGTGGTATTTTGTCTGATTTGCAGCGTTGCAGAGAAACACATAAAATAGCTGTCATTTACGTTGCTGAAGGACAGGAAGACAAGAACTCTATTTTATCAAACATGTGTGGAAGTCAAGCATATGAAGAATTTATTGCAGGGTTGGCTTGGGAGGTAATTGCAATTTAGATTATTTAACTGCTACTTATAATGTATGAATTAGTGGCACATGCCCACATATTTATGTAAGAAATAAAACATGTTACTGTACGCGTGTTCTTCTGTTGTGACGTTAATATTTTACAGTGATCATATTGCTTCCCAGGAGGAAATCAGTTTCTCTTTCTGAAAAATGCGATGTAATTATCGTGAAAGTAATGACTCACAACAGAAGACCACGTGGAAGACGAAGCTAGCTTGAATTTACAAATCCAAAGTTGGTAGAACAGTGCATAAAACTATGCTGTGTTTTTTTAGATTAGTATTTCGCTTGTATGCATGCAGTTCTTTATTATTGCTCTTTTAGTCTGTTTTATGATAGCTGTTAAATCTTACAACAAATCCTTTCAAACTTAAAAGAAGACAGTTTATTGCAGAACCTGTTTTCCCATGGACATTCCACTTTCAGCTGTCCCTCTAATTTGCCTGAATTTGTTCAGGATCGTATCTAATGTAGACAGGCTGTAAGACCTTTATTTATTTATATAGTTAGTTATATTTTTGTTTTATCTCAACAAATTAATTTATTCAAACAGAGGAAGAAGCTGAACACAATTTATTAATAATCTTCAGTGAACTTCAACCAGGAAGGTAGTTCAAAAAGTGAATAAACTTGTATAAGCATTTAAAGTGTGCAGGTCATAATGAAACACATGGGTTAAATGAAGATGATGAAACCAGTTTTTTTTAATCACTTCAAGAATGCACCAGGCGAAAGCATCAGTTGCAGTATTTTGTTAATGGACACTTTCCACCAGGCTTACAGCACGAAGAAGTAACCTCCATTATAGATGTTATTTCTCATTTTAATCACATTTAAGACATAGATTTTGTGCATATAGATTTTGTGCATGTTGCTTATTTTTGTTTTCTGTTCAAATTGAATTGTATTTTGTGCACCTGTGGGCTTTTGAAGCAGTAGATTGCACTTCACAGGCTTCACTGAAGGACTTAAGGTCCAGTTGAATTAACTTATTTAAAGTGTTAAACTTGTGTGACTTTCAGAACTTGCTGCATGTATCGTAGTAGAGTATTGGAACCTCTCTCATTGGTTTTCTTTATGTGTGCTTTATCCTTGTCTTTTGTGGAGATCAAAGGTGTGACTTAACCGTAAAAGCCTATTTTAACCATTGCTAACCAATTGACTGTATATGGGGTGGATATGATGGGTTTCCACTTATAGAAGACTTACTTAGCATATTTTTCAGACAATGAAGCTGTATGTTTTTATTATAAGTGTTAATAATTTCATCATCATAACGTATGAAGACTAAGAGGGGGATCGAAGATAGGCTTATGACAGCCTTTAGCCATTCGCTTGCTAAGCGAGAGGAACGTTGTAAGAGAAAGGGGTTAGCTCTGGAGAGCAACGCCGACACCTAAACTGCAAGGGGACTAGCCCCGTAAAATAAGAACGCACTGACGTCTATTTAAAAACACTACCTTTGTCTGAACAGGCAGGGGGAGGAAAGACATAAGGAAAGTTCATTACCTGAAGTTCTGGGGCGATCTCTTCTCCGCTGGTCCTCGTTGTAATATGGCCCTACTCTGTAAGAAAACTGACGAGGAAACAACTCCGGGCTCCAAACTCTGTACTTTCGTAGACCGATATTCTAAATGATAACTTTAACTTCCCAATGTTCGCTCCTTTTTCTAAACTTACGATGCCTGTGGAGCTCTCTCTCGATAACCGGATTCAACGTAAACTGAAAACAACTAGAAACAGAGTTCTTTTGTAACTACTTCATTTGACGGAAAACTGAAGACAACTAAGAAAGATATTTTCTCACACAACCTATTTAAATGAAATTCGAACTATCGGCCATTACAACGGTTGCCTCGATTGCGTCCTTTGGCAACGTTAGTTCTGTGGGGAAAACGCTGATTCCTGATTTCATTTCCTAATGCAATGTCAGCAGAGTTTCTCCAACTTCTGAAGGTCGCTGCCGTGATGAGCTTTTAAGAAGCTCTTTTTCAATGCTTCAGCTGGACCCTTTTTATTACATGATAAGCTTATTTATTTATGATGCCCAGCTCCTAGGTTAATACGTGATAGGATAATAATTCACCATTTAGTCTTTGGCTGGGTCAGAAGACGAACCTCTCCACCTTTTTCTGATCATCTACTACTCCTCTTTCCACTGTGTTTCCACCAACATCGTGGTTTTGCCTTTTTCCCCTATCCTTGTGCAATGTATGCTTTCACTGGCATTGTTTCAGTCCCATGCTCTTTATGTCTGAAATATTCTGTCTTGCAGCTTCACTCTCTGTTTAATTTACCTACCTGCCACTTGGAACTACATCCCTGTGAGAGCCTTAGATTCCTCAACCATCAGCTTCCACTATCCTCCCTCACCCTCCCTCCCTCCCATTGTATTATTCTATCTATTTATCTTCCACATCTTCTGTCATGGCTGGATTGACTAGTCCAGCGGAGCTTTAATGCATACATGCACCTCTAATCCTTTCCTTTCTTTTCTAATGACAAGGAATGTGATGTCGTCGTAATGGTGATAACCCCATGTGCATTATTATTTTCATGTTTTGCAGTCCTTTTGTACTGATATTAACATGTGTGGACAATGCATCTACTTACATATAAATTCATTATAGGGAAAAGGTGATAACTGTACTGGCTTCCCACCAAAAGAGCAGATGACAGTACAGGGCTGTGTCAGCAAAAACCCACCATTTCTGCATTCCCAACAGTGGCCTGGGCATTTTGTGGCCTATTCTCTGCTGGTGCGGCAGAGCTTCTTACTTTCTTCTGTGGTAAACCAGAGGACCCGAGTGCATCGGCTATGGCACCAAGTGACTCGGGACATGTTGGGGAGCCAGTACAGTTATGCCTTTTCCCCAATAAGGCAGAGTTTCTGAAGATGTTCTTCTAGGTTTCTAAGCTCTCTCAGACTTAATACACTGCACATTTAATGTTGTAGGTAACTTTAGACTGAAGTGCAATTTTGTATTGGCAGGTGGAACTGGAAAGTCATACAGGATTCCTTGGAGGGCTTCAGCGCAACAAAACAACTGGGGAAACAGCCCCTTATTATGCAACATCATTCCTTGAGGTCATATTTCATGTGTCTACCAGAATGCCCTCTTGCAATCAAGAATCCCTGTTGCAGAAGGTATTGTCATTTAATGTATCCTGTTTGCTTTATATTTAAATAATGTTTTTGGCTATTTGTGGTTGAAGTTCTGCATCCAAGATTTTTTGAAGAGTTAACCATTTCATTACCTTTCTTGTAGACTTTTACCCACATGGTTCTTAGTAGGACTGAGCTGATACCACTTTCAACTAATCCAATACCTATTAATCACAAATTATTTAACACACTACTGGTGCAAATTAAATAAAATTTCAAGATTTGAATAATTTGCAGGATAATTAGGTTTCATGCATGCTGCATTGTTGCAGATCCCGTGAGATGCCCAAACTCTGGAAAAGTATTGGTTGGTACCATTAATTAAATTTAAACCGATGCTTTCCAATAACTTTTTAATTAAAAATGAGGTCAGAAAGTACGGCACAGAATTTGAATGAATAAACATAGGTACAATAAACTAGGGATGTGACGAAGCTGAAAATTCACCGATGCCGATGTACTCGCCGATAATTTTTGGAACCGATACCGATGCCGATATTTAACCGATTCCGATACATAAGGTTATTAAACAGAAATGGGATGTTATTTTCAGCATGACAAAAATAAATTTGCTATGTACATTTCTATTGCATATCATATGTATATGCATATATATTCTCAAGAGATGTAAATGTACATTTGCATCTACAAAAGGTGGTTATGTGAACCTTTAAGAAGAACATGGATTCTCAAGAGATTCAACATTAGTCCACAAGCAGCTCTTTGAAATGCAAAATGAATTCCTGTTCTTAATGTTGGAAATTTACTGCTGCCAGATTCAACTTCAGAAACACGAGATTTGGAAGCACTTCAGGAAGTAACCTACTTCTTTCTTCTCTTATTCCAAATCTGTTCAGCAACACTGAACAGTCAATCACTGAATACTGATGCAGCAGGTATGCCCAAGTATTTTCTCAGCACTTGCTTCAGGTTTGAATACTCATTTTTGAATTTCCAATACAACAGCAGATCCTGGTTCAGCAATGTACTGTTTTATTTCCGATTTATAGTTAGGTTGATCCTCTGAATGAGAGTTTGCAATAATTTTATTACAAAAACTCTACAATAATGATGAATCATAACCTAATTTTCAATAAATCTTACAAAACTAATATATAAAATTTATTAGAAGGTAAAACTCTAATATAATCTGTACCGGTTTAAATATCGGATTTTTGCCGATTCCGATACCGATGCCGATATGTCAATTTCGGCCGATTTTCATACATCTGTAATCGGCTTCGGCACATCCCTACAATAAACCATACACATATGTATCAGGTGGTTATAATTAAAGTGACGGTGTTCAGAGTGGTACAGCACAGGCTGTAATGAGAGTAGCAGTCTGAAACTTCGTAGATATGCTAATGAAGCAATGCGCTCGCAAATTATGAAAAAAAAAAAAGTTCCAATTCTTGCCACCAGGGTAAAAAATGGCGCTGTAAGCAGTCAAAACTTGGTATAGTTACAGGAAAAACACTATAAATTGCAGAAAACAATACTCTTTGTAATAAAATATTGCTACAATTTCACTATTCGAATTACATGAACATTACTAAAGGAAAAAGCAACAAGCGTCACCAACCACAACCAGGGTAGCTCACACAATGGTTAGGCAATGTCACTGACTTTGACGTCAGAGTTACGGAAAATTCCACATTTTCACTGCTTACAGCACCATTTTTTACCCTGGTGGCGAGAATTGGAACTATTTTTTTTTCTTCATAATTCGCGAGCGCATTGCTTCATTAGCATATCTACGAAGTTTCAGACTGCTACTCTCATTACAGTCCGTGCTGTACCACTCTGAACACCGTCACTTAATTATAACCACCTGGTATCTACACCCTGACTACCTGTTTGTATTTTTCTGTCAAATGAGGCATTATCCAAATGATGATGTCATACAACAATTAATTGAATTCCTGAAGTAAAATAAAAAATAAAATTGGGGATCACTCAGGCATAGCCAGTCCCACTGAACTAGTGATAAGATAATAAAATGAAATAAAATTTCCTTCATTGTTACATTGTGGTTGTTGAATCTATCAATTAGGAATGGAACAGACTGATTGACACACAATTGACTTAGCTAATAGAAACATATCCATAAAAAGGGCCATTAATTTACTATCCTCGAATTCTGTAAATAGTTTGTGATTAAATGCAAGTTCATACCGTTTTGTTACTTTTTGAAGAATATAAAGAACATTTGCCAGTTTTTATCAGGTGGTTTGACTTATCAGTTATCGGTATTTGTAAATTTCATGTCTGTTCTTGATATAGGAAGTAGTTTAAATTTCATATTGCTGCATTCCAACTGTGAACACTTAGCAAAACTTGTAGATCAGTATGATATAGCCGAGCATAATAGTAATACTCTGACATATGGAGGTACAGTCAACTCTCGATTCAACGACCTTTCACAGTTCCCAGGAAAAGGGTCGTTATTTCGAAGGGGTCGTTATTGGAATTTGCACCAATTTTCAGCTTAAAGGTAGCTCAAACGGACACAAAGATGCCTAGGAGATGGTAACACCATTTATCCTGGTAGTTATACAACCTGTTATGCACAGGATGCGTGTTGTGAGAAGGAAAATAGAACATGAAAAAGTTTTCACAAAAGAGAATTTAAAATAATGTTACTTTGTTTCAATTGTACACAGTCGTTGCTTTTCCAGGAAATTCTTACAATTCTAGTTAATGAGAAACCCGTTTCCACTGAGACCTATGGAAAGGAAAACAATCTCTCGCTTATTGCAAGCGAAACTCGAAGAATCTTGACACCAGTCAGACTGGTGCCAGCAAAAGTCGGGAGATAATCGGGCAGAATGAATGTTGGATTTTATGCGGGTTTACTGGAGCATTGTCTGTTACAAGATTAACTGGTAAGATTAGATCTCTCGGGAGAAACAACACAACCTCTCTAGGTACCAGACAAAAAAAATAAAGGCAAGGCTGTAATTTTCATTCTGGTTCGGCTGTGTAAAATACATCGTAAAAAAAAAGTCACTTTTCTTTGCTTCAACCAACTTCATTCACCCTCCTTCCCCATTCAAGGGAGCAGTCCAAACTCCTTCCTTGACTTGCATTGTAATCCAGCGTGAAAAAGGAAATGCGCAACTTGCGATCTATTTTCACCCAAAGCGTATTGTAGGACAGGTCATTAAACAACGTGGCAGTTGATAATCATTCGGGTTTGGAATGGAATTTCACTTTAAACTGTATATTTAGTCCCGATTAGCCCATCAGCATAAAATGAACTGAAAACAAGCTTTATGAAACTGCGCATTTTCACATATCAAAATGGTAGATCGTTATTTACTCTCACGTTAATCGACGATTTAATGTTGGATTTAGGAGTATTCTCGATGTCAAACACCCACCCCTCCAAACGTTTTAACCTTGAATAATGTCTTTTTAATCAGTCTCAGCGACCATTCCTACATTGAACACACTTTTTTTTTCCTCCACATGAATGGTTCTGAAGAAAGGTAAATTAAATTTACAGTTGTGCTTATCAGAAGGCGCAGAACATGAAGTTATTTTAACTCTTGTTTTGCTTTCTGGAGATCGAATTTCATTATCTTCAAATCAAAACAGCTTTGCGAGATTCAAAACAATAACTTTTTTCTTCGCGCTGGATGAGTCATCGCTGTTATCTGCAAGCAAGAGCTTAGCAGACGCTAGACAAAACACTGGCGCCAGCTGCATCGTAAAAACAAAGAGACCGGCTGGAAGTTCGAGCAACAGGTGGCGGAAGAGAAAAGTCCCAGCATTTTAAAGATAACGCAACTGTCGAAGACGGAACTTTTAACAGCAGTGTAAAGAAGAAAGAAATGACCCTTACTTTACGTTTTACCACGCAACAGACAATAATACGGGCAATATTTCCTATGCAGACAACAGCATTAAAAAAAATATATATAATAAATAAATTTAAAAAAACAACTGAATTCTTCAATTATCAACATTGCCGTGCACACCAGTGGCGGAGAATGAGCTGGGGAAAGGGGGTGGTCCCTTTTTGTTTTACTTGTTCTATGGTTTTTGTTCGTTTTCAAGAATATATCCAGAACTGGTTGCCCCATTTTAGACGTCAAAGGAAAGGAAGAGGGATGGGTCCTTTTCCACCCTCGCCTGTAATCAGCCCGCATCAGCAAGAAAATCGTGGCTGAAACAATCTGCATCGCACCCCCCCCCCCTACGTTTCCTTACAGGAAAAGAGGGAGAAGTCAGTAAGCCAACGGAACACTTTTTTTAGCAGATATTACAACATCGACACAATTAGGAAAACATATGAAGTGGGAAACGGGAGATATAATGCACGTAAGATCGAAGTAAACTTTTGTGGAAACCTGGATGTCAACGCATTAAGCGGGTTGACGATCTTTAGTTCACCTATGTGGTTTTGATTATCTCTAACAGTTTCGCTTTTTTATGAAGTGTTGCAGGGAACAAATAACACATTTTGAATGAAAGCGGTTACCGGAAGTTGTCGGCTACAAGGCCGAGAGTTGCTCACTCACGGGAACCTGCTGAACTCTAGGTCAGAGCTGGACAGATGGGCCAGACTTCCAGGCGCCACACATCTGTATTTTCGAACATTCCTGCGATCTTATCTCTCAAGGTGGTGTATTTATCGATGAAAGAGCTTGACCTGCCATACACATTGGCAAAGACTGCAAGTCCAGCAGTCATTTCGGGCTGCTCCCACCCTCCCCCGCCAGTTTTCAGCAGCTCTTAGGACAAGGAAACAAAAGGTCGATTTAAAATAACATCCAAGCACATTCGATCTTCTCTTCTCGCCTATCCAAGAGAAAGCGTGGCAAAACAAGCCTGGCGCGTTGGGTAGCGGCTGTCGGGTGCGGGGTAACATTGGTGCGCTTGAGGGAGGGGAGGGCAGAGGTCAAGTGCTATTGGATATCACTCAAGCATGGTGTGGTGGTGTCTATTTTTAGTTCAGACCCAATTGTGAGCGGTAGAGCGCTCGTGAAGGAAATGAGTGGGGGAAAAACAACGCATTTTTCGGCCGATTTCCTTCAATTTTTCAACTTTTTTTTTTCAAATTTTTCTATCTTTTTCTAAATTTTTCACGGTTCCCGGGAAAAGGGTCGTTACTTCGAGAGGGTCGTTATACCCGGGGTCGTAGAATCGAGAGTTGACTGTATTGTGAATTTGCAATTAGTCCATGTGTTCATCTCTTTCCTAATTTTTCATTTTTGCCAACTAAATTTATATGTGAATTACGGTAACCACAGCATAAAATGTATCTTCTGTTTCAGACTCGCCACTTGGGAAATGATGAAGTACACATTGTTTGGTCGGAGCATTCAAGGGATTATCGCCGAGGAATCATTCCAACAGAATTTTGTGATGTTCTTATCGTTATATATCCACTTCCCAATAAACTGTATCGCATTCAAGTTTCTCGCAAATCTGAGGTAATTTTTTTTTTTTTTTTTTGTACATTCTGGTTATCATAGTGGTGGAAAGAGAGTAATCTATGTGCATTTAAACAAGTTAAGTTACAAATATATTTATATCCATTAAATGTCAATTTCAAACCTTGTTATTCAATAGGATTACACAATACGTTCTTCAGGGGGTCAAAGTGAAATAAATTGAAATGCAGAATACTGCAAAATCTGTGAAAACCTTTTGCTTTATTCGTACCATGAAGATTGATAACATATTCTTTTTAGGTGGGTATAAAATTAGTTTAAAAAACTACTTATGTGAGTGAGTATGCAATTGTTGAAGAACAACATTTCAGGGTACAACTGCCCCTTCGTCAGGTTCACATTTCTTTCTAAGCACTAAAACAATTCTGCGTTGTAAAGTGTAATATGAGGATTAAGTAGAGGGTTGGGTTAAAAACACTTGAAAACTGTACCTGACATATTTAAATTTAAAAAACCTCACTATTTAAAAGACCCATTAAATCCGAAAACACCTGTATCCATTAAGATCCCTTAGAAACGGGAACTCGTAAAAGAGAATAAAAAAAAATAAAGACATGCACGATTGCACAGCTGGCACTGTGGAACAACTTCAATCGGAGAAGAGGTGAATGCTATTTCCCCTCTATCCTTTTCATTGACATAGATGGAGGGGAGAGTAGGAAAGGGATAGAGCAAATAGCATTCACCTCTCCGATGGAAGTTGTTTCACCAGTGCCAGTTGTGTAATCTTGCGTGTTTTTATTTTTTGTTATTCCTTTTTACGAGTTCCTGTTTCTAAGGGATCTTAATGGATACAGATGTTTTCGGATTTAATGGGTCTTTTAAATAGTGAGGTTTTTTAAATTGAAATATGTCAGGGACAGTTTTTAAGTGTTTTTAACCCAACCCTCTACTTAATCCTCATATTACACTTTACAACGCAGCATTATGTTTTAGTGCTTAGAAAGAAATGTGAACCTGATGAAGGGGGCAGTTGTACCCTGCAAGGTCGTTCTTTAACAATTGCATACTCACTTATGTAAGTAGTTTTTTTAAACTAATTTAGTATTGTTTTTATATCATGAAGACCGAGTGTATCATGCAGGAAAATCTAAAATCTGGGAATGTTAAATCGCGGTTCAAATGTAATTAGTTGTAATAAATGTATACGTGTCTCTATTTGTCAAAGAATATATCTTTACTTGATCCATTGTACATTATTTTTAGAAGTCTACGTTTATCGCAGTAATTTTGATGTAAGCATTCTGTTTGCTTAGAAGATGTGCAGTAACTAAAAAATTATGTTAATTAGGTAGGGAATACTTCTTTGTTTCCGTGTTACCTTCAGAAGAAATAATAGTAATCTCACTACCAAAGTTTCCTGGTTGAAGTCCCAACCAAGACATTGGTGTTTCGTCATGCTTGCTATTTCATCACTTTCATCTCATCATTCATCCATATTGTCATTTTTACCTGAAGAGGTAAAAAAGTGAATTATATAACCTAACAATTGTTGCTTTGTAAAAGTTTGCTGACTTCCCATTGTTCACCATTGGATTTTGTAAGGATTAAACCAACAGAACATTTTAATTTGGACTTAAATGAACCATCACTCGTTTCATCATTCGTCACTATTGTCACAGTTAATCCAAGATGTAGAAAAGGAACATAATTACATGAGAATGATTAAAGTTATGAAAAAACTGAACACATCATTGTGTTTCTCATTAAATTCTGACATGCCAAATGGCCACCGTTCTATTTAAGAAAATTAGAGTTACTCCAAGATGGTGGCCAACTTGGTAGTACAGCCTTGATGGCTTTCCCTCACCTGCATCATGTCTTAAAACATTTGATAGACGTGTGTCAGCTCGTTTGTCTTTTATTAGGGATGGGACATATTAATCTGTGCTCTAAAGCACATCAGTGTATCGATTTATCAGTAAAATTACCAATTATTTTACTGATCCGATATATCTATAAATATCTGATAATTTAGTGCAACATTCTACCATTTTGTTATAATTTTTGTAGATAATCTGCATGCTCAACTTTTACAAAAAGTAAATGTCTAAATATGCACCGTCTCTTGCACTGCAGTCACCTCAAAACACACATTTATTACGGAGGTCAATGAACCATTCAGGTCTTCAAGGACCATTTGGAATTTTATATCGGATCGGTAGAATATTGGTATCGGTAAATTTTATGTCAGTACTTTATCAATATCGGCCAAAATTTCATATTGGCCCCTCCCTATCTTTTATATAAGTTTACTCCAATATTACAGCAATCTTGCCGACATGGCATGGAGGATGGATTTCTGCTCCCGCCCACATCATGTTTTTAGATACCCTGCATGATGCAGGAAAGGTGTCAAATTCAGGATAGATTTGTTACATACAGGAATGTAGAATTGGGGTTTCACTGTGCAAGAGACAAGTACAAAGGGCACTGCTGTGGCTACAGTGTTGCTATGTTTGTGTTAAATTCACTTACTCTCAGCTAGGCTAAGCAGGATTGGACTCACCAGTTAAAAGTGGGATCCAGAACACTGTGCATTGTGCCTCCACCAGGAATCAAACCCAGCCTTCTTGATTACAAGGCATAGTATTAACACTACACCATCAGGCAGACTCTGCAGTGGCTACAGTTGGGCACATACAGACACTAATGTAACATATGAGAAAGCAATTATAAAAGAAATGTACAAGATATTGGCGTCGATAAGAAAACATAGCAGTTTCTTACATTACATTGTACAGTACCTACCCAAGTATGTACGGTGTGATGACACAGAATTGTTCCATTTACAGGTTCCATACTTCGGGCCTTTGTTTAATGAAGCTATTGTAGATCACAAAGTACTGCCGGGACTTGTGCGAGCCACTGCCATCAATGCTTCAAGAGCCAAAAGAAGCATGCTGAGCTTCTACCAGAACTAGTAAGTATCTGTTAGGTAAATTAAGTACATATTTGTGCCAAAATTCGAATTTTTTAAAAAATCTTTGAATCATTTACATATAGGTCATTGATTCTATTCCTGGGTTATGTCATATGAATTATTTACTTCACAGCTATGAAGAAAGAGCCAAAGCATTGGAAACTGTTGTGCAGAACCACAAAGATTCAACAACATTTGAGGAGTTCACTGCCCAGGTGTATTCACCAGTTCAGAGTGCATCACCATTTTATCCTGGTTCTACCCGATCATCAGGTAGGAAAGTAGTATCGTACTTTGTTAATTATTTTTTTTCCTGACATGTGTAAGACTTTGTCTTTCCCGGTCATCAAGTTTTCTTTCTGTGTGCTTCTTTTTGTAGCTTGCATGTTTATATTACACACACACACATACACACATACACATAAAACAGTCAACTTAGCCTCAATTCACAACAATATAAATATTTACACAAATATCCTATACATGCTAAATCCTTCGGTTTTGAGGTGACACATTAACTCTTGTATCTACATTAGCTTCATAATCTCTACTATTGTCTTGTTGTCTCTATATATCAACCTTCTTGCATACAGATATACAGAATGCTAACAACATATAAAATGATTTGTCTAATTTAGTGGTGCTGGATTTAAAAAAAAAAAATGATGATCAAATAATTTAAACACAGTGCTATTGAAGACTGATGGGGATGCATCCCATCCAGTATGTTTGTGTTCATTTTTGTTTGATGTTTCATCCATTTAATCTATCACTCATCCTCATTCTTTTGATTAACATACTGACTTTAACACCACATCAAATAACCAAATATTAGGCTGAACAGATACCAATGTTGACTGATATTCATACAGATTCCCACTGATATAATGGTGATATTTGGGAATTGAAACAGTTTTTAAAGTAGTTCAGAATATATTTTCAAATGTAGTTTGTATTGGAACTAGATTATATCAATCTGCAAGAGTTTTTCTTTAAAATATTCATAATTTCATATAAGATAATTATTTAAATACGGAGAAAACTAGTACTCACTTTTATCCGCGAAGCTGTTTTTTCTTCTTTTTCGATTAATTTCAGTGGCCACTGCCACCATCCTCGTTGGAACTTGCTGCGCTGTTGCTTGGCGTGCGTCTTTTGTTCGTAGTTCTCTGGCTGCCGTTAGGTGCGCTGCTAGGTGCGCTGTGCGTCTTGGTGCGTCGTCTGCTATTTCCGGGCGATAACTGCTGCAGTAGTGGAATCCAAGTATGGTGCGCTTGCCCGCTATCGATGTTTAGCTCGTGCGGGAAGTGCATTATGGCGTGCGTTTCCTTGATTTTGGTGTCTATGAGCGTGTGGGCAGTGTGTTTGACTCGAACCTTTTGAATTTTATGGCTATTATATTTGATATGTCTAGCAAGACCAGTAGTGGGTTGGGCTTTTTTCGCATCTGCTAGGTGCTGTTGGATTCTTTCATTGACAGATCTGATGGACCTGCCGATGTAATGAGCCTTGCATTCACACTCTGCATCATATACACCTGGGTTGTCAAGGGGGGAGAGGAAGTACCGTTTGTGCTTGTTCAGTTTGTCAGTTATTTTGGAGTTGGGTTTGTGCGCTACTTTGATACCAAATGGGAGAAGGGCTTTGGCTATGCGGTTGGAAGTGGTGGGATGGTAGGGGAAGGCAAACCATTTATATTGGTCACTGGGGGTTGGTTGTGGCTGGGTTGCTTGTGGATGGGTTGATTGTGGTAGGTTAGGGTGTCTGACCTGTATTTCCGCCTTACTGCACCAAGTGGAGAGTTGTGATTCAGTGTAGCCATGTTTCAGGGCTATTTCTGTGATGGTGGCTATCTCCTCTCGTAGATCCTCTTCTTTGCCACAGTAGGAGAAGGCTCTTCGATAAAAGTTTAGCCACACATTGGCTTTTTGCTTAGGGGGATGGCTAGAGAGAGCATGTATGTACTGGTTGCCTGCATCCGGTTTTCTGTAGACGGTGGTTGTGAATTTGTTAAGTGCACGGCTGATGGTGATGTCCAGGAAGTTGATTTTACCAAGTTTTTCATGCTCTACGGTGAAGTTGAGCCTGGGGTGGATGCTATTTAGTTTGTCTACTAGGAGGTTGAGTTCTTCTGCCTTTTTATATACAACTATTGTGTCGTCCGCGTACCTTCCATATCGGATGTGTTGTAGTTCTGGAGTGTGGAGTATCTCTTTTTCAGCCAGGTGCATGACGATGTTGGCTAAAGGAGCTGATAGTGGGTTGCCCATCGCAAGGCCCTCGGATTGGTTGTAGAATTTATCTTCAAACTGAAAGTAATTGTGTTTTAGACAAACTTCCAATAGTCTGGTTATCTCTTGTACCTCTAGGGCTGGGATTCTGTTAGTTGTCAGCCATCTTTCCACCGAACGTAGTGCTAGGTCTATGGGGATTGAACTGTACATATCTACTATATCAATGCTGGCTAGTTTTGCACTGTCAGCTTGCACTATTGAAGTTACCAGATTTTTAGCATCGGCACTGTTGCGGAACACGTATGTAAGTTTGTGGTTGAAATGAGATATTTTGTTTTTTAGCCAGTTTGTTAGGTGAACTGTGGGGTAATTGAAGCCAGCTATTATAAGTCGCATGGGGATTCCAGGTTTATGAGTTTTAGGAATGCCATAGGCAATGGCAGGTGAAGGGTGGGGATTGAGGAGGAATTTTGTGGTCTTGTTCACTAAGTATGGCACTAGATTTCACTGCATTTTTCACAATTCTATTGTACCTGTCTGTGGGGTCTTTTTTGATGACACTGTACGAGTCACTGTTTAGCTTGTCTATCACTTTCGTGGAGTAATCACCTTTGTGCATGATTACGAACTGGTTTGTTTTGTCGGACTTTAGACACCAAACATCATTGGTGTTTAGCCATTTGCCAAAATCGGAGAGGACAGAAGAGATTTCTTGGTGCACTGGATTAGGTTTCCTGGTTTCACTGTTGGTCATCACTTTTTGAAAAATTCCGGCTGCTGACGTTCTGATGTTTTCCGAATCTTGGGGTTTGGGAGCAAAACAAGCTGCTTTTTCTGCCGCACATATGAGGTCGAGGGTGGGTGGCTTACTGTTTTGTACATTAAACTTATCGCCGTAGGCAAGGAGTTCTTTGAATTTGTTGGGGATTGAGAGATTTGACAGATTTATTATGTTTTTTCCATGTCCGTCATCTGGGTTGATTGCATTTTCACTCGGCCACGTTCCTCCCAAGTGGTGAAGTTTGTTGCGTAAAGACCTAGTTTTTTGGTTTTCCAAGATTTGCAGCATGTATTCGATGTTATTCTTAGCATGCTCCCACTTAGCGGGTGGTAGCGTGGTTTCCAGTCTATTTCTTTGTCGTTCGCACGTGTGAGCCAGTCGGCGAATTTCTGCATGTTTGTCGGAAATAACGGCGGAAAGCGCACGTTTTTGTGAAATATGGATAACGTTCTTCATTCTGTAGCTGCTATTTTGCACTTTCCACTGGATGAACTTGGGAAAAACATCGCACCGTTTGCACGCTTTCAAGAAAATTACGTCTAAACGACGCACAAGTAACTTACGTTCGTTCCGTTCGTATTCCCGTAATTCCTTCACACGCGAAGGTTCTGTATTCATGATTGGGGAAAGAGAGACGCGGTAGTATATAAATACGGAGAAAACTAGTACTCACTTTTATCCGCGAAGCTGTTTTTTCTTCTTTTTCGATTAATTTCAGTGGCCACTGCCACCATCCTCGTTGGAACTTGCTGCGCTGTTGCTTGGCGTGCGTCTTTTGTTCGTAGTTCTCTGGCTGCCGTTAGGTGCGCTGCTAGGTGCGCTGTGCGTCTTGGTGCGTCGTCTGCTATTTCCGGGCGATAACTGCTGCAGTAGTGGAATCCAAGTATGGTGCGCTTGCCCGCTATCGATGTTTAGCTCGTGCGGGAAGTGCATTATGGCGTGCGTTTCCTTGATTTTGGTGTCTATGAGCGTGTGGGCAGTGTGTTTGACTCGAACCTTTTGAATTTTATGGCTATTATATTTGATATGTCTAGCAAGACCAGTAGTGGGTTGGGCTTTTTTCGCATCTGCTAGGTGCTGTTGGATTCTTTCATTGACAGATCTGATGGACCTGCCGATGTAATGAGCCTTGCATTCACACTCTGCATCATATACACCTGGGTTGTCAAGGGGGGAGAGGAAGTACCGTTTGTGCTTGTTCAGTTTGTCAGTTATTTTGGAGTTGGGTTTGTGCGCTACTTTGATACCAAATGGGAGAAGGGCTTTGGCTATGCGGTTGGAAGTGGTGGGATGGTAGGGGAAGGCAAACCATTTATATTGGTCACTGGGGGTTGGTTGTGGCTGGGTTGCTTGTGGATGGGTTGATTGTGGTAGGTTAGGGTGTCTGACCTGTATTTCCGCCTTACTGCACCAAGTGGAGAGTTGTGATTCAGTGTAGCCATGTTTCAGGGCTATTTCTGTGATGGTGGCTATCTCCTCTCGTAGATCCTCTTCTTTGCCACAGTAGGAGAAGGCTCTTCGATAAAAGTTTAGCCACACATTGGCTTTTTGCTTAGGGGGATGGCTAGAGAGAGCATGTATGTACTGGTTGCCTGCATCCGGTTTTCTGTAGACGGTGGTTGTGAATTTGTTAAGTGCACGGCTGATGGTGATGTCCAGGAAGTTGATTTTACCAAGTTTTTCATGCTCTACGGTGAAGTTGAGCCTGGGGTGGATGCTATTTAGTTTGTCTACTAGGAGGTTGAGTTCTTCTGCCTTTTTATATACAACTATTGTGTCGTCCGCGTACCTTCCATATCGGATGTGTTGTAGTTCTGGAGTGTGGAGTATCTCTTTTTCAGCCAGGTGCATGACGATGTTGGCTAAAGGAGCTGATAGTGGGTTGCCCATCGCAAGGCCCTCGGATTGGTTGTAGAATTTATCTTCAAACTGAAAGTAATTGTGTTTTAGACAAACTTCCAATAGTCTGGTTATCTCTTGTACCTCTAGGGCTGGGATTCTGTTAGTTGTCAGCCATCTTTCCACCGAACGTAGTGCTAGGTCTATGGGGATTGAACTGTACATATCTACTATATCAATGCTGGCTAGTTTTGCACTGTCAGCTTGCACTATTGAAGTTACCAGATTTTTAGCATCGGCACTGTTGCGGAACACGTATGTAAGTTTGTGGTTGAAATGAGATATTTTGTTTTTTAGCCAGTATGGGCAACCCACTATCAGCTCCTTTAGCCAACATCGTCATGCACCTGGCTGAAAAAGAGATACTCCACACTCCAGAACTACAACACATCCGATATGGAAGGTACGCGGACGACACAATAGTTGTATATAAAAAGGCAGAAGAACTCAACCTCCTAGTAGACAAACTAAATAGCATCCACCCCAGGCTCAACTTCACCGTAGAGCATGAAAAACTTGGTAAAATCAACTTCCTGGACATCACCATCAGCCGTGCACTTAACAAATTCACAACCACCGTCTACAGAAAACCGGATGCAGGCAACCAGTACATACATGCTCTCTCTAGCCATCCCCCTAAGCAAAAAGCCAATGTGTGGCTAAACTTTTATCGAAGAGCCTTCTCCTACTGTGGCAAAGAAGAGGATCTACGAGAGGAGATAGCCACCATCACAGAAATAGCCCTGAAACATGGCTACACTGAATCACAACTCTCCACTTGGTGCAGTAAGGCGGAAATACAGGTCAGACACCCTAACCTACCACAATCAACCCATCCACAAGCAACCCAGCCACAACCAACCCCCAGTGACCAATATAAATGGTTTGCCTTCCCCTACCATCCCACCACTTCCAACCGCATAGCCAAAGCCCTTCTCCCATTTGGTATCAAAGTAGCGCACAAACCCAACTCCAAAATAACTGACAAACTGAACAAGCACAAACGGTACTTCCTCTCCCCCCTTGACAACCCAGGTGTATATGATGCAGAGTGTGAATGCAAGGCTCATTACATCGGCAGGTCCATCAGATCTGTCAATGAAAGAATCCAACAGCACCTAGCAGATGCGAAAAAAGCCCAACCCACTACTGGTCTTGCTAGACATATCAAATATAATAGCCATAAAATTCAAAAGGTTCGAGTCAAACACACTGCCCACACGCTCATAGACACCAAAATCAAGGAAACGCACGCCATAATGCACTTCCCGCACGAGCTAAACATCGATAGCGGGCAAGCGCACCATACTTGGATTCCACTACTGCAGCAGTTATCGCCCGGAAATAGCAGACGACGCACCAAGACGCACAGCGCACCTAGCAGCGCACCTAACGGCAGCCAGAGAACTACGAACAAAAGACGCACGCCAAGCAACAGCGCAGCAAGTTCCAACGAGGATGGTGGCAGTGGCCACTGAAATTAATCGAAAAAGAAGAAAAAACAGCTTCGCGGATAAAAGTGAGTACTAGTTTTCTCCGTATTTATATACTACCGCGTCTCTCTTTCCCCAATCATGAATAATTATTTAGTCATAAAATTGCCAAAAATTGAGAAGTACCCAATTTGCAGAATTTGTATGAGATTTAGACAACATAAGAGTGTTGCATGGCAGTTTTGTAGACTATGAGACACCTCGAGTCCAGAAATGTATTATCTGCTATCATTCAACACGAATACATCGATATTTGTCCAGCCCTACCAAACATACAAGGTCTGAAATGTTTGGCTCTTTACACTAGAACTGAACTGAGAAGATACAAGGGTCTAATAACAGAACTGCCAATTACTGAAACATGTGATCAGTATGAAATTACAAAGAACAACGTATGTGCAGATTGTGCCTCTAACAAGTATTGAACCTTGAGGGAGGTTTGGCATTTGGTATCGGTGCTCTAGCACTGAGCTACCAAGCTATCTTGTAACCTCACATCAGTGCCACATGTACCTAGGTAAATATTACATAGCACCCCCACTTTTTTTCCATTTGTACATTAACCAAATGTTAATTTTATGGAGGTGTAGTTTTGACATGCAATCTTGTCATAACGAAAATACTTTGTCATTTGGCATTTTCTTATTTTTATGTTTTTTTATTATTGACTTTTCACAGTCTCTTACAGTCTTCTCTTAATGCTCTTAAGGCCAATTTTCCAAGGAAAGTAAAGGTTCATGTTAGCACGGAACTGGAAGTTTGTGAAAATTTCAGGTTTTCAATGTACAGTTAGCTCGTAACTGGAAGTGTTTGTGGCGATTATCTTTACTGCTACTTCTTCTTGCAGTTAACAGCCTAACTGGAAGTTACGAAGCAACATGGCTGCCTCATGCAGCTATAGAAGTTCCACACTCGCAACTTCACTGTCAGATTAAACAAGATATGATTCATAAAAATGTTAAATTGGTACAGAAGAAGATTTGTTTTGTTTGGCAGAGCTTACCAATGTCCATGCAAATATGAAAATTATGCAGCATAAATATGGAGAAACTAGTACTCACATTATCCGCAAAACTGTTTTTTCTTCTTTGTTCTATTAATTTCAGCGGCCACCTCCACCATCCTCGTTGGAACTTGCTGTACTGTTGCTTGGCGTGTGTCTTTTGTTTGTAGTTCTCTGGCTGCCGCTAGGTGCGCTGTTGTTAACTGTACGTCTGCACCCATGTCGTCTGATGCTATTTCCCGATGTTAACTGTTGTAGTAGGGGAATCCAGGTGTGGTGTACCTGTTCGCTATCGATGTTCAGCTCGTGCGGGAAGTGCATTATGGCATGCGTTTCCTTGATTTTGGTGTCTACGAGTGTGTGGATAGTGTGTTTGACTTGTACCTTTTGAATTTTACGGCTATAATATTTGATGTGTTTGGCAAGACCAGTAGTGGGTTGGGCTTTTTTTGCATCCGTTAGGTGCTGTTGGAATCTTTCATTGACAGATCTGATGGATCTGTCAATGTAATGTGCCTTGCACTCGCACTCTGCATCATATACACCTGGGTTATCAAGGGGGGAGAGGATGTACCCTTTGTGTTTGTTTAGTTTATCAGCTATTTTGGCATAGGTTTGTGCGCTACTTTGATGCCATATGGGAGAAGGGCTTTGGATATGGGGTTGGATGTGGTGGGATGGTAGGGGAAGGCAAACTATTTATATTGGTTGTTGGAGGTTGATTGTGGATGGGTTGATTGTGGCTGGTTAGGGTGCCTGACCTGTATTTCCTCTTTACTGCACCAAGTGGAAAATTGTGCTTCTGTGTAGCCATATTTCAGGGCTATTCCAGTGATGGTGGCTATCTCTTCTCGTGGATCCTCTTCTTTGCAGCAGTAGGAGAAGGCTCTTCGATAAAAGTTCAGCGACACGTTAGTTTTTTGTTTGGGGGGATTGCTAGAGAGAGCGTGTATGTACTGGTTGCCTGCATTTGATTTAACGAGGATGGTGGCAGTGGCCACTGAAATTAATAGAACAAAGAAGAAAAAACAGTTTCACGGATAAAGTGAGTACTAGTTTCTCCATATTTATATACTACCATGTCTCTTTTCCCAATTATGAATATGCAGCATAGTTGTTAGAATTCGCTTGGCGAGGTTGTGTTGGAGAATTTGTGACCAGGATATTTGGTTGAACAGGCAAGACAATCTCCAAATGGTAATTTGGTTGCAGTGGTTACAGTACCATCTACCAGAGTGTGTTGTGTTTTGTAATAAAAGTTCGAGTCCTGGTCATGGAACTTTTTTTTTCTTGTCAATTATTTATTACGTGTGTTGCCTTCAATTCATGCTTTATTGTTGAATGATCTTCTCGGAGAAATATTACAGTAAATTTTAAAAATTATTTTTACTCGTACCTTCATATTTTTAGAACTTGATGTACAGAGTATGCTTACTAACATGTTATTTTTTCGCTCAACAAACATGCATGGAGAGGTACAAAACATGCAGTCAAATGTACAATATCTACATATTAATAGTGTTTATATCAACAGACAGGTATTATTAATGTTTCGACTTTCGAGTTCTTCACGCTTTTTCTAAAAGAAAGTATCAGAGCTTGTTCCTCATAACAGCATTTCCCCCCACATGAAATTGACCTTTATTACAAGAAAGCCAAATCTGTAGTGCTTGTTTTCGTTAATTTATTTCCTAACCATACAGAATCGATACGCAGCCATTGCTCCAATCGTTTCCTATGCAATAACGTGCTTTCGATCGGCAAGCTTGTAGTTGTATATGTAAATGACAGGCTGTGTGCCAATCGACGCAGCTTGAAACTATACTACTGGATGGTGTGCAGATCGATTCAATATTTTCCCACACTTCAGCATTACCAACATACTCTTTTGGAGTACAAACGTAGCATTTGCTAACTGCCAGTTACTTTCACATTGAAAAACCCGGTGCTGGTTAAGAGTGGCGATTATCTCCAACTGGCAGATAGTGAAGAGAAAGAATAACTGAACATTGAAAAGCCAACCCTTAATATCTCGAAATACATAATCCACAAAGAACAAATATCACAAAGTAATCTTGGCTTTGAAGTAATAAACTATGCTTCAAAATTTTGTTCGTGTTCATAGAGGTATGACGAGTTATCAATGTCTCACAATTATATTTTACTGTTGCACTGAAATATTTTTTCTTGTTGGCTTAATTTGAATAAAAACAGCCCGCAAGATGCATTTGATACTTTGTTATGCAAGGATATTCAGATGTGAATGGTTATGTTGTGATAGAAATGTTAAGCTTATGTTATGTGAGTGTTCCGTTTGTAAAAGCAACGTTTCGGGGGTCTACTGCTCCCTTCTTCAGGCTCCTTCTTTGGCACATGTTATTGCAACATGCCACGTCAATTTACATTGAACAAGAAATAAGGTAAAAGGTTTCAATTGGTAAAAGAATTGTTAAAAACTTGTCCATGCCTCAATAAAACTTTCCATGCCCATTTCATCCTTCATAAAAGCCTCCGAAAACGTATAAAGGTCGAAACTTAAAACTGTTAAAACGCACTCTCCTCAGGTCACCTGTGTTCGCACCACCCAATTATCCTTCTTGTGGAATGCAGGAAGTTGATTCGAGGCTATGCCCCTCATACGTAGTTTCCCCTCCCCTCCGCCATATCCTTACGTCATTTCCAAATCAAAATCCCGTGTTTCCTGGACTGCGCGGATTACTTCCGGCATGACATGAAATCCTATTTTATTTTTCTTACCTACCTCCCACCCTTTAAACAACTTTATCCATATTTCATGTAGGTTCCCGTGATCCCTGTTTAATTTATTATTCCTTTCCTTTGCATATATTAGCGGCCTCATATAAGTTTAGATTTATTTGTTTATTTTCTCTTCTAATGACCTCCCTTTTCTTAATTTTATGTTGCTTTTCTATTATGTATGTGTTCGGATAAACCTTTTCTGGGTATTTCCTCCCTGACATCTTTATCGTATTCCTTCCACCTTACCTCCATGCTTCTTCCAGTTTGCCCAATGTATTCTTTATCACAATCACACTTAATTCTATATACATACTCCCCATTTTTCTTTACCATTCCTTCCTTCTTGTATTCTGTAAAATGTTTTTCAATATTGTGTGGAGTCCTCATTCCGCATTTTATGCCATATTCTTTTACTGTTTTTTTCAATCTTTCCAGAAACCCCTTTAAAATACGGGATCCCCTTAAACCTATATTTTCTTTTCTCTTCTCCTTTGTCCTTGCCTCCCCTCTTCTCTTACCCCTCCTTATTCATCCCCCTTTCCTCTTTCTCGCAAATTTTGTGTGCTCTCCTTTGTATCCTCATTTCGTTCTCCTTATACCCATTCCTTTTTCCAACACCCATGATCCATTTTTCCTATTTTATCAATTCCTCCTTACGATTACATAGCCTTTTTGCCCTAATATAAAAGTTTAAAAATCATTGTTTTTTGTTCTCCCCACATGCTCCGGTTCTTTACTAATGTATAGGTCCCCTGCCAATGCCTTATGAAAGACTCCTGTTCCAATTCCCTTTTTTGTACTTATAATTCTAAGGTCCAAAAAATTAATTTCATCATTTTTCATTTCCTCCTTTGTAAACATAATGTGGTCTTCCTGTTCTCCTAAAACTTTGAACATCCTATTCAAACCTTTTTAACCACCGATTATCAGTGTGTCGTCAAAGTATTTGACCTCCCCTTTCACTTGTTCTATAGCTGCCTTCTCAATATAATGCAAGAATATACTGGATACAATCCCGCAGATGGGGTTACCCATGGGTAACCCTTCTTTCTGTATGCAAATCTTGTTGTTGAAGCTAAAGTAGTCACTAGATGAAACCATCTGACGTATTCCCATGCAATTATAATGCTTAAACCTTTTTCCATTAGCCATCTTTGCAAACAGTTTGCCGCTTTATTCCTGGGGATTCTCAGATATAAGTTTAAAACATCAAAACTCATGATTCTATCATTAGTTGTTATTTCAAGTTTCTCTATTTCTTTTTTACCTCCCATGAGTTCCTAACACTATATTCTGTTTTTTCCCTACTTCTTTAATTTGTTTTAATAATGTTTTAGCTAAATTATATTCTGGGTGCATATACATTGGGATAATAGGTCTTTATGTGTTTTAGGTATCCAAAACGCTATTGGGATACTACCTTTTTTGCTACCTTCAATTAATTTCTTTTTTACAGTTCTCGCTAGCTTGATACTTGTTTCCACTCTTTTCCTAATTTCCCTCTTAATTTTGTTAATTGGGTTTTGGGATCAAATCAAAAATACTTTATTTTCTTTTACCCATTTCTTTACATTATTTATCTTTCTCTTATATTTCCTATGTCTTTTTTCTCCTTCTTTGTTCCCTTTTTTATTTCCCTTTTCCTTTAAATTCTCTATCCTGACCTGTTCTTCAATTATATCGTGAATTCTTTGTTTGACTTCAATTTTATCATCTTTATCGTCCACAATTATTCCTATTCCTTCTGCCGCAATTAAGAATTCCTCTTTCGCAATGCATTCATTCCCTATGGCAAACTTTTGTCCCTTTCCCATAATTTCTAGTAGATATTTCGGAAGTTCATATTCTGTTAAATTTAACAGATTATCCTCCCTCTCCTCCTTTGTTCCCTTATATTCCCAAATGTTCCTACTTCCCCGTTCCTCTCTTCCCATTTGAAAAAGAAATTATTTGAAGGTAGCAAAAAAGGTAGTATCCCAATAGCATTTTGGATACCTAAAACACATAAAGAGGGAATTCCCCTAAGACCTATTATCCCAATGTATATGCACCCAGAATATAATTTAGCTAAAACATTATTAAAACAAATTAAAGAAGTAGGGAAAAAACAGAATATAGTGTTAGGAACTCATGGGAGGTAAAAAAGAAATAGAGAAACTTGAAATAACAACTAATGATAGAATCATGAGTTTTGATGTTTTAAACTTATATCTGAGAATCCCCAGGAATAAAGCGGCAAACTGTTTGCAAAGATGGCTAATGGAAAAAGGTTTAAGCATTATAATTGCATGGGAATACGTCAGATGGTTTCATCTAGTGACTACTTTAGCTTCAACAACAAGATTTGCATACAGAAAGAAGGGTTACCCATGGGTAACCCCATCTGCGGGATTGTATCCAGTATATTCTTGCATTATATTGAGAAGGCAGCTATAGAACAAGTGAAAGGGGAGGTCAAATACTTTGACGACACACTGATAATCGGTGGTTAAAAAGGTTTGAATAGGATGTTCAAAGTTTTAGGAGAACAGGAAGACCACATTATGTTTACAAAGGAGGAAATGAAAAATGATGAAATTAATTTTTTGGACCTTAGAATTATAAGTACAAAAAAGGGAATTGGAACAGGAGTCTTTCATAAGGCATTGGCAGGGGACCTATACATTAGTAAAGAACCGGAGCATGTGGGGAGAACAAAAAACAATGATTTTTAAACTTTTATATTAGGGCAAAAAGGCTATGTAATCGTAAGGAGGAATTGATAAAATAGGAAAAATGGATCATGGGTGTTGGAAAAAGGAATGGGTATAAGGAGAACGAAATGAGGATACAAAGGAGAGCACACAAAATTTGCGAGAAAGAGGAAAGGGGGATGAATAAGGAGGGGTAAGAGAAGAGGGGAGGCAAGGACAAAGGAGAAGAGAAAAGAAAATATAGGTTTAAGGGGATCCCGTATTTTAAAGGGGTTTCTGGAAAGATTGAAAAAAACAGTAAAAGAATATGGCATAAAATGCGGAATGAGGACTCCACACAATATTGAAAAACATTTTACAGAATACAAGAAGGAAGGAATGGTAAAGAAAAATGGGGAGTATGTATATAGAATTAAGTGTGATTGTGATAAAGAATACATTGGGCAAACGGGAAGAAGCATGGAGGTAAGGTGGAAGGAATACGATAAAGATGTCAGGGAGGAAATACCCAGAAAAGGTTTATCCGAACACATACATAATAGAAAAGCAACATAAAATTAAGAAAAGGGAGGTCATTAGAAGAGAAAATAAACAAATAAATCTAAACTTATATGAGGCCGCTAATATATGCAAAGGAAAGGAATAATAAATTAAACAGGGATCACGGGAACCTACATGAAATATGGATAAAGTTGTTTAAAGGGTGGGAGGTAGGTAAGAAAAATAAAATAGGATTTCATGTCATGCCGGAAGTAATCCGCGCAGTCCAGGAAACACGGGATTTTGATTTGGAAATGACGTAAGGATATGGCGGAGGGGAGGGGAAACTACGTATGAGGGGCATAGCCTCGAATCAACTTCCTGCATTCCACAAGAAGGATAATTGGGTGGTGCGAACACAGGTGACCTGAGGAGAGTGCGTTTTAACAGTTTTAAGTTTCGACCTTTATACGTTTTCGGAGGCTTTTATGAAGGATGAAATGGGCATGGAAAGTTTTATTGAGGCATGGACAAGTTTTTAACAATTCTTTTACCAATTGAAACCTTTTACCTTATTTCTTGTTCAATGTAAATTGACGTGGCATGTTGCAATAACATGTGCCAAAGAAGGAGCCTGACGAAGGGAGAAGTAGACTCCCCGAAACGTTGCTGTTACAAATGGAACATACTCACATAACGTAAGTAAACAGTTTTTTATATTTTATGAAATACTTATCGTTTACTAAAGTGAGTAATTCACACCTCTGCAAATATGAATAATGTTAAGCTGTGATTGAATCTCATAATAATTTCATAAGCTGTACATAATTAGTGTGTCAATCTCTGGTCCTTTGAGAATATTCAAGTTCATTCCAGAGAAAGTTAAACTTTCCATCTTTTTTTAGGGTGTGTGTGAGTGTGTGTGTGTGTGTGATGGCAAAATGTTAATGTGTGGAGCAGTGATATAATACGAGGATTGTTGGAAAAGTTTCTTCGAACTACCACCAACAGTGGTGCTAGTGTTCCGCTATTATAAAACTCGGAAGAATAGACCTTTTTTATGTTTAAATTATCTTTGATTGTTTCTTAAGCCTATTCGTTTATTTTTCACAGCAGTTTGAAGAAGTAGTTTCAGGTGAGAAATGGAAATTTCTTGTGAACACTTTCGGGCAATAATTTTTTATTATATCAAATGTAGTTTAACACTGAAACAATGCATCGAGCAACTTCATTTGGCTTTTGGGGATGAAGCACCATCCAATAGGACTCTACAATTGGTTTACCGAATTCCTGCGTGGTTGCACATTTCTCAGTGATGAAATTTGTGAAGGTCGTCCATCAACATCTGTTGTTGCCAGTAATGTTGATGCTGTGCTTGAAATGATTGCGAGAGATCGGCATGTGACATACCGTGAGATTCAGACATCCTTGAAGATTGACATGAAAGCAATACATACGATTTTGCATGGTCATCTGAACGTACGGAAACTTTCAAGCCGTTGGATCCCCCATAACTTGACCGAAGGTCAAAAATAGGCTCGTGTAAATTGGTGTAAAGAAATGCTAAAAAAATTCAACCGAGGAAAGTCAAATTTGGTGTACTACATTGTTACAGGGGACGAAACTTGGATCTATTCATACGAACCCGAAACTAAACAGCAAGCCACTGTTTGGGTGTTTCAAAGTGAGCTAAAACCAACAAAAGTTGTTTGTTCGAAGAGTGCTGCCAAGCAAATGATTGCTTGTTTCTTCGGTTATATCGGACATGTGGCAACAATAGCTTTAGAAGATCAAAGGACTGTAAATGCTGAGTGGTATACAACAATTTGTTTGCCAGAGGTCATCAATGAATTGCGTAAAATAAACCCAAATCGTCGCATTATTCTTCACCACGACAAAACCAGTTCCCACTCAGCACACCAAACTGTTGATTTTTTGTCCAGTAAAAATGTCGAATTAATGACTCATTGTCCCTACTCACCTGATTTATTACCTAATGACTTCTTTTTGTTCCCACACATGAAATATAAGATCCGTTGTGAACGATTTGTGTTGCCTGAAGCAGCTGTTGACACATTCCGAACAGCAGTTTCTGAGGTATCAGCTTCAGAGTGGAAAAAATGCTTTCAAAATTAGTATGGAAAAGTGTATTGATCTTAAGGGTATGTAAATCCTTTGAAAAACAATAAAGCCATTCCCAGAATTTCACATGTCTTTTTTCATATTGATTTCAGAAACCTTTCCAGCAGCCCTCGTATCATTTCATTAGACTAGAAAGGCCAATAGTTGTATGTAAGGTTTGAAATTCATATATTTTTTTTTTTTATTTTCCTCTTCTGGTACTTACAATTTCTTTAAGGATGCAATAAATGTAAATTACTTTCTATTTCAGTCTGTGCAAAATTTATCAGACTGCTTGTTTATAAATAACTTGCTTTTTACTAAAACTAAAAAGAAAGGGTTTCCTTGCAAGAAATGCTAATTATCACAGCCAATTGAGTGGAAACCTTTATAACTGAATTATCTTTATGCTGGTGATTGGATTTGGAATTATTGTGGTAGTTTTCAGATGTGTTTGTGCATATTGTGCAGCTTATTATTACAAATGAGTTTGTGTGCGTGTGTGATACCTTTTTACTTACTGGATCTATACATTAATATTTGGTATTGGATAACATACATATAGTAGAGATGGACAGATAAGAAATTTTAATCCATATTGAAAAGTACTGATATGACATTTATCAATACGAATGAATGATAATCTATTGATTGATTTTAAATAATAAACACTGCCCTCAAGGCCGTTAATGATAGCATTCATCTCCTTAATTAATGTATGACACAAAGTGAAAATATGTTTTACATTAGGAAATTAAACTAATTCAAGTTTGAACTCATGCTCTTACCAATTTCTGCTGACACCAATGTTTTTACAGATTCATGCCAATGCTAACACCCTTCCTGTCTGTACTGGAAACCTTGCTGAATCCTACCAATGCCAATAACTATGCTGATTTCTGCCGATGCAGGGCCTACCCGATGGTGCAGTAGTAGCGTCGTTACCATGTAATCAAGTGGTCCCTGGTTCAATACCCTGTGGATGCACATAGTGGTTCAGATCCCAATTTAAACTCTAGGTTCAGTCCCGATTAGCCTTACTGTGCATAAAGTGGACTTAAAACACCAAATCAACAAATCCTGCCGATGTAGATATCCGTGCTGATTCAGATATCCTTGCCAATTCCTGCCAATGCAGCTATCCTTGTTAATTAATGCCAATGCAGATATTCTTGTAGAATCATGCTGGTGTTGCCAAATCCTGCCAATGTAAATATCCTTGTTGAATCATGCTGGTGTTGTCAAATTCTGCCAATGCAAATATCCTTGTTGAATCATGCTGGTGTTGTCGAATCCTGCCAATGCAGATATCCTTGCCAAAATTTGTCAATTCAGATATCCTTGCCAAATCCTGCCAATTCCTGCCAATGCAGATATCCTTTTCAATTCCTGCGAACACTGAAAATCTTGATGGTAATACTCGTATACTGATTCTCCTGTGAATACTGATAAATCTTGATGATGGTAATACTCGTATACTGCTTCCTGCTGTTGCCAATACTTGAATGTTGCAAGAACTTGAAATTATAATAATATTGTAACTTCATGATGGATGCAATAAATGCACTGCCATCTCTGCTCCAGTCACCGTACCCTTAGTGAATGAAGGCAGTGAACCTTCGAAATCAGAAGAATCTATCCAATCATGCAACGTGGAAACATGAAACCATGTAGAAATATCATACCTATTGTATTGAAATAATTGTAATTTAATAATGAAACACACCTTTGTCACACAATTTTTGGTCCAGAATTGATAAAATTTCTGGATTTACATACTTTGTATGATTCTGGAAGGACATCAAGTGGACTGGTGATTAAATTGAAACTGATACTTTTCATTACTGATACAGTTGATATCGTTTTTTCATAATTATTATTATGTTATCCAATACCAAAGTCTTCTGCTGATTTTCACGTAGCTTGGGTTGCTTTTATTGCATTTGTGTGTGTGTGTGTCTTTTCACTCTCTTGTGTCTGTGGCTGCAGGCACTTCCTATGCTACCCGCAGTCCTGAGCCAACTAGGCAGCCTACATCTTCAACACTAGCAGCTGCATTACTAGACTCCCATGCCCCCAACTCAGTAACACCTCGAGGTGCCCTTCGACCTGGGTTCATAGGGGAGCATCGACTGAGAGGTGAGTCTCTAATTGCCTCATTAACTTCAAAGCTTATTGTTTGCATGTTGTTAACATCACTCATTTGATATCATTATCTACATTTGCGATATGTTTGTAATAGTAGTTAATTTAAATCCACACTTGATGGGAGGTCATTACATTTATGGAAAATCTGTAGAAAAGAGATTGTTTTATATTTGTACTCATGCCACAAGTGTGAAACTATTTTAAGAACCTCTGTAACAGAGAAAATAGAATTGGAAACATCAAAAGGAAGATAAGGTACTCTAAGGAAAATTGTGTATGAAGAATATGATTAGGATAAAAGAATATAAAATATGAAATAATACTTAAGAGATGATTCTTAAATTTTCAAATACAAAAGGGCAAGTCAAAAAGTTGTATTATGTATGTATGTATGTAAGCTACACTTCTGAAGGCAAAACAGTTTCAGCATCATAATGTGTCTTCACAGTAATCAATATCTTTCTGCAAAGTGCTCAGTCTTCATACTCCTTTGTGTTACTGAACACTAGTGGTCTCTTGAAATTGCTTTAACTAATGTAGGTTAGCATGACCCGAAGGTACATCTTTTTTTTTTCTTACAGAGTTCTGTGGTGTCATTATATTGTTTGGTTCAAGAAAACAAAGTATTCAAATCGCTTTCTCTGCAACAGATACCATTTTGAAGTATGACCTCAATATCTTCCACGTTAATGCAATTTTACAGCATGGACAAATGAAACTTTTTGAATTACACTTTCATATTTTGTCATTCCCTGTTTTAAAAATGTGAGCCTGACAATAATTTTAAACCATCATGTACGTTATTGCAAATTAATTAGCATCATAAAAGTTTAATGAGTCACGTTGAAACTGTTGTTTATAATCATTTTTGCTTATAACATTTGTAAAAAAATTGAATTCTAATGCACCATCGAAAGAATGTACCCATTATCAAGAACGTAAAAATATATTAATGTGTTGAATAAATTTTAATGATAGTACAGTACATGTATTGTGGGGGTTCATACTCTTAAAAGAATCAGTTTAATTAAACGAATGGCAAATTACTTTTGTTTTCCTTGTGCTTGGGAACCATTTTTAAAATTTATTAATAAAACACGAAATTACACACAAGGACATACCCAAAGTTTTTTTTTCTTTCACAGATTAGAAACACAAAGATAACAAAAAAGTTTCATGATTATTAACACTTGTCCTAGATAACTTGTCCTGTTTTTGTCACCCTCTCCCAAGTTGGCTCCCACGGTGGAGTGGTTAGCACATCGTGCTATTTCGCCAGGAGTTCCGGATTTGAATCCCAGCCTGGGCATGAATGTTTGTGAGTGTAAATTCTTCAGTTTCATCATATCATCACTCATCTCCATCTTCGCAAATTAGCCAAAAGTGGCACAAAAAGCAAAGCAAAATAAAGCAAATCAATCAATAAGTCGGCCACCTTCTCCCCCTTCCACATATGCTCTTTTTTTAATTTCTTTGAATATTGTAGTTGTTGACAATCAGTATATGACATAGTAAGTTTAAAATAGGATAATTCCACTGCAAATGAGTAGTGACTGATGGATATTTTAAAATTATTTCGGGATTTTTTTTTAGCAGTACTAGTGGGTTTGATATTTCATGCTAATAATTTTTTTTAATGAAGCTCCAAATGTTGTCTATTCCACTTTGTTATGGTTAATTAAGAAAGGCGAGTGTGTTCATTAACATTGTGTAAAGAAACTAAAATTTAAGCTTGTGGACATAATCGTTCAAGTTCTAAAGTTACAAACTCTGTAACAAGGCTTTATTCAGAGTTCAGTGGAGTATGCTAGATTTTTATTTGTGCTTAGTGGGTAAAGGGCTATATACAGTGGAATCCCAATTTTACATTCCCAGATTTTACATTTTCCCATATTTAAGATGCACTTTGGTCTTAATAAGTTTGAGCCTTGTGTTCATTTTCTATGTATGTGTTCTTGTTACAGCTTTGCACTGTATAATCATGTAAGCTGTAACACACATTTTAAGCTACAGTTATAATAAAATCATACACATTAGAACAATATGGTAAGATTCTTTTTTTAAAAAAAAAAAATCTCCAGCATCTTTTCACAAATGATAAATTGACTTTTGCATGAATAATGGTACCGAAGCAAAGAATTGCCACTCTTCTGGAAAATCAAATAAAGTGAGAGCAGCAGTGGTCCAGTCAGTATGACATCTGACTGGTGCTATTCGATTCCTTGGGTGGATGATCCCACTTGGCAGTTGTTATGACAAGGAATGGTTCTGGATCTTACACAGCCTCTCACCAATGAGTACCCTGAGGATCACCTCATCTGTGGCTGAAGCTCTCGTGCTACAAAGCCAAATGAATATTTAATCTAGTTTTAGGATGTGGGCTTCTCAGCAGTCACTAGTATGTCATAGGAGGGAAGTGTTAGTATTAGAGGTGGTCAGATCTTTAAAGATTCAGAGATCTGAATGTAATTGGTTCAAATAATGAAGATTTGGATATTAGATCTGGGATTTAGGTCCAGGATTTGGATATGAAGTCCAGATATCAGACCCAGGTTTCAGATACTTGATCTACGATTTGGATATCAGATTCAGTTAATTTGTATCCATATTTAAATGCTTATCTTATGTTTGTAGTTCATAATGACCATCAGAAGTGGCAATATTATGTATTGTTTATATGGACTGGACTCTGATTTTTAAGGAAGCTTTGTGTCGAAGAAAGTTTTGTATGTTTCTTTTGAAACTTTCAAGTTTGATGTAACTGTAATTTCCTATTTGTGAAATACGGGTTGTTTCTATAAAACTCCCTTATTTTAATTTGTTTATTCTGGGAAACTAATGTGCTGTGAATTGCAAAAGGAGTCTGTTCGCTTTGATTGTGTTCTCATGATGGCGTGACCATTTCCGGTTGAACGTTAGTTTCAACGCAGGTGCTCTGCAGCCAGTTTCTAAGGCCATATCTATTGCAGTCACCTGCAGTTTGGTTTATTCATGTGTAACTGTCACAATTTTGTATTGGACAACCTTCAGTTGTTTTGTGTTTAGAAACCTGTACTGTGAGTATATATAATATTCCTGTTTATACTTTATTTAATTTTAGTTCAGTTCTCAGTCTGAAGAAAAGATTGATATAGGGTTAAAACGTTTTGTGTAAAGTGTTTTTTTTTATGTTATAAGGACTCCTTTTGTCAGCATCTTTAGTTTTTTTTCCTATAATGGAAATTAAATAAAGCTTAATCGTGTTATATTTTTTAAAACTGCAAGTTCATTAGTTTTCCAGTAACTTCAAAATAAGGGGTCTTAGAGGGGCACTGTGTTAAGGACATGCAAAAAAAAAAAAAGCCTTCTTCAGCAACATTAAATCATAGAGACATATCTGTGTAGTTCAAATGATGTTAGTGAAATATGACTTCTCAATAGGTAAAAATTAATAGTTTAAATATAACATAACAGCAATATTATGGACTTGTACAGTGCATTCAAGTTAAAAGCGGTATGGAGCACAAATATACAATATACAAAATATACAAGTAAGATTCTTAAAGCAAATGTTGAAAATGATGACCTTGTTCTTGAATACACATGTTAACACGTTTTTCCATATTTCTTGCAACATTATGGAGGACATCTACAGTTATTCTCCTAATTTCCTCAGTGATGTGGTGCCTCAGCTCTTCTAAGGTGCGTGGATTCTGCCTGTATACTTTTTGCATCAAAACTCCCCATAAGCCGTAGTCCGGACTTGAAGGATCTGGCGGGCCACAGTCCCTTTGAAATAATCCTGTGTCCAAAGAAATCTCTTAACATAGCCATAGTCTCATTGGAAGTATGCGGAGTTGCGCCATCCTGCTGAAACCAGCACCGACATTCCTCTGGTTCCAACATTGCAACAAACTGCATTATAATGTTTTGGTTTCACTATCTATTGTGCTTTTTTAAAAAATGGGCCCTACCACTCGCCGCCTGGATATGGCACACCAGACACCAACTTTCTGAGGGTGGAGGGGGGACTCCACGAAAAGATGGCAATTTTCAGAGCTCCATGTTCGATAATTTTGCGAAGACACGTAACCATTCAGGTGAAACCATGCTTCGTCGGAAAAGAACACGTAGTCCAACACAGTGATGTCATTCCCAATGAAGTCCTTCAACCATTGACAGTAGTGCACACGATTAGGGTAGTCAATTTGTTTTAATTCTTGAAAAACTTGAATTCGATATGGATAGCATTTCAACATTTTCCTCACTGCTGTATGGGCTGATCCTACGGACATTTGAGTCTCCTGGCTTAGGCGTCGTAAAGGTTTGTGGGGAGATCTTGTCATTATTTCATTAACATTAGTCACTGCCTCTTGTGTTAGTACAGTCCTCCTACTTTGGTGTTTCACATTACATACAGACCCTGTCTCACGGAATTTATTGACTATTTTCTGGCACTCTTACCGAACATTTCCGTGAATTTACTGCAGCTTTTTTTGAATGAATTTGTTCTGAAATATTGTTCAACAATAAAGGCACGTTCCTGAACACTAAATGGCATCATAGAGGGCAATTTCTCACTCGCTCAACTTAACGAAGAACAAACGCAAGCCAGCAGTACAGCGGAACACCTGCAACTGACAATGCGTCAGTCCCCTCCCTCCCTCGTCACTTCCCCTTCCCTCTCTTCCGCCACAATAAACTTTTCCTGTAACAATGGGCATAACGGAACGGACGGAACATAATGGACGACAACAACAAAAACAAGACTCAAATATACCTTACGTACCGCTTTTAAATTGAACGCACTGTATAACAAATGGTCTTGTAGCAATCCTTTTAAATATATTGATGTTTTACATGAGGCAAATATTAATTTCCTGTGAGCTAAATTAATATTGTGTGGCAAGCTTTATAGGGGAATTCTAGATAATAAAAAATGCACTGAAAACCTTGTGTGAATGTGGGAAGGACTATTTTCATTAATTTTCTTTATATCTTTTTTTGTTTATTAACATACTAACCTTAATTATGTTTTTGCTTTATAAGTTTATTATTTTTTTGTTTCGATTTCAGCAACCACATTTTCTGTTCAAGGAGGCCCAGTAAGAGAGTAGACCACAGTTTCTTTATAATAGGTATTTCTGAATTAAGCTTTTGATTTCTTTCTTCCTTCCTTTTTAATATTGCAGATTTGTTTTTGTCTTGCTTCTTTATTTTTCATTTTGAATTTCCATTAACAAACTGCATGCAATTTACAGCATCAGAAAATCAAAGTATATGCTTAAAACAGTTAATGCCTTGTATATGACCACATGAAAATTGTTTTCATATTAGAATACTTTGGCCTAACAGAATTTTCAACTTATGTGTAATAACAAGAATGAAACTATCCTTTAGTGAAGTAGTTATTGGGTGCAAAATAAATGATGCATACTTTATGATAGGGAAAATGGGTCCACTTACTTTATTTTCTCCCAATTCAGTGCACTTATGGCATGAATCGAGTGATTCACAACTCCCAGAGTTGAGCTTCTAGGTTAAACTTTAACACTACGTGTATTGCAAATACGTTTCACTAGATCATGCACTGATGTTTTCCCTGGTACAGAAGTATCAGGGAACTTCAAACGAAAGATCTGGATGCAATGTTTGTAATATTTTGCAGCAACTCTCTATTCGTGCACAAGGCTCGTGGCAGATTGGAGTTTACTTGTTGTTAACCCCCAGGCCTGCATGCTGTCACATGCAGCTATCATGTGGTGCAGGATGTTTCCAAGTTGCCCACATATACCACAAGCAATAAAACTCAGAAATAGTTTCTAGTTTCACAGTAATGAATTTTTGAAATCAGAGTTTGGGGAGTTTTGAATCGTTGTATTTGCCCAATATAAGGTCAATAATATATTTTTAGTAGAGGCTGATATGAAAGTTTTGCCATTGTGGATAAAGTATTGATATAATATGAACCGATACTGATAACCAGCATTTTATACTGGTTCGATACAATTGTGGGTGTTCCTTGAAGTACACAAGTGGTTCATTGACCTTAACTAATGTGACTTGTTTCATGGATTCTTGTCATTCTTTGTCTCGGGTAACTTTGTCCACAGCTTATGCTTCTCAAAATATATAACTTACACTATTTTTATGTAGAAGGTAAGCCATAATTTGACCACAGATGCACTATTTGGCATATAGGAGTCCCTAAAAGAAAAAAAAATGCACCTTTATATAAATTCCATGGTTACGAAAGATAAATAACCCAACCATCAGCAGATTAACTCACAGGCTCCCTATCCCAGAATATTAACTCTGCTGGCCCCAAAGAAGGAATATCCTGTCTAACTCAGGGCTTTGAATTTACGTGTCCAGAGTGTGTGCATATATTGACCCTTTGCCATTTGACAACACACTGTAAGAAGAAGGGCTGTTAGATTTGAAACCAATGCCCAGGAGATCCTGCACGAAGAGATGAGCACAAAACAAGTATGCCTAAGAATATAAACCATACATACACACACACACCATAATTTATATGTATACCGCATGAGGCACCTAAAAGTACCACCTGAAATAGCGAAGAAACCAGAAACAGTAGCAATGTGAGGTTTGCGGGAAACAATAATATCAAATGGGGCTCGTAAATCGGAGGTATCGGGTGGGTCGAAAAATATCGACAAATGGGGCATCTGGAGCAAAGTCATATTTTTTTAAATGGAACGATATACAATAACATGCATAATATAAAAGAGCACACGCAGAGAAACACAACGCCGTTGGTCTCATCCATCTACTGCACATAGGAACGAAGATATGGCCATGTGAAAATATGTAAACAAACTACCAAGTGGCCCACTTGACCGTCAGTACCACGGCATGTAAGACTTCTCAGGTGCCTGACAGAACTGCCTTTACGCAGAGCAAGTTTTGATAGCAGGTCCACGAGATCGTGTTAGTTCATAGCAAGCAGTCGTAGTGGTAAGAGCGAAGATGATGGTGTTCACAAACATTGAAAAAGCGGACATGATCCTGATTTATGGGGAATGCCGAAAGAATGCCTCAGAAGCCTACCGTGTGTACGCAGAGAGATATCCGGACAGACGACAGCCATCTCAACGTCTGTTTGGTAAGTTATTTATTAAATTAAGAGACACCGGAAGTGTAACACCACGAGCACGTGTGCGGAACAAGCCAACTACAGGTGAGGCAGGTGCAACAAATGTTCTCGCCGCTGTTGCTGTGAATCCGCACGTTAGCGCCCATGAAATTGCCAGGAATGCTGGGATGAGTCAGCATAGTGTATTGCGCATTCTGCACACACACACAAGTTTCACCCATATCATATCTCCCTCCATCAGGAACTTCACGGGAATGATTTTGTGGACCGTGTTCGGTTTTGCACATGGATGTTACGACACGACACACCCGATTTGTCACGTATCCTCATCACTTTTACCAATCATGGAAATGTCAACCTAAGGAACATGCACTATTGGTCGGTGACAAATCCACATTGCCTTCGCCAAGTGGAACGCCAGCGCCCATAGAGTGTGAACGTGTGGTGTGGTATAGTGGGTGAACATCTCATTGGCCCTTTTTTTATACAAGGGACACTGAATGCTGACCGATACATACAGTTTTTACAACATGAACTGCCTGTACTATTGGAGGACATACCACTTCAGACAAGGAGGGACATGTGGTACCAACATGACGGGTGCCCAGCTCACAGGGCAAGACGCGCTACAGCATGTGTGGAAAATACATTTCCAAATCGTTGGATTGGACGTGGAGGGTCTGTCAAATGGCCGGCTCGTTCCCCAGATTTGCACCGTTAAGACTTTTTCCTGTGGGGAAAGCTGAAGGACATTGTCTACCGGGATGTGCCAACAACTCCAGAGGATATGCAACACCGCATTACTGCGGCCTGTAGGGACATTCCCTACGAGATGCTACATTCTGTGCAACGATCTTTGCGTGGGCGCCTCGTTGCCTGTATCGCAGCTGACTGCCACCACTTTGAACACACACTTTGACAGGTTTTCGCTTCTTACGCAGTGGTTCTTCGACATACTGTCATGGTCATTTTCATTATGCTGTAACACTGTCAAATACATGGTGCTGACGATGTCTACTGTATTTTTTCTTCCTTTAACACGTTCTGTCTTCATCTTGTCCAATGGCTTCCGACATCTCATACTTGTTCATGCCGTGGTACTGACGGTCAAGTGGGCCACTTGGTAGTTTGTTTACATATTTTCACATGGCCATATCTTCGTTCCTATGTGCAGTAGATGCATGAGACCAACGGCGTTGTGTTTCTCTGCGTGTGCTCTTTTATATTATGCATGTTATTGTATATCGTTCCATTTAAAAAAATATGACTTTGCTCCAGATGCCTCATTTGTCGATATTTTTCGACCCACCCCCATACCTCCGATTTACGAGCCCCATTTGATATTATTGTTTCCTGCAAACCTCGCATCGCTACTGTTTCTGGTTTCTTCGCTATTTCAGGTGGTACTTTTAGGTGCCTCACGCGGTATATCATTACTAACAACAATAGCTTTTGTTTCCAAAAATATACTGCATATTTAGTAATTGTTTTTACAAAACTAGAGCAGATGAATCACATGTTCATTTCTGCAAAAATATCAAAATGACAGAAGTTTGTACTAAATTACAGGCTATTCATAGATATTGGGTAGATAAAATTATTATCAATTTTACAGATATGCATATATTGTTCAATACGAATCGAGAACCAGTTATGCAGTTCTATCCTTAATTTTTGGTGGTATTCAAAAAATTAAAGCTGAACGGAAGTAGTCATATTGTATTTGGTGGTGGAGGAGTGACAATATTAATATAACCAATGTTTCTTACTCTGTTTATTCCTATTAACATCAGAATATTAACTCTCAACAATTTTCTCTGTATACTTGTCTGCTTTTAATAATGCAAAGCTAATTTCTGCAAAACTCTAATTTTTTGTAATTCCCGATGTACAGTGCCATAGTGCTTTGAAAAACAAATTTCTATGTATTTACAATGTTGTTATGGTAGTTTGAAGAAGGTGATATACATTGTAAAAGTTTATTATTTGATTTTGGTGATCCTTTAAGATTGGTAAGTATTTTGTGGTAGTCACAATGAATCTTATTTGTCATGGTGTCAAATTAGGCCTAATGATGTTTCCAAATGGATCAATAAGTTTTTTTAAGAGTTATAAGTAAGGATATGTATATATTAAGTCACCAGAATGTTTTCCTTTGCGGCTTAATTTATAAATGCTATTTTCAATCTTTCCAGTACAACTTATGTAATATGTGATAAATTGCTACATGTGTATTTTTTCTTTAAATCTCCACTGTAAATGTTATTTCAGGCCCAGATGGTATCCGTGTGTGGTTTACGGGAAGCGACTCATCGAGTGTTGACAGTACCATGCACGGCATCTCTCCAAGGCCCTTAAAAAAACTTTCTTTCAAGACGGGTGCACGGAAAACCTTCGCCAGGTCGGAGTCCGTGACAGTCACACCACCCGATAGCCCAACCACAAGGAAGCATAAACAGTGAACTGTGAAGATCAGCACCAGTGCCGAATGCACCGATACTTTAATTGTTGTAAAGGAGTGGAAGATTTGTTGGTATTTTTGCGAAAAGAAGGAGAAACATGGTGTTACATTAATTTTTTCTGTTACTTTACAAGCTTCTATTTTTTAGGAGGTTAAATATAATTTATGACATGTTTTATGAAGTTAAAATATTCGTAAAGTTTGTAATTTATTGTTAGGTTCTAAGCTACAGTAGTCACCTACACTAATTACAAAACATATTTTGTAGCTATATTAATTTATTTTGTATATTGAGGATGAGACGTGATTTTTTTTCTATAAGTGGAAGAGGTTGCATTTACAAGCAGGGACTATAAGTTTTCAACGTGGAAGATAAGACATATGGGGCATTCTATCATCATAGGTGGGATACCCAGACTACATTTTTTTACATTGAATTAACTATTCTACTGATAGTTAATAAACCTTTGAATTATGAAACTAAATACTGTTGGTTAAACATAACTACCTTTCCCAGATTTTAACTATACGTGAACAATTTTGTGTCGTGGGTGAGACTAATAAGAACTTTATTTAAATTTCTGTTAATTTTCAAATTATGAAAAATAAATTATTTTAGACAAATAGAGAACGTAATAGACCTTTGAATATTCTAGTGAAGTTGAGGGGGGAAATGTAACAGTTAAAGAAGAAATAATTATTTTCTGGTGTAACGGGTGAAACACAATACAAAACAAAAGTAAATAAAAAAAAATTAAAATAAATTAACAATATGTAAAATACCTTCCATCTTCCAACTTAATGAAGTATAATACCTGAATTTTTATCCAAATGACAAGACTAGGTTGTTGACTCACAAGATAGAATAAAGTTACAGCATTTCATTTAGTTACAAAAGTTGACATGGAATGCCCCATATGCATAATGCATAATTAGTTTTTCAGCTGAGCATATCATTTTCAAACAGTTAAGTCTTCTTTCATTCCTTTTCCTTTCACTTTACTCCCATCTGTTTATGATTTACACCGGTATAGCAATATAAGTCCTGGGGATGGGACACATTCATCAGTGCCGCATCAGTCAATATAGGCATATAGTTTTATTGGTAAAATTACTGAAAATTTTACCAATTGGATATTGCTATAAATTGCCTGTAATTTTGTGGAAATTTCTGCCATTTTGTTATATTTATTATGACTATAAACATATAATTCATATGTTGTGGTTTTATAAAACGAATATCTAAATTCACAGTTTCTGTTTGAAGTATGAAAACAGTCACCTGGTTGCATACATTAATTAAGTAGATTAGTGAACAATTCGTTTACTTTCTCTCGGTAGACAAGCTTAATATTAAGAGACCATAATGCATTGGCAAAAAGTATGAGCGAGCACTGTCCCCTTCCGCCCCTCCGTCCCCTAATTGCTGCCACTGATGACACATTATATATTTCGTACACCTTGTATTGTTATCTCTCTACTGGTGTATATTTAATGTTGAGTCTGTTCCTTTTCTTTATGGCTTAATTCGAAATTTAGAAAGAAGCATAATAAATAATTTGAAAGATCCATAAGTAAAATAAATAAGCATGTTAGGATTCATAAAGGTTAACAAGTTTATTAACTAGATGATCAGATTACAAGCTATGCATTCTTCATTGATACAATTCATCCAATCAGTTTCAGTGCCTGCTGTATGGTTTTGAGTTGTGATTGTACATATTGAGCAGAAAAACTAATAACAATTAGTGCAGTTATAATGTATTCATGGTTATTTTCACCATTGTGTTTGTCTTGATGTAAGCTGATAGATTTCAACTTTTTTTTAGTATATTTTTGAAATGTTGACATCACTTTGAAAAAAAAACCAATTACGTCATCACTTTTGAATTTCTTATTTTTCACTATTATATTTGTGCATGTGACTTGGAATCACATATTTGTACACTTGCATAATCAAAATAGGATGGGCACGTGGTCGACGGAAAGAAACAAGTGTTGTATAATGATAGAATTGCAGGGAGAGAAAGTTAATATGTTCATATGTAATATATTGTAAATCAGGTGATTTGATGATGTGAAGAAATGCACAAAACTTTCATTGCGCAATGTCAGGATTAATGTGGTATTGTAGTTTCTCTCTCTTCAAATTTATTTTGGAAGTATGGCTGATTTATACAAAAAAAAAGTACATACCATGGTATTGTATACACTTATATCATGGTTGTTACTTTTGTGATTATTTTTGACCAAACTATTGTTCTTTGAGGCATCTGTATGTACTTGAAAAATGTTTGCGGATGTATGGATGGGTGAATGCATGCAGTTCACTGATCAGATATGATTGACTTCTCATGTGATAGATTGCCTCTATAGTCCATCCAGTATAATGCATTACCAGTGAAAGTGTGTATGTTGCAAAAATAAATGTAATTTAAAAATTTATTTAATGAGACTTAATATTTTGGGTTTGCAAAACTCAATAATATTGCACTGTACCTGTCCTTAACTGTTATTTGTTATTTATATTAATGGATGAAACAGTGCTTCTCATTTATTTTGTATACAGAAAAAAAATAATGCATAATAGTGTGTTTAACATATTGAAAAAGGGATAAATATTAAGTTGTTGATTACATACTACATGAACACCAATAGTTTTTAGTGTACTTTATTCTGGAGCTGGAAAAATAATTTTAAAAATCTTTTGACACTTCAAAAAAAATCATGTACTTAAAAAAAAAGTTCACACTTCATCTACTTAACTAAGTTCCATGTACAAGTGGTGGTGAACTTTTTCCTTCTCCTGAGTAATTGAAAAGGAACTGATGTAGTAAGTTTTTCTCTATAGCTTGTACATAATGAACGAATTTCTATTTCATTGTAGTGTATATAGGATGCCATAATAAGGTAATAAAATGTACATGTACTAGAAACTTGTATTTTATTTATTTATGTCAGGTAGCTCTTTCAAAATAATTTGTATTACTTCAACTTTATTAGGGATTTCCACAATATTACCATAAGCTGAGTACATCTTTAATGTGCATGCTTCCAGTAATGAATTCAAAGCTGGATTGTATTCTCTAGATTTTACAATATCAACTGACTTTCTGATAATTCATTAGAAGCAGATTGATCTGGGAATTTATGTATAAGTCCTCATAAGAAGTGAAACTCTTCCTTTCACTGGTGAACCAGTAAGCGCCTACATTATAAAAACAGCTATGAATTGTACCTAGTCTGGCCATAAATACTGTTACAAACTTTCTGCTTGGACTGTACATCTGGTAGTCAGTCTCATGAGCCATGCTTGTGCTGAAGTTCACTCCTGACCATTGTGTGTTTAGCTGTGAAAGAGCAAGCGTGCGTCGTCTTGTGCTTAGCATGGAGTGGGGCGAATATGAAAACAGAGTAGCCGTAATTGCTCTGCATATGGTTGGGAAGTCACTCACTGAGATTTTCCAGCCCCTAAAAATCCTGAAGATCAGCAAGAGGTTTGTGTATCAGACAATCCAGAGATTGACTGAGACTGGTAGCATGAAAGATCACCCAAGAGTTGGACGACTTGACACCGTATGAACAGCTGCGGCTGTTAAAGCAGTGATGGATTGCATCCGCCGAAATCCCATCCGGAAGCAAGTGATAATTGCACAGGAGTTGAACATTTCACAACAATCAATGTTCAGGGTACTTACTGAAGACCTTGGAATTGGAGCTTACCGATGGAGTATTGGAAATTTGCTGATGCCATAAGTGAGGAAGCAGAGGGAACTGAAATCAAGACGGCTCCTGCCGCGGTACGTTGCCAATGTGCATTGCAGGATTCTCTTCACTGATAAGAAATTTTTCACCACTGAATAAAGTTTTAACTGCCTAAATGAAAGGGTGTATGCTTCAAACTCGCAAGAAGTTTGTGAGAGAGTTCCCAAAAATCGGAGATGCCACCAGTCCCCCTCAGTCATGGTTTGGTGAGGGGTGAGCTATGAGAGTTCCACCAGGCCTCATTTTTTGGAAAAGGGCTTAAAAGTCATGCGAAAGTGTATGTGGAAAGTATCCTGGACCCTCTCGTGACTATGTTGAACCAAACAATGTTTCACAATGAATCCTGGATGTTCAAGAAATATTCTGCCCAAGCTTGTAAGGCAAGGATGATGCGACGGTGATGGGAGACCAGTGTACTCGATTTCATCTCCACTTTTGATTGGCCATCTGATAGCCATGATCTCAGTACCTTTGACTACAAACTGTGCCCCGAGCTAGAGGGGACTATCTGCAAGAAGAGGCACCCTATAATTGAAAGTTAAAAGCCCTCCTTGATAGCAGCAGGGGCGGACTTTCCCATCAAGACCATCCGTGCTGCAATAGATGCCTGGCCAGGAAGACGTAGAGCCTGTGTGAGGGTGAAAAGTGTACATTTTGAACACTGATTGGTGTTATTTGTGTGCAATATATGTAAGTGTAACATACTAAAAGAACATTTAAAAATTTGAAACCATATTCAATTTATTCACAAAATAGTGTGTAACAGTATTTACGGCCAGACTAGGTATACATAATTTTTACTTGGACGGAACATCAATTAAGTTCAACATTGTAGTTAGTTGTTCGATAACTTCCTAGCAGACTATTTTCAATCATCTCCTCTAAAACGTTTCTGTTGACTGAGTTCATTAACCTGTGAAAACCTATTAGGACATGTATCAGGCTGACTAGAAATATTCAGTGCACAATCATACAGTTTGCTCTGGTACAAGGACTATGATTTTTAGTTAAGTCGTGATGCTTCAAGGAATCGCATGTACTGTGACGTTGACAACTGCATATTAAAGTTTCAAGACCTCTTGAAATTGTCCTTAGATAATGTGGAGTTTCATGCCTACAACTGATTTACAGCTAGCATTCATGGGTGAACGTTTTGATGCTGTCCCCTGATGTAGTATAGTGTGGTGTACATGCATCCGTCATGTAGTGGGAGAACGTTGCATATAGTATCCCAGTAAATAATCGAAGCTAGTTACAGTAAATCTCGTGAAATTATAATGCTACAATCCATCCTCCTTAATTTCATTTCAGAAAGTGAGTGTCAAGAAATTCATAGTGTATGGCATATGCCAATGACTGACACATATACAGCATTATTGAGAACATAGGCGTACGCAGACCCTCTGATTAGGGGAAAGAGTTCAGTCTGGAAAGAAAAGTCTAATTTTATCTCACTGTTTTAAGTTTTATTGCATTGATGGGTGTGTGTATATATACACCCCCCACCCCACCCCCCCACACACACACACAAACACACACAAACACACACACACACACACACACACACACAAAATTCATCCGTCCCATAACAAACCAACAGCAAAAATCATACTAATTGTCTCTTAAATGTGCGTTCCCCTTTTCCTCCAAACAATTGTTCATGCATTTAAGAGAAAACCGTTTAACAGCAGTAGGTTCTCTCCCTGCTAATTTACAATGTATTAGAGAAAAAATTGTGAGCAAAGCGAGCAAGAAAATTGTCACATTCAAATTTTTGCAAATGAAAACAATATTGATTTAATATGGCGCAAAATGTTCATGAAGCGCTATGGCATTTCCTTTTACAATTCTTTTCATTTAGATCGTTCGGCGTCCATGCCAAACTCCCGTCGACCCACAGCTCTGAACTTGACAAGGCTTCAAGAAAAGCAGATATTGCGAGTGAAGCGAGCAAGAAAATTTTACGATATGTATTTTTATTTGTATAAAATTTGAAATCGAGGGGGCAATTGGAGCTCTGTCCCCCCCTGCAGGTGCTCTTTACTGTCGGGAAGAAATAATGCAAAAAGACGTGAAAACAAATTCAGTCTTGAGTATCCTTTTGTCCTGCTACTCTTAGATTCTGCTAATCTTGCTTTCCTTTACTTCCATTTTTGCCCCACCTAAAATTGATTCCTGTCCACGTTTAGGGACAATGCCCACTGCTCCCTGTGGTTGCACCACTGCACCCCCTTCCACCGCAGTTGCTTTGAACTTTCATCAGCTTGAAAATACTTAATTTTTTTAAGAGTATAATATCGTTTAATAACGGCGATAAGAGTCCTCTATTCTAAATTTCTAGGTGAAAATATAATATAGGGGCATGGACGTCTGGATGGAGGGCAAGGATGGCCACATCTCTCCCTTGGAAAACGAATGTAACCTAAAACTACATTTACACACGTATAATTTGATTTCAGTCATAGTAATTTACATTAATTATTATAATGGGGATCCAGGAATGCGATAATTTCAAATTCAGGAGGTGTTTTGGAGTAGGCAACACTAACTATTATCAGGGCAATATGCCCCATGGAAAAATAACTTTCTTGTCCCTCCGTGGACCCCGCTCATGCCTATGATTGAGAACCATGAGAGATGATAATGTCTTCCAACAAAATTTCACATAAACAATACTTAATGCCCAAGTAAACAACCTTCCGCTTGTTGCTGTGGTGGCAAAGGCGTTTTAGGGTACGGACATGCTTTTGCACCTCTTTGCTAAGTCTTCATTCCATCATGGAGTTGTCCAAGCCAGTCACCTTGTCCCAGCAGCCCTTCCATCTTCAGATAACAAGGCAATCCTTGGCTGATGGTCCAACCTCCCCTGCACCCTCCGCAGGCAACTGACAAGAAGGACTAAGAAGATGCATGGCACTTGCAGCTCCTACTTGCAATGAGGAGGGGGAAGAGTTGCTATTTCTCAGAACCGGCACTACTAGATGACCGTGCAATGTTCATGTTCTCCCTGCACTGCAAGAGTGTGATGACGAATGTCAATTTGTAAAAACACTTGTGCCTCTCGTTTGTGCAACTGAGGATGCAGAAGCAGTAGTTTCTCAATGCCTCCGAGATCACCTCTGCCATCTACACACAGGTCGTGAGGAGGCAAAGGTAGGTAGTCAAAATTCAGTGTAGTTCTCGGTGTCTTTTGGCATGTAAACCCAAATTCTTCCACCTCTGGTCCAACTAAAGATACAGAACAGACGATGCATAGCCTCTTCCTGACCAACATTATTTAGATGCAGGTAACATTGCTTCTGAGATCTCACCAGGTATAGGTGTAATGGTTGACGTGATGCTCACCTTGAATTCATACAATCAGAACCATGTTCCGAACACCAAATACTCCTTCCCGAGACATTTCCATTTCCAGATATTGAGATTTACAAGAACTTCAAAAAGACAGTTGTGACATAGAAGTGTTAGTGCCTCTGCAGAAGAAATCAGTGGTTCCAGCACCAGTGCAAGTTGATTGTTCTCTCAGGGTACGTCACATCATCTCAGATCAAGAGATTTGTATAGAGTAAGTCAAACATATCATGGTTCATTTTATGATTCACGCAGGTGACTCTTTGACTCTTCTCATCACCTTGAGCTCAATTTTTTGAATGTACGAGGTGTATTTGTAAAGTAAGTACCATTTGCAAATATTGCCGCTGTAGCGATGCAGTCGCGACTGTGTGAGTTCTCGCTGGCACGCGTGGGAGCAGATCATGCTTTTACTTCGTAGTTTTCTGAAGGTTTGAAATGTTCAAGAAAATCAATCGGCCCGCCTACTGTGAAATCTGGTCTGTGGTTTGTTTTCTCAATGCAAGAATGGTTGAATTCTTGCCTAGAGGACAGACCACCAACAAAGATGCCTGCTGTGTCACATTAATCCAGCTGCGTCGTGCAATTCAAAACAAAAGACGCAGAATGCTTATCGAAGGCATTGTGTTGCTTCACGACAATGCTCGTCTGCATATGGCTCAACAAACTCAAAATGTCATCACGTCATTTGGCTGGGAACAATTTGTTCATCGCCAATAGCCCTGACTTGGCACCAAGTGACTACCATCTCTTTCCTCATCTGAAGAAGAAGTTTCTTACTGGTCAGCATTTCGACGAGGATGACGACGTTGAAGCAGCAGTGCATGGATGGCTTTCGTCACAGGCGGGAACATTCTATGATGATGGGATACAAAAACTAGTGCCACGCTACGACAAATGCTTGAAGAATGGTGGAAACTACGTAGAAAAGTAGTTTAGGGTCTGTAGAATGCAATGCAAATAAAAAAAAGGTACGAAACTATTTTACTTTATTTTTTACATCCTTTCGGTACTTACTTTCCGAATATGCCTCGTATTAAAAGGTTTCCAGTTCCTTCAATCCAAAATCCAGGCGCAGGTTAGGAAGATCGAGGAGTCACACTTTTCCCAAATAGAGCTCTTGACCGCCTCTTAGGTAAACCAATTGGAACATCCCACTAAGCTGGTAGAGACTTGTTTCATCGGACTAGCAGACCGAAATGCACACAAAGCTGTAGATGACAACGCTAGTGACATTCCTCAAGGAAGTGACTCTCAAAAGTAAATCTCTCTCCCTGAAGCCTCAGATGCCATAGCAGCAGCCCAACAAGTGCTGAACAGCTACCCAGCACAAGAAGATGAAGACGTGGAAAATTCTACAGATTCGTCCGTGAGCACAGAGGAAGTGACCTGTGACGAGGATGATGTCTAGCCAAAACAAGAACAAGAAATAAAAGAGCATTCTGACCTTTCTCTTCACTCTGTTGTTGCCCATCTGGGTCATCTGTGTGTTGTAATGACCAAAGCTTCTGTCCTGGGATCTGGAAATCATGAACATTCCTGTTGTGATATTAGTGACAGACATTCTGACATTGATAACTACCCTCTTTCCAGGACTAACGTGTAACTCAGCATATCTGAAAATATATCCAAGTCACTTCAAGAAGTAGCAGTTCCAAAAGTTTGGCTTGACTCAAGCCTTAAAGATTATTTTGTTCCATATGTAATAATTAATATTCTTGAACCACACCTTGAAGCGGTTGTGGTGCAAGATGAGAATTTGTAAGGTGCACTAAATCTTTCAGTAGCAGCACCCAGTGTTCTCGGGCCTTATATTCAAGGACAAGATGTTATCCTAAGAACGAGTGAACAAAATACTGACCACTGAACTTGTGTCGGAAATCAGTTTTGGAGACGTTCCTCAGAAGCAGGAGATGTTTTCAGTAACGTGTTTGTTTGCAGATGGAGCTTGAATCTTTTAAGTTAAAAATTCAAGGTGGAAGGAATTTGAGACGAATGAGAGACGACCTTTTAACAATAGCGATAAGACGAGACTAGATCATCTAAGACTTGTCGAAACGAGACCAAAGATGAGACGGACCTCTGTTAAATCTAGACGGAAAAGCGAACAGAACGGGTATTTACATTTCAAGACGAGACCCAGTACAAGTTAGACATTTACAACTGGAGACAAGACCAAGAATGAGGCAAACGAGGTACCAGACGAGAGACTGGCAAGTACCGCCTCGGCAATATCCGTGCTGTTCCCTCAGTGGCGCAATATCAACTTTACGCCCCTCCCCCTCTTTCCAACATAAGAGAAAAAAATATATTTCTCCTGTCCTCAATTATCTCTACCTACCACTTGTCTAAAGTTCTTTTTAATGTTTCGATCTTTCGCCCTCCCCCCCCACACCCTCCTTACAAATTTTAGCACCTATGCCCCTTAGCTACAGACCTACCATGCATGTCGTAAAATGTCACAGTATTTAAAATTATTCAATCTAGCTCTGCAAATTATTTATCAATATCTGAGAAATTTGAAAAACGCGACCCCCGGCAATGAGATCCACCAAACACACAATATCCTCGGGTGAATTAGGTTGCCCCCACACCCTGCCCCAATCTGCTATTGCAGCAATTTTGGCAATAACTTTTCTCGAAATTACTTATCTTTCAGTGGCCGGGGCTACAGTCGTAGTCAAGCCAGGCTTCCCCGGACCAACGCTTCTCCGAAAATTTTGAAAGTTATCTGGAAATTGCATTGAGGATATTTTTAATGCGTCGTAGTATGTGTCGTAAAATGTTATAATGTTGCATTTCATTCCCTGTGCATATAGAACGTGCCATGTAGGCACATTTAGGGGATATGGGGGTAAGGCCCCACAGATTCTAGATCTCTGCCATTTTGGAGGTCATGTCATCAGCACCGCGCTCCGGTCGCCTTTACTCCCAGGGTCGTCCCTAGGTACCCATTGATTTGAGGTTGGGAGAACCCCGGAGCCGCTTTATGTGGTGACAAGGCCGAAAAAATTCCGACCTTATATCACCCACCCCGGGAATCGAACCCGGGCCTCCTGCGTGGCAGTCAGACTAGACCACCGCGACTCCGAAAAGTTGGCATTTCACTCCAACTGTGCAAATTATTTTTCAAAATGTGAGGAAGATGAAATAAGACTCTCGGCGGAAGACTCTCACGACTTCTCCTCAAGGCCTTCAGAAGGAAGGAGTTAATCTATTTTGAAACATATAGCAATGGGAAAGTGAATATTCCATTTTTTAAAATCGTGTTCAGTTTCTTGACATAACCCAACATTCCAAGTTGAGGCGTAGGTCAGAAAGCCGCATTCACTGTGCCAACTCAGTAGCAAAAGAGTGTATGCCTATTCAGGAACAGAGCTGTATCGGATCAAGGATTCATTTGCACGCAAATCCTGACCGCTACTTCGGTCTTCTTGCAAATAATTTCTCGTTAGGAACCCCCGCAATCAAGGTCATTGACCGTACGAAAAAGAGTACCCGCCTCAGACAGCATATTCTTGAAAATTCAGTTCCTCCTCCCCTTCTCTTTTGGTCCAGAGAATAGCTGCATTTTGAACGACCCAAAATATTGGAAAAGTCACGTCGGAAGATCACTGCACAGATGTCAGTCGCCTGATATAGAAGCAGTAGACTGGTGAGTTGTGCTTCTCTCCTTGCATTTTATTGCCTAATTTATGTTTTCTGTGTTGAAGGACAGATAGGGACGAGACGAAGTACCGTACCAATCATCCCTTCTTCACGCTCTTGGTTTTTAATGCTGCATACTTTGGTGTGTGTGAAGAAACACCACAGTTTTACTCCTGGAACGGTTCGTTACGAAAAACTTCATAGATCCAGCTACGTTGAATCCCTGTGTATAATGTTGACTTCAAATCAAATTTTTGTCACTTCATTTATTTTTTCTAACACTACCATACGCGATATTTGCCTGTATATCGGTTTTCTTTAATAGCACAGTAAATTTCATAGGAACTCTTAATTTTACCTAAACGATTAAATTTATAGCGGTTGAGGTCTTCACACACTTTGTGATGAAAAGAACTAATTTATTCATTGACTGATTTAGTTTATTTTAATTCGCTTTTCTGCCACTTTTGGCTAATCGCGAAGATGAGAATGAGTGATGACATGTTGAAATTGATGAAAGGACATTCACAAATAACACCTATGCCCAGGCCGGGATTCGAACCCGGAATCCCTGGCTTCGAAGCGCGCTGCAATAACCACTATGTCACGGAGGTCAGCATGTAGAAAAGAAGTAAGATGTCCTAGGGGCGGAGGAAATTTTTTCCTCTACAGCCTACATCTGAAGAGAGATTTCAAAAATCGTTTGGTTAATTGGAAAACCTGCCCCCCCCCTCCACTCTTGAATAAGTTCCGACGTCCCTGGCAGTCAGCTTATTTCTTGAGTCATCTGTATTACTCTCGCTTCATAGTTTTCTCTTCAGGGAATCCAGCATCAAGTTACACTTGTTGTTCCAAGTTCGGGCAGCAGCAGACAGTTCTTTGAGTTGGTGTTTTAAGTCCACTTTATGCACAGTAAGGCTAATCGGGACTGGACCTACAGTTTAAAGTGGGATCCGAACCACTTGTGCCTCCACCGGGTATCGAACCCGGGACCCAGCAGACAGTTCTGTCCTTTATGAAAGGAAAAATGTATACTTAATGGCAACGAAACCGTTGTAAGTGAAAATAACTGTCTTCTTGTGAACGTTCGTGAAGAATTTGAAAATAGTGATGTTTGTGTAAGTGATGTACATTTTGAATACCCCCGACAAGGTTGCAGAAGAAAACCACACAATAGAACAATGTAGTGTGTTTGTGAAGAACGACTTACCCTGTCCTGCATCATCCCAACATTAGGATCACCTTTTGGGGTCACAGCAGGAATGGAACACGCACAGGAACCCCTGCTAAGATGTATCTGCGACCAGAAGCAAGATCCGCTGCAGACAATCGTCATTCATTGGTTGGAGCTATGATGTGGTTGGTGTGTGTATCGGTGCATTGGTTGCAAGATGTTGTTCTCCCACCTGTTGGACAAAAGCGTGTTCCAGAGGAAGAGTACCAGTCGATCGAGAGTCTTGTAAAGAGCAGGTGAGAAACCTACAAGGCACGACAGCGAGTGCTTCCGCTGGTGTCTGCCCCACATTCCAGCAGACAGTTCCTCCACTCAGATGGACAGCAAGGCCGTTGATGGTTGTACCAATTCAACCATTTTTTGGTATTTATTTTCAACTCTAATACTGAATTCCAACCGTTGGAATTACTGTCGGGAGTGGATAGAGAGATAATGGAGAGAGAGTAATTTTAAAGTCATCGCTTGGATGAAGCTTGACATAGCAGTGCCGCATCTAGTCAGACACCGCAAAATGGGCAAGTTAGGATCATCCAGATAGAAAAACGACAGGTTTTTGCAGCAGCTCCAAACAGATGTTGCTAAAGCTGAACTTGCGGAGACTCAAGAGATGTCGGAATTTCCGAAGTCTTGCCTGAAAGGCCCAGCATGGAAACTGCGAAACGTGCACGTGAAGTTCATGTCACCGGCTGAAACGGATTTCCACGTGGAGCCGCTTACCGCCATGCAGTCTCTTCCCAGATAGCATGTAAGTTAACTGCAGGTGCGCACTAAATTCGATTTTATCTTGCAAAACTTGCCTCACCCTTCAAGTTGGATGCAAGTTCACTCTAACTGTGCAAAAAATACGAATTTGCCTTTTAAGACCATACAAGTTTGTTGCAGGTGCACACATTTTAATTTGCTTGATAATGGCCTGTCACACATGTAGAAATATTGCACTACAATTCACCACCAGTACACATTGTGGACTTTTGATTTGGTAATTGGTGCTTTATTCGGAGAAAGATGGCGCTCTGTACAAAACTGCAACATTTAAATTAATGAGATAGAGGGAGAATTTCGTTCTTACGTTTATGCACACAAGGGCGTACTACACAGGAATGTTAGCGAAAAATTCACATGCTCGACCAGGACTAGAACCTGGTTCTCTGGCATACCATGTCATTACTGCACCAACTGAGCCAGTCCCGGCGTGTACTTTCTGCTTAAATTTGTACAGTGGGTTCGTTTTGGCTCTGGGCCGAGATAGCGTGTGAACAACTTTGAACAACTCTCATAACACAGATTAGTACTCGTTATGCAATATAGAATCAGTAGTCATTCACAATCGAATATATCGCAGATAGGTTTGCAGGGAGAATAGCGCAGTAAAATAAAGTTACAGGACGAAAATTGTAATTCTATAACAGCAGTAAAATTCTGCGTCTAAATGTCTACAGGATATTATGAAGAGTGAACACCGTAACCACAATACATAGTAAATACTAAGGGGGTTCAGACGGAAACAGAGCACTGAGCAGTAGACTGTACTTACGTACATAATTTATTATAAATGATATTATTTACAATTAAGAGTAAATATGTCACTACATATGCACGCTCCATCTACTGGACAATTACCGACAGGTTCATTGTGGAAATTGTAGTAACTACACATTCTTCAAGAAAATTCCCAAAGGCTTAACACTTATAGTAGACACACTTTGCTTGCCTTCTTCGCCGAAAATTCATCTACTTTATCATCGAAGTCCAATTCACGAAGAAGTTCATGTTCAATGCTTAATAAACAAAGATTGGATAAGCGAGCCTGTTCCATGGCAGCACGAAGCCTGTTTTTCACTAATTTTCATTTTGATGTTATTAACGAAAGAAAGTTATGTACATCGTAGGATTATTTATTATCTTAATCGTATCTGAGAATTGATTGTTTGAATAAGTGTGCCTTATTCCCACACCACAGCCAAATCAATCCATGGTATAAAGTATACTGAGCTTCAGATATCTACAAACTGATCGACTGAGAGCTGTGCTACAATTGGATCCAGAAGAGTGTAGACATACGACAATATTGAAGTTTTTATTTTTAACATACAACTTCTTATGTAATTTTTCACAAGCATAGCCAGCTGCTTAAAAGATTTTTTGGCTGTAGGCCCTTCACAGCTTCCTTTTGGTGGGGGCCCGGGGCAATTGCCCCAGTTGCCCATAGGTTAATTCGGCCCTGCTTGTAACCACACAATCGCAATTATCTCGAAAACGGCTCGTTTGCGGACCCATGTTTACTGAGACTTTTTTGCTTCTATTATTGTGTACATTCACCTGTGTCAATTTGCGCTATTTGGTAATATTTAAGATGACCATTCCAGAGAATATGCCCGCTCCTCTATGGCGCTCGAGTATTTTTCTTCTTTTTCCTGGTGCCCAATATCTATATGCATTTTCTATGATGTCTTAAAATGTAGGGTCGTGAGGGACAACGAAATGTTGGCACTGGAATCGCGAAAGAAATTATCGTCCCGAATCGAACCTTAGGATATGATTTCCCGCCTTTTCGGGAATCCTAGCGATCGTGTTTTAAAGTGCTCAATGCTCGATGTTTTCTGCATTACCAGTGTCTGCAAATCATTAGAAATGTCAGTTTTCATTCTGGAATTACACTCACTTACTTGTGGGTTGAAATAATATGCAGTATTCTAGAATTTCACAGTAAATTGTGATTTTTTCACATCCGGAACAATGAGATTTAAAAAGAATTCCATCCCGCACATGCTAACAAGGGTTCTGTGAATTTGTGCAAATTATAAGTGGCTTTTCAAGGGCACATTTTAAGCGTTTTTGTTCAATATTGCCATTATTAGCGAAAATTAATCCGCCTTGAAGGGCGCCCGCAAGGGAGGTGGAAGAGGACATTTACCCTCCCTGAGATATCTGGAGAAAGTTCATGAACGCAATTCGAATGGTGAAATTATAGGGATACATTTACAAATATATTGTTTTTTGTGATATACAGGCTGTAATTTGAAGAGACATAGGGTGTGCACCAAGGCCGCGTCCAGGATTTTTCCTCGGGGGGGGGGGGGAGTGGTCAGTTAAGAGATTTCTCAAAGCATCCTCAACACTAATATAAATTGCATAGGCAGTTAATCTGCTGTCTTTCACGACACATGTCCATGTTTTCACGCTATAATTTCAAAGTTTGAACTAGAAGTCTCCAGATATCTCAGGGGGGACGATCCAGAAAAGTCGGGAAATGAATTCCCGAAGTCGGAATATGAACTTGACGATTCACTATTTTGAATAACTTTTTGTTTTCTTCCGGTACTCTTCAGCGTGGGAAAACATCTAGATCAGAGATACCATGGAAGACAGCAGATTAAGTGGCCTGTGTTTGATATCTGTTCACAGTGAATAATTACAAAAGACGAAGAGAACTGTTCATCAACAAAGTGATATATGTTTATGGAAAGGCGAATCCAGTTTCTATATAAATAGTACACTCGAGTCTGAACTGGTATACAACGCCACGCCAAGATATTTCCAATTTAATTTCAGTTTTCTCATTTGTAAAGTAATAATAATAACAATTATAATAAAAAGGTAAAATGTAGGTTTTTATGACTGAAGAGCAAGATGTGCAATCTTCCTTCTCCCCCTCCGAGATAAAATCCTGCGGACACCCTTGTCTGCCTCTACTAGTTATGATTTTTTTTTATGACTGGCGTGTATAGCTTGATAGGATTAATGGGAAACTATTTTATTTATACTATTCTCGTTAAAACAAAACTAGGTTTCCCCATGATGGAATGAATATGTTAACGATTTGTTTATCATGTAGAATTGGTAATGTTTCAACAAAAATTAACTTTTGATTTGAAAGTGAAAATCGTAGGTGTAATTTTTTTCATTGTACATGTCATTAGATTCACACAAGATAAACGAGACCTTTCTTTTTAAGTTAAATTTTATTGATTTGGCTCATGTGCAACAAGAATTTTATTACAGAGTGATTGGATCTTCTTGTTGGCTAAAACTAAGGGAAAAGCCTACTTTCAATGCTATAACTGGCTTATAGTTCCATCAACATTACATAGAATTACACGCCTTCGAATAAAGAAAATTCAGTTGTTTGTTGCTTGTTATCCTTATCTTTGGTAACATCACGCCTTTTGTGCAAGGGCACAAGAACTGTTGGAATTTGAAGAGCAGGAAGACCTGTCTTAGCAAGCTTTTGAGATGTTCCTATTTCTTTCAACCACGCAGCGTTATAAGTACACTTGTATACATCCTCACAATTGCGTCGAAAAGCAAAGGTGTCAGTTTTCGGAAATACTTGATACTTAGTGCGTAAACATTTTCCAAAACAAGTGAAGCGGATCAACATGCTCAAGATGCCTATATCTTCCTTGTACTCTGATTTCAAGTAAAAATCTTGTTTCATCTTTTGTGAAAGAATATCTTGGTCGGTTTTGGGGCCGGATTCCAAAGCAATATGATAAATTAGATTTTTTATTGGTATTTCAGCACTTGCAACTTTCCTGTAGCCAAGCCCCTGCGTATCGAATCTTCGAAACACTGTCACAAACAGCTTCTTTCCTGATTTTTTGAAACCAGACAAAAGATTATCTTCAGTCATTGGGAAAAGAATGGATTTGCCATTGTCGAAGTAAACCACGATATCTTCTTCATTTGTGAAATGTTCGTACTTCCGAAAGTCATCTTGAAACATCTCCAATGGAGGAAAATCCAGAAATGCAACAGACACACTCAAATTTGGAGGATGTGGAGTGTTGTGAATGAAAGTTTCTGGTACAATTTGCGTGTCTATGCAAACCTTTTCCACGTGAACTTCTAACATGTAGACATTAGCCAATTTCACCGGTTCTATGTTGTTCCCACACGTTTGATAGCAATGGCAAGCCATGATAGGATCTGGACGTTTGAAACCACTCTATTTTAAAATCTACAATGTTGGAAGCATAGTTGGTTACTTCATCACTGAGAAGTTACTCTAGAAGCAAGTACATATTTAAGTACTACCTGAAAATTTTTCCAGTAAGTTGCAAATAAAGCCGCGAACATCTTGGCTCTTAATTTGCACTTTTTACAAGTTTTTGCCAAGAGAAAAACTAATTATTATCATGTCTAGAAAGACATGTTCCTCAACTGAACACTGCCATTTTCTCACCACAGTGTAAAGAATGCTCGCAACATAATAATATTTTATATCCAATAATATGGCCCTTCTTGCAACATAGTCGTCGTCTTTATTTCGTTGGCTCACACCGCCTATTGTATTGCGATTTCTGGCCAAAGGTGCCGAGTTCTAGTACTTTTATATATATATATATATATGTGTGTGTGTGTGTGTGTGTGTGTGTTACGACACATCGATTGATATCGTTTACTTTCTTCAGGAAATGTTACCTACGTTGTCACTTGCTATTGTCCTTTTTGCTCCTATGGTATTACGAGGTCTTGTGACTTGATTTCTCAAAGTTATTCTAGGGGGTTATGATGAGTATGTTCAATGGGGCTGTTCATTGCCAAACTTTTCCGGTGGCGGCGCCAGCCCTGTTGTGTCCCTAAATAATTTCGTTCGTCATTTGGTTGCCCTAAGCCATGATACTAAGATACATGGTAGGCTCATGCGCATCGCCGGGGGTTCCCCGAGGCCGCTGTGACGTCAACTGGTGAGCAACTCGAGATTTCGCCCGCTACATCTGGCAGTGAATTTTTGTCTCTCGCTAAGAAATAGACGTTTCTTTCTTTACTGAGAGTTTTCTTCAAAATGGCTTGTGCTGTGTTCGGATGCAATAACTACAACCGTAAGACTAAAGGAGGAGCTGTTAGGTATTTTAGATTTCCGAGAGATGAAAATGTACGAAAACAGTGTGGATTTCGCTTTGTAGAAGCGTGTGTATTTCACACATACATGTTACCTAGGTAAAATGTAGAGCATGGGGAATTCCATTTTAGACGCGAGTTTTTAATGCAAAATTTGCGTAAATAGTTTATATTTATTTATTTATTTATATTCTTTCTTTTTCTTGATAACAACAATTTTAAAATAATAATTCCTGTAAATAAGATAGCCCTAGAGGTTGCGAGACATGAAACACAAGAAAAAATATTTTTTGTAATAACTATTCTTGACGATAAATGTGTGTATATAAAACAAAGGACCATATTTACTAGCTACGTGGAAAAGTATGATATCACATGAAAAAAAAGTCAGTTATTAAAAACAACTATAAAAATAAAAGTACAGTCGCGCAGAATTATTATGCATTATTCTTTACCGGATTCACAACAATAGGTCACTTAAATTGTGAAAATTGCTAGTGACGTAAAAAAGCGCTGTGCAAATTTTAAGGCTCTTTTGAGTTCCGATATCTTTTCTGTTGTTGACGATCGTATTTTCAAAAGCCTTATTTTTACAGCACTGATTATTCAACTATCATGTTCAGACATCATTTCTGAGGTTAAGATGATATTAAACTTGCAATTTAATGTAATAGCAGCACGTTCGGCATCAAATTCCCCATGTATTTAAATGGGAGAACAATTGCCGATCAAAAGCGTGGGGAACAACAGGGCTGCTGCCACCTACAATAGTTTGCTTTGACCAGGCCCATTGCGATGTTGTGTTTTCGGGCGTAGCTATAAAGTATCCACGTGACCGCAGTACGAAGTTCGTAGATAATTACGTAGTAAAGATGTTTCCCATTTTATAAATCGCACAGTGCTTCTCCACAAATCGACACACACACTTATCCCTCTCCCGAACACAGCCTAGATTGATAATGAAACCTTCTTCAACTCACAAAGTTCATTTGTTTATTTAAAACTAAATTCCATGGTGCAACAGCTCTTTAAGGGCCAAGACCTGCCACAGCGTTTTTTTTTTTTTGGTTGTGTGACGCGTGGTCAGTGGATCGAGTCCTATCGCAGCTGCTTTCTGGCTTTAGAGAGCCTATCACTATTACAAGTAGCGACACCTGTGGGTAAATTCTTGTAAGTATTCATTGCATAGTGCTTGCGTGTGGGTGTGAGACAGACGGTGTAGTACACAATGTTTATAAGTGATTCTGTTGCATTTGAAGTGGTATTTATAATGAATGAAAGGTCTAAACTGTGTGATATCGTCTTGCGAGCGAAATGCAAGATTCATGCAGCGTAATTTCAGGCATTTCGTGATACACCGAAGACATGACAAGCTGGCGTACGTGCAAGTGACTGCGAAAATTGTTTCGAATATTTCTATCGGTTGTATTCATCCGTCAAATACAAAGAAAGTATCTTTGCACGTGTAGGCTATATGTGTAACGTATGTATGGAATGTGAAAAATGAAAACCAACTACTTGGACAATACGCTTGGCCCCATTCAGCATACAACCGCAGAAAGCAATGTGCCGGAATAAGGTATGTTACAAATTTATTATCGTTGTTACTACATTCGTACAGTAGGTACTTTCTTTTTTCGACTTTTCGCCACTTTTCTACAGCTCAACGTCAACAACCGCTTCAGTGGCCAATCACGTTGAGTGGTCGACTCATACTCACCAGGTTCTGATCTTTTTTTTGCGAGCGTATTTTTCACGTGATCATTATTCGTCCCTATCGTTGCAATTAGCCAAATGTGACAGAAAAAGCGACGTAAAATAAGTACGAGGTTGCACTTTGGCGTTGCGTGGTATGAAGAACGTACAGCCTAGTCAACAAGGGTCACTTTCCTTTGACTCCGTGCATCTACAGAACTATAGTACCTTCCGTCAGTCACATAGGAAAGGTTTTAATGCTTTAAAGTCGGAGGTCTACATCATTCAGAAAGACAAGTTACTTTGGAATATGTATATGATCGCATGTTTCTGAAATTAGGGATGGTAATTTTGAGGATGTGATGTGCTTAAAGCTGTGTGTGTTAGAAGGAAGACAAGCTGTATACATGTATGTTTTGAAACCTTGTTGATACGACAATTGTCGTTTTCAGCTTCAATGTTGTATCGATCGTTTTGCGTTTCGACTTTGAAAGGTAGGTTGTATGTATATTAGTCCGTGAGCCAGGACCTGAAATTTAGGCGATCAGTACCACTCGGGGGGGGATGAGTTCTCATATGATTTTTTTTTCAAGGTGTGGATTCCTGGAACTGGAAAATGTGTGATAGCATCTCATAACTCTTTGCTTTTTATATAATATTATTGAATTATTAACCATAGCCGAAAAATAATGGTTTTTCATATTTTTATAAAAAGCATATAAATCGATCACACTATTTCAATAAATTTAATTTCATTAGACTTATTAAATTCAATGTTATTTTATAATAATTATAACTATTAAGTGTAATAATATTAATAAAATCCTTATAATAATAATAAAACTTTATTATATTGCTTAGGGGAAGGTGGGGGAATGGCGCTCAGCGGGCAATGGCGCTCACCCCTCTGTAGTCGTTACGGAGGGTGTTATTGAAGAGTAACCCGTGCTAACATCTAGAACCCAGTACTACGAGGCACCAAACAAAAGGCGGCACATGTGGAGTTGACTTTTAAGAAACAGGGTGCGAAAAACGAATTCGTCATATTTTGTTATAAAATTGGGAAGGAAAAAGTGCAAGGTAAGTAGACGGAACGTTTAAGCTAGAGTATTGAAAATTTTACAGATATAATAATAGTATCTCCTGTTTATTTCTTAATTATTATAAAGTAAACATTTGAGGTTCTTCATGAGACGAGAAACAAAGAACATAATATGGCGCCTATCGGGTAATGACGCTCATTGTGATGGGAACATGAAGGGTGCAAAGACGTTTCTCATAATAAGCGTCCCATGTGTGCATTTTTGTGTAAAATTGTGCTCAATTTAATTTGTATCTGCATATTAATAAATATAAGTACTTAAAGATATAGTTTCTGTATAGTACAAAAATGGTATTGATTTACTGTTAGGATGATTACTGATTACTAATAGGGCAATTGCGCTCACACGCACATTGTTACTTTTTGACGTTTACAGAGATAACTATTAACGACAGGGAGCAAAGTAATACGCAGAGATGTACTACAAACATTGCTTTTTCAGGCCCACATTTTCTTTTTGTTTCACTGCGTACAGTTTTTGAGATTTTTAAAATCTCCCTTAGGTGGTCGCAATTCCCCCACTTTCCCCTATATACTGACAGATTAAATGCATAACTTTTACTTACAATGTTCAATAATAATAGTGGCTAAATCTTAAATATGAATTTAACTTAAACAAGATTTATTATTTATATTCATCATCATCTTCTGAATAGGTGTCATCACTCATTGATTACTGGTCAACATGAAATTTGTTACAAGGAATGTGAATGGTGTTCTAAGGTAAGTCGATGGTGCTGAATTCGAAAATGAAATCAGTTTTTTCCTATCGGGCTCAGTTTTTTTGTTACACACTAACCTGTACCTAATGCAATTCATGAAAATTCTGCCTATTGGGCTGTGGCTTAACCTATATTTACTCTACATATATTGTTGAATAACAGTCATTATATGACCATAGAACGACCAGCACGTTCCTAAGGCCAGGGACCTTCCTCCAATTGCAACAAACCAAATCATAAATAAGAGAGAGGCATGGCAACACTGTCGATGAGTCATGCCCGAACACGTAGAATTGCAGTATTGTTTGTTGTCACGTGCGTCTCAGCATTGTGAGTTCTGACAGAGTGGGAAGTGACTGCCTTTGATTTAGGTTGTGATTCGAAGTTTCAGAAGTAGTGTGTAGTGTTAGTGCATAAGAAAATGCCTCGTACCTGCGTAAATAGCCCCAATTCGTTTTGTTATATATGTGGAGAGTTGACATTTAAGTCACAAAAGCGACGAATTACCCCTCTTATAAAGAAGTGCTATGAACTTTATTTTGGGTGTAAAGTTGGGGACCAGGACAAAACATGGGCCCCCCACATATGCTGTTTGACCTGTGTTACACTTCTGACAAGCTGGTTAAAAGGATCACGTCACATGTCGTTTGCTGTTCCCATGGTTTGGAGGGAACCATCAGATCACACAACAGACTGTTATTTCTGCCTGACCAAAATAGCTGGAATCACGTCGAAAACAAGGAACACTGTGCAGTACCCAAATTTACTATCAGCCATGAGACCTGTATGTCACAATGAAGAATTGCCGGTACCAAAGCCTCCTGAGAATGTGACTGTGAATGAAGATGATTGTCGTGACCAACACGGGGAAGAAAGTGCAAGAGGTGATGAAACTGCCGACCCAACATTTAAAGTGTCCGGTTCATCAATGGAGCCACACTTATTGTCACAAGGGGATCTGAACGACCTTACGCGGGATTTAAATTTGTCTAAGCAACAGTCTGAACTTTTAGCTTCGCGACTGAAAGGTTGGAATCTCCTCGCTTGCGATACGAAAGTGTGTTTTTTTCGTGACCTCCATACTATTTTCTCAGAATATTTCTCCCCCGAAGGAGACATGGTTTTTTGTAATGACATCTCATCCGTTATGGATTGTCTTGGCCATGAATACAGTTCACACGATTGGCGTCTTTTCATCGATTCCAGCAAAGTTAGTATGAAAGCTGTACTTCTCCATAATGGAAACAAATTCCCATCGGTACCAATTGCTCATGCTGTTAACATGAAGGAGACGTATGAGAACTTGAAACAGCTTCTGACAAATATCCAATATGAGAAATACAAATGGAATATATGCGGAGATCTGAAGGTAATTGCAATTCTGCTTGGCATGCAGCTTGGGTACACAAAGCATTGCTGCTTCTTATGCGAGTGGGACAGCAGAGACAGAAAAAATCACTATTGTGGGAAAAAATGGCCTCTTCGTAGTGAATTAGTGCCTGGACGAAGAATGTGGCGAAGACTTATCTTGTTGACCCCAAAAATGTGTATCTCCCTCCTCTGCACATAAAATTGGGACTAATTAAAAACTTTGTGAAAGCCATGGACATAACTTCACGTGGATTCATGTACTTGCAACAGAAATTCCCAAGAATCAGCGATGCCAAAATTAAAGAAGGAATATTTGTAGGGCCTCAAATAAGGGAATTGATGAATGACGAGAATTTCATTCAACAATTAACAGATGTTGAAAAAATGGCATGGTTGTCTTTTACAAGTGTATGTAAAAACTTTTTAGGCAACCATAAAGCAGAGAAGTATCGCGATATTGTACATGGACTAATTAAATCATACCAACGTATGGGATGCAACATGTCTCTAAAATTACATTTCTTGAATGATCACCTGGACTTCTTCCCAACTAATCTTGGTGCCGTTAGTGACGAACACGGTGAACGGTTTCACCAAGACATTGCTCTAATGGAAAAGCGGTATCAAGGCAAATGGAGTGCCGCAATGCTGTCCGACTACTGCTGGACCTTACGAAGAGATGTTCCTGAGGCAAAGTTTCGTAGGAAATCGGGAAGGAAACATTTTTAGGTATGTTTCTACACTTTCATGTTACTTATTTACTTCATTCCTTTGTATACTGATACAGATTTATTACATTTTACGTTTGTAGCACTTCTGTGAAAGCGAGTCCTTTCGACCAATACATATAGAACATAGGCTGAGGTAGGAAAATACAAAAAACATTTTTACAGGAAATCTGAGCCCGATGGAGAAATTCTGAAATCAGATCTGCATTCAGGGGCTCAGCAACTTCTAGAAACAGCTTGTTTTGTTCTTGTAACATTCACAAATATTTTTTTTGTAGACCAGTGTTATCACATGTGGGTAGTCTGCACTTGTCAGTGCACCTGATGTTATTTTGACAGACACTCACGTTGGCAGTTTGTAGTTTCTAATGGATTGGTTGATTGATTGATTTGGTGTTTAAAGTCCACTTTATGCACAGTAAGCCTAATTGGGACTGGACCTACAGTTTAAAATGGGATCCGAACCACCATCTGTGTCTACCGAGTATCGAACCTGGGGCCCCTTCATTACAAGGCGGTGATGCTACCACTGCACCATCGGGGAGACAGTTTCTAATGAATGGAGCTGCAAGCTAGTAGATCTAACAGAGTTTAAGATGCTGGCTGCCATTCCATCCGATCCATTACCAGCTCCTCTGCTCCACCGTGTTTTGTTTCAATGTCCACCTTCTCTCATTGGTCTAGGTGTACATGGATCATTCAGAAGACATCTCTTGTTTATAGCGGATTGATAATTGCACGTTTGGCATGTTTGTTGCAAGTTGATAAATGTCTATCTCACCCTTCTTTGTAGAGAATAGACGACATGTCATTCACACAATGTACGGAAGATTTTGAAGCATATGTAAGCACGAGAACTACAGTTTGCCCATTACTATTTCATTGAGATCCCATCAGGCCCGTAGCCAGGCAGGAGCCAGGGGAGCTCAGCCCCCCTGGCACTGAGGTCATCCCCCTCCTTTGACATTAAGTAAAACTATTTGTGTAATTTGTTTGCAGTGAAAAGTGAAAATGTAGACAGCAGAAATTATTTTGCTCACAACTTTGGTAAAAGATAAATTCAGGGTGCATGAACAGCAGCTATTACATTGTTCATCTTATTTATAAGAAGTCTTAAGTACCGGCAAGTATTTAGGAAATTCTTCTCTCTAGACTTCAGAAAGTTTCTGTCTGTACCTTCGTCCTGTTGCGATCTCCCATTTATACAGAAATCTGTGACTTTGATGTCGTTATGCAAATTCCCTCCGCATCTGTGTCAAAGGTTAACAGCTTCCAAGTTTTGGGAACGAAGGGGAGTTTTATTGTTTCGGTCGGCGAGTGGAATGTACGCTAGGCACTATGATTGAATGTTGTCCATCTTTTCTTGGGTGATATAAATATCTGTATCATCAAACGTAGTATGGAGTGTGTAGTAAGGGATGATTTCAGTAGCAGCCAATTAATACTTCAAGTGATATTTTAAAAGATATAGAAAAATGTAGTAATGTATTTGTGTGATATTTCTAAACTTTATGTAACTAAATGACCGCCTCCCCATCACACACATAATTTACCTTCATTTAACACTGTTAAACTTTTGAAAAATTGACTTCATTTACAAAGCCCCCCTCCCCTGATAACCCGTGAGAACCCCCTGGAGATGAATTCTGGCTACGGGCCTGGATCCCATTCATCTCCGAGGGTGCGAAAATATTTCCTGTGTTTGTCTGTTGGCAGGAAGGATGGATGCACTTACTTTTCCTTTTCCTGCAAATGCATATGGAGACTCATCATATCTCGACGAACATTTTTAATAAGAATTGAAGCTATTTTCTTAATGTCAAGAACCCACATGGGTATTTTAGTACTATATTTCAGAAATAATTTAACCATGATTCTTTCATGGAATCTCAAACACACAATACACAGATCTGTGTCATCTGAGCCTCTCATTACCGCTTCACAACCCTCATTAGCAGCGGTAGTATTCACCAACAAATTACTATCTCTTCTTCAGGTTTACTGTTGAGATTGAGCACTTTGGGGCTTTCTTCAGATGTGATGTTCCATCATTTATCTCCACAGTTCGCGATGTGTTTTATTCAAAAGATTTACAAAATGCTCTGGTTTCCTACATTTGTTAACAAGAAATGCAATTAGAGTTGTTTTATTCATTACGTGACTTAGGAATTTCCTTACTTTCTGACAATCTGGGAAGATGAGATGCTCTGTGACTGATGCCCGAGTTCTTCCCATGTGATTATCCTTTCGGTGTTCTTTATAGACGTCTCGTACGTATCAGACAGGCATCTATTCTTGGACTAGTAATTCCTTCTGAAAAGCAATGGACAAGGCAGATAGACCTCACCAAAGTTTGACTCCTCTTCTTTTACTCTCTGAATAAGAGCCATACCATCAATTGCCATGCCTGAATTTCCAGATATTTCCTCAGGGGGAATAACATATTTCTGAAAGTATGTCTCTGAAGCCCATGATAATGGTTCTAAGAGAAAGCCCATTTGAAGATTCCGATTCTGTGCTGTCACAATAATTCGACCAAATAGTGTATTGCCTGATAATTGACCTGCCATAACTATACACCGCCTTCTTCTTGGATCAATAGAGGAACAGAAAGAACTAGACGAAAACCATGTACAGCCGATGTTTATGCAACTGAAAGAACATTCAAAGAACAGATACAGTAGAGTAGGGATTAGTACAGGTAACAAAATGACCCTACAGTCGCTTGAACCAACGCTCACATGATGTGCGTCACTACAGAGCAATGTGTGTACGAATAGAACAGTTCAGAAACGGACATAGTCACAGCAGAAACTCACCCCTAGTATGGTGGGTGATCTGGAACGGCCAACACCGCTGCACATATGTGTGGCATGGACTCGATGAGGTGATCGATGAGAGCTTGGAGGATTCCTCGCTACTCTTCACTTTGAGCAATTTCAGCTCTGGAAGAGTTGAGGGAGGTGCCATCCTACCTAGAATGCGTCTGCCAAGTGCATCCCAAACATTCTCTATGAGATTTAAGTCGAGTAATCACGGTGGCCACTCCATACTCACTATTTCCTCGTCCTCTGGCACGTTGTGCACTAACAGAACTCTGTGAAGACGAGCATTATCGCCGATGAAAAGGAAACGATCGTCTATTGCATCTGCGCACGGCATGGCAAGAGGTCTGAGGTTCTCGTCTCCATATCTATGGGCCGTCAAACCGCCATTTTGGATGACGTGGATGTCCGTACGTCCCACAATTTTGATTCCAACCCACAAGATCATTCCACCCCCTCCATTTTAGAATGTTTCTTGCACAAAAGCAGGGTTATAGCGTGTTCCACATATCCTCCAGATTAGGCACGTCTATTGTAAGGCTGGAGGTTGAACCGCGACTCATAGGAGAACACAGCTCAACCCCATTCGTTGTGCCCCTAATTGCGATGTTCCTCAGCCAAGTTTCTACGGATTGAAAGCTGTACGGTGATGGAACACACGCCATGAGTCTATATGGAGAGAGAGAGAGAGAGAGAGAGAGAGAGAGAGAGAGAGGTCATCTTTAAGAAGGCGATTGCAGACAGTTTGAGATGACATCTGCACCCTATTGCTGTGAGAATAGCATGTTATAGCTTCGTTGCATTCTGTCGTTTGTTAAATCGGTTGTTAACAATCGATACCTGTTGTCTCTTGCTGTTGTTGATCACGGACGGCCTTGACGTTGCCTTCATCGCACATTTCTCGTTGTTTGGAACCGAATCTACAGACGAGAAACGGCATTATGAGACACTCCAAGGGCTACAGATACCTCTCGTTGTCTGTCCAGCTTCCATCCTTCCTATGACTCTCCACGCCATTGATTCAGGTAAATCGCAATTTAGAGGCATTATACCACTTGCCCACGTTCCTCAATGAACTCTTACACTGTCCTTGGACTGCTACTGTCATTCTCACAGCTGCGAACTTCAGTTGTTATTTCAGAGATATCGGCATTAATGATGGGCAAATAGCCAACTGACTCCAGTGTTTAATACCATCCAAATTGTCAATTAAATTATTAAAATATATACATATTTTAATTAGTGTTGTTATTATAATCTTAATTATTATCATCATTATTATTAATTTAGATCAACATTACTGTAATTGTCATTTCTAATAGTAAAAGTCAAAATATTAAAAATCATCAAAACTTTCCATTTACATTAAGGTTATCTGGGAAGTGGAGTGATAACACAAAAGGCAAAGAGTTATGACATGCTGTCACATATTTTCTATCTCTAGGCAACCCCCGCAGTGGTAGCGTCGTCGCCTTGTAACCAAGGGGTCCCGGGTTCGATACCCGGTGGAGGCACATGGCACAGTGGTTCGGATCCCACTTTAAACTGTAGGTCCAGTCCCGATTAGCCTTTCTGTGCATAAAGTGGACTTAAAACAACAATTCAATCAATCAATCAATCTAGGCAACCCAACCTTACCAAAAAATCATATTAGAACCCGTCCTCCGAGTGGTACCGACAACTTGCCTGGCTCAAGGCCTGTATGCATATATTTTGTGTTAGCTTTTGAACGAAATGTTATTAAGAATGCAAACTGGAAGTTCTTGCGTTTCCAATACAGCGTATTACTATAGAGTTATCCAAACCTTTCGAAATTCCATGTTTGAGGTAAAAAGAGAGATGTTTTTGTTTCGATTTACCGGTCAAAGTCATGCACGAACGGCTAAATGTTGCGTACGTGTGTGTGTGTATGTGATGTGACAGAAAGAGTGGGAGGGGGTGATTGGCCTATGAAGTTCTGGTCATGAAAAATGTGCGTTTTTTATCTGGAAACTGTAGAAGATTTATCGATACATGTAGGCTATATAACATTATTTTGACAAAGTGTATAGTTTACGTAAATGCGATCCGAACCATTGTAATGTGCTTCCATCGGGAATCGAACGCGGGACATCTTGATTACAAGGCGACAGCATTAGTCACAACGCTATCGGGTCAGCAGACCCTGAATGAATATATTCATATGGTTTTCGAAATTCAAAATATTGATTTTTACGTTGCAACACACACCCACACATTAAAGTTTCCCCTACAATCTTTCAGAGAATCTTGTTTGCGCCATTACGATGGATGAAAATTGCAACAAAATATAATAATTTCTATGAATTTCTGTGTATTTACCAGATAAAAAAACAGGTAGTTGCGGGGCTGCCTTTAGGGTCGTTCGACGCGCTCCAGGACTTTGCGGTTCCGATATATTATGTCAGGGAAATAAAATTTGAACCAGGATTCCAAAAGGCTAAAAAAAGAGGACAAAAAAGATGTGTTTTTAAACCAGAAAGGCGCTTTCTAAAACATTTTACTATCCTCTGCAGGCGTTTTACATTCATGAGCTATACCCTCAATAGGAAATAAAATAATGCATGATTTGAACTAAAAGGTGTAATTCACATTCCAAAATGGACAGGTGAAAAAGAAAGACACGTCTTGTATTTCTCAAATCAACCCTTTTTTGCACAAATTCGGCAAAACTCACAGTGCCCACCACTGTGGGAATGAAGCTTTTTGCTTTGGGGTTGCATACTGTCGGCTTCTCTGCTGACGTGATCTCGTTATACTAACGTCTGTGACAGAGATCGACGAAATAAGGCTTCAAGTATATAAAAAAAGTAGTTTGTCTTGACACGGCGTCAAATTTTGTCGATGGTTCACTCCCACATCCTGTGTTACAGTATAAACTGTCCTTCCCCTCCCTCCTGTTATGGCACCCAATTTTGGAACCCAATCGCCGCCACTGTGCACGATCATTTTATGAAATAGCACAATATTTTGAGTATTTCTTATGATGAGCACGGTAACAATAACAATGAACTTGAAGTGTACCGGAACCTTTTTTTTCCAGAAAAAAGCACCATATATCTGTTCTGTTTGGAACATGCTGTAGTAAAAAAGCAACTATTGTATAATTGTAATGGTTTTATTGCGAAATATTTGCTCAATTATCAAAGACTATGTCACATGAAGCTATGTATTTTGAAATTACAAAAAGACTGTATTAACTCCCTTAATGGAGTTGAATGGCTAAATTTTATAAAAATTATATCAATTTTCAGATTTTGATAGCGTACCGCTCAAAATTGTAACACATGGTATTAAGTATCAAGTGGCCAGGAAAAATTTTGCATTAGAAAACGTGTAAAAAATGAATCTACAGATTTATTTAATAAGAGGGATGATATTAACTGTAGAGATATAGTCTTGCATTTTACATTTGTTGAAGTTTGTTTTTCTGTTAGAATATTGATTTTTAATTGTTTACTTTCATTATTTAAATAGGTAGAGATTGCTGCTACAACTATTTCAAGCATTCCCATTGGCTAGTAGCTTTTTGGGGTAGTAAATAATGTGTGGTGGTTAGGTTAGGCTTGTTGGGTTTGGTTCTCTTAGAAGAAGAAGTCGAAAATGGTTGTAGCAGCAATTCCGGCCATTTAAATAATAGCTATAAATATCGTCACATTGATATGAAAGTTTATGCTAAAGTGATAACGAATACTCCAGAGACAGTGGCGGCGATTAGGTAAACGTGGGGGAGCAGTAGCCCCCCCACACACTTTTTGCCATTTTTGTCCCCTCACTATGGCCTCTTAATGCTAAGCTTTGTCTGCTAAGAAAAGGTAAACTATCCTTGCCCCCTCAGTTTTGGCACCCAATCGACGTTTGCTCAGCTCAGAGACTGCAATGTTAAAATTTCATCTTCATATAAATTTTGTGGAAAAGGAACATGAAGTTACGATAATTAGTCTAGCATTGTCCAGATAGACAATTGAAACTCCCCTTAAAGCTACCCCCCCAAATAAATTAGTCTGCGCACGCCTATGGCCGTCAGTGTACATAAAAGTCGACTTAGACCACAATTCTTTGTAATCCTCGTATCCGCCGTAGTCAATTCAGGAGGAATTGTCAAATGGTAGATGAGTGGTTGAAGATGCGTGAAGCTGAGGTGTGAAGACTCAGGATCAATTAAATAGCAGTGTAAGAAAAATAATCGTGTGGATGTACTGTACAAGTTAGGTCCTTTTCCATGTGCCACTGTCCTTTGATAATGAAGGTCTTGTTGAAAGGGTGAGAGTGTCATTAAATTTTTGGGAAAATGTTTGTTCGTTACTTTGTAGATAATGCTCACACTAGAGCTTGATGACGTCAGACCGAGACAGGTTTGTTAAGTCCGTCTTTGTAGGGTTTCTATTTGCCCCGTCGTATGCGAGAGCAGTATAATCAAATCGATTGATTTAGTTTATTTTACTTCGCTTTTCTGCCACTTTCGGCTAATCGCGAAGATGTGGATGAACGATGCTGTTATGAAATTGTTGTAGGGGCACTCATAAAGAACAGCCATGTCCAGGTTGGGATTCGAACCCTAGCGTGGTAGTGCGCTGTGCTAACCACTCTACCACGGAGGTTGGCTTAATAATCAAATAGAGACCGAAAACAGTTATTATAAAATAAGGCCTCCCCGATGGAGCAGTAGCAGCGTCGTTGCATTGTAATCAAGGGGTCCCGGGTTCGATACCCGGTGGAGTCAGATTGCACAGTGGTTCGGATCCCACTTTAAACTGTAGGTGCAGTCGCGATTAGCCTTACTGTGCATAAAGTGAACTTAAAACACCAAATCAATTGATCATTCAATTATAAAATAATAGTATTGTAGGCGGGTGGTCGAGATACAACGTAAAATATTTATTTTCTGTCTTTATTTCTATTAGGTATGTGTGCATGCCAGCTTAGTTTCCTGTCAAGGAAAACCCCATGCATATTTATAAGTTTCTACTACCTGAATGTTATGAATGTGTCGGACGATATTGGGGTAACGGGAGTGGTTGGCTGATTTGAAAATACTGATTTTGGTTTTAGGGATGGACATATTTAATACGTACAAGATGAAGGTAATTGTAATTGTCAAGGGTTTCATTTGAGATAAGGATACCTTGGATAGCATCAGCTTTTTTTATATAGTAACATAGATCATCGGTATATTGTACAACTTGAAAGCCATACAGTCATTCTAGTTGGATCCACAAGTATTGCACAGAAAATTGTCCATGATTACTGTCATAAATATTTTTTTGCATCCTACGTGTTTGTTAGCAGCTTGTTTGGTGCTTCTTTGCGAACTTTTGAAGCTCTCATTGAGCAAAACAAAGAGGAGAAGCATGGTGATGGACGATTTGCTTGGTAATTCTTATGCATCCCACTCTACGTGCAGGCGTGGCACATCTTTCTTAATATTGCTTACGTTGGTAAGTAAAATTATGACAAATTGGATGCGCATGATGGAATTATATCCTGCTGTAGCCCAATAACGATACAAATTAACTTTAAATTCAAATTTTGATGGTTTTCATTTTCAATCATTGGATAGAAGTATTTTTCTCTTACCAGTTTCCAGTGAAGCTTCAATCCACATTTTAGTATATATTTAAAAATGTTTAACTGATTGAAAAGTACTCGTTTAATTTATACATGGTGATATCTATAATTTATAATAGGAATGCCTCGCTTAGCACATAATCCTCAAATACGAAACAGTAAATATAATTTTCCTCTGAATGTAAGAAAAGAAAGACCAAAAATGAAGAATATCCTGTTACCTTGGCTTATGTGTGTTTTATGAGTCTGTGTGAGGCAAGATTGTTAGAACAGTTTGGCCTTGTGTTTGAGGGATATATCGTTCTTTCCCATATCTAAATTTTTTATGAAATTTTCTGGGAAAATGTAGCATTTCAATAGCTCCATCTGTGTCTGTCTCTGAATTAGAAAATGTTTACGTCAAACTCGTCTGGTAAACCGAATAGTGAAATTCGACAAGACATAAATCTTGTTCATTTTCAAATAAGGAGCCAAGTATAATACCAACTCAGATTAATACCATCCAAAATGCCTTGCAAGCCTAAAAAAAGGCATGAGCCTGAGGACATATACATGTTGGAGATATTAGTAGGAAAGATACACATATTTTCTGGCCATCCGCAAACTTTGAGTGTTAATTTACCAAGAGCTGAGACTTTGAGAGTTATAGCATTATTCTTGCAATATTCTCCTTTGGAGATATGTGAAGATATAACTGAACCAAGATACTTTGCTTCTACTGAAGCAGACATCAATGTAAGTGGTGGCAAATCTATGGTGTTTTCTATGAATTCAGAGGATCTGTGGGAGGCCCTGGACAAGACAGAAAAGCCTTTAACACTGCATGTGTACAACAGAGGTGATTATTGTTTTGGGGATGTTGAAATGTGCTTTAAGGATATTGCTCAGGAAGTTGTGACTCAGATCATTGAAGGATGTTCAAATGAATGTATAGTCACTCGTAAAACGAAAGGAAGTTTCAAGATCTTAGATACTGTGAACAAACAAGCAATTGGTACAGTTAACATCTTCATAAGATTCACAGGATATGGAAGAGCTGTTTTTACCAAGTTCCAAGGAGCCGGACAAGTGGCCTCTTCTTATGTTTATCAAAATGCTGACGATAAGGAGAAATACGAATGTGTTCCTCATAATGATCGTTCAAATGTGTTCCAATTGATGTCAAGAGCGGTGAAGAATTTAAGTCAAGTTCCGAGCCCCACGTCTTCCCAGATCGATTTCATTCAAGATTGGGAACGAGATGAGTACAACAGAAGACATGACATTCAAAAGGAATTGAACCGTTGCCTCAAACCAGACGACGACGAAGATGAGGCTGCTCCAGCTGGCGCTAAAGAAGGGAAAGTAGCTGAAAAGGAAGCAGCTGATGACGTGGAGGTAGTATTGCCAGCAGAGGAGGAAGCAGTTGAAGGAGAAGAGGAAGGAGAAAGAGAAAACATGGAAATGGAAGCTATTGAAGAGGTTGATGAAGGTCCAGAGGGTGAAGATGGTGAACCTGCACCACCACCTGATGAAGAGGAAGGAGATGCAGCTGAACCAGCTGATGAAGCTGGAGGCGACGATGCCGAATAAGTGTAGACTTACAGATGAATTGGAGAGGAAATATTAGAAACATCACAGGCGTCTTATAACAATAGCTTTTGTAAAATAAGTTGCAAGTAAACGTAATATTTTCAAGCTAATAAGTGTTTGGTTTAAATGATAAATAATACCATGGCAATAGTCATTATATGCATCTAATACTGACATATATGTATTAGTAATTTCAGGACTCGGTCATCTACAACATGGAATTCTAAGTCGAGCATTAAACATGTTATACTTACAATTCAATGGATTCTTGACAGGTTCTATGTTCCCACAAATAATCACGTAAACCCATAAATCGTATGTCCTATGTTAACTATATTAGAAAGTGGCAAATTTTGCATTACAGTTCACTTTACTGAGTTCTAGCTGGGATATAATATATTTGGCACATTTTAGTGGGTCGAACCCCACCTTAAACTGAAGGTCCCAGGGGCGATTCCTCCATGTAAGAAGTAAGGAAGTTCCTACAGTTCATTTATACTTATTTCCAGTTCTCTACTTCTCAGGAGTTATAAAATTATGAGCTCAATGTACGTTCAATTGACTAGGTTAGCTACTGTCAAGAGTTACGCCTAACTGCTGTCGCTAGCTCCAGCAGTAGCCCAAAGACGATGGATACACACAGGTTTTGCTGCCCCACCTGAGGAACCTCACTGGTATCGGTAAAAACAGATTGGTGAGGAGTGGAAAAGGGGCAGGGGACCCATTTTGTTTGTTGAACCATCGTACACAATGTTTCAAACCGTTCTCGATTTACCATAACTTCTTCCTACACCCCCAAAAAGCCACGAGTCGCCACTGGTAGGTCCAGTCTTGGTGAGCCCTTCTGGGCAAATATTTTGCCAAATATTGAAAAAAAAATATACCTGAGGGTACTGCTTGACATCAAAATTGCAAAGCAAGTCTAAGAATGATGTCCTAATTATGAAGAAGTACGGGAAAGAGAAGTGACAGCGAAAAATACGTAGTATTTGAAATAAGTACTTCAGAGAACAATGTTTTATGTTATTAAATATCCGACATTCTGAAATTGAGTAGGCTATATCTCTTGCTGTGTTTGTCTACTTTGATATAACCGTTAATACGAATATAGTTACTTTTTAAAAATGTATTCATTGTTTGTCTCGCAAATCTGTATCTTTCTGCAGTTTATAATTCAAGCCCTATCCAATTTGTTTCCTGCTAGTAGACACGTATCAACTAATTGTGAGATTTCAATACCACATATTAGATTTCCTATTATATAAATTATAGAACCTTGTATTATTAATGTTCAAAGTGTTGAAATTGTTATGATAATCTTGCAGCATACACAAGAGAAATATTGAAAACAATTAACACTCATCCACCGATGTTACCTTTTCCAAACCTAAAATGACATTTTTAAATGATCATTGTTACATGGTGTTAGCGTAATAGCATTATGAAATTTTTATATATATATATATCGGTATTTTATTTCTTTAAAAAAGTGAACCATTCCATTCTTCACATTGCCAGTTAACCAATATTCATACTAAAATGTCTAAAAAAATAATAACCACAACTATTGTTGTTTATTGATTTGGTTTATTTTACTTCGCTTTTCTGCTACTTTTGGCTAATCGCAAAGACGAGGATGAGTGATGATACTATGAAACCGAGGAAAGAACACTCACAACGAACATCCATGCACAGGTCGGGATTCGAACCCGGGACCTTTGTCGTCGTAGCGCGTTGTGATATCCACTTTGCGAACAACTATATCTGATACCAACATGATAAGTTTGTGTTTCGCGGACTTAAACAAACTCGCTGATATAGTTCGCTCAGGACCTCGTTATCTAATTAATGCAACCAAAAGGGAAGTTATTTAATTAAGGCATTCATTTTAATTTGGTTATCAAACCACAATTTGCATTCCATTAACATTTCCTGTTTTATTCCAAATTGTATTTTCTCGTTTTTGATTCTTCACTACAACGAAAACGTAATACCGAATACACAAACCCTACCGGCCTCTATGGTGGAGTGGTCAGCATAACGCACTTCGAGCCCCGAGGTACCATGCTTGAATCATAGGTAAAGCATGGATGTATCATTGTGTTTGTCCCATCAACTTCAATTCACCACTCATCCTCAGCGTCGTGATTTACTCAGTGCATAAAAAAGTAACGTAAAATAACTGAATTATGATCTATTTCTTCCAGAAATTTTATTTGTAACCTGATAGCACAATTTCTGTTCTTCTAACATATTGGTGAAACTATTTTTAAGTGTGGTGTTTATTATAGAATAATTTATAACTGTATAAAGAATTGATGTTATTGAAACTGAAATCACATTCATGCAATTTGATATCAACCAATATTTCATTTCGCGGAAGGGGTTGTGCCCTTTTCCTCTCCCTTCGTGGACTCCTTTCCATCAGTATCTTTGTTACTGTATGCCAGAGTAAGGAATGGAAATTATCACTTCTGAATAGTTATCTGAAGGTTGTGCCTCTACCAGAGATCAAAACCCGCGTCTTGGCATTACGTGCCAATATTTTATCACTGAGCTTACTTCTGGTCCCCACACAAATATCACAACTTTGACTGTGTCAGTTAATAATGTTCGCACATATATGCTCTTTGCGCTAGGCAATACCTCACATATACAGTTCAGTTTTGTTTGCGAGTTTTTTTTATGAAAGTGCACTTTATGCACAGATAAGCTAATCGGAACTGGACCTAAGTTTAAAGTCAAACCACTATGTGTCTCCACCGGGTATCGAACCCGGAACCCCTTGTATGTTTTCCTGTAAGCAACCCACAAGATGAATAAAAAAAATGACTCAGCTATAGACACGACTAAAACAAAATTTCTAGATAGAGTGCAAAGCAAAGTTTGTCCACTTTATATTTATTATATATATATATTATTATGAATAAACCTAATCGTCCCTTAAGTTTTAAGTGAAGCCCTAACCGCTAGGTTCCTTTACTGGGAATCGACTCCTGGGTTACTTGATTGCAAGGAAACAGTGTTGATCATTACATTATTGGATAGAATAAAACTGCCCAAATAGGCTAATCGAGACAAACTAGATTTTAAAGTCAGATCTGAACCTCTGCATTGTGCCCCTACGGAAAATAGAACCTGGAAAATCGTTACAAGATTATAATATTCATTAACTAACTGGTTGTTTTTTTCTGTGTTGCAGAAGAGGTGCAGAAGTTTATGAATTATTCTACAGATTTTTTGCACGTAAACTTGTAGGTATTTCAAATTACGATTATCTGTTACTTTATTTATGAACTATATTAATAGTTGCCTTTCACGATAATACACAAAATTTAAAGAAACAAGTAATGTATTTTTTTTTCAAATAGACAATGTACTATATTGCACATCATTGTTCCTCAGGTAAATTAATTTGTATTAATGTATTGCTTAATATGATTATTTGTACTAATATCATATTTGAGCTAAAAAGCAAATGTAAAAAGTTGCTCTATTGAAAGTAAATACGGTAATTGCTTCAACGTAATCAATCGCCGTGCGAAGATATGAACGTTTATAATTATAAGCTCCAGTATTGTTTGCTTATAGTGAAATAGTCGCGAATAGTCACAAGTGGAAGAAAAGCGACGTAAAATAACCTAATTCAATCAATCAAACTCATATAGTGAAATAATTTTGGATTTTATAAGCACTGTTAATTTGTCTGCTATTTTATTGTTCGCAGTGGTAATACAAACAGATTTGTTTAATTCTAGCTGTTGAATTGTTACAAATGCAATCTATATAATAATGCATTCTCAGGAGAAATAGTGTACGAGTCATAATGTAAACTGTGCTTTTGAAAAGGAGTTCTAGGTCTGAGGTTGTTGATTATCACCAGCTGGTCCTTTGTCTGCATCATCTGGCTTTCTTCTCACTCTCATTTTTATTGCCTTCATACCAAAATCAGCTAACTCGACTTCAGTATCCTTCTCGGCAAACTCCTTCTTTCCTGGTTTACCTTTCTTTCCCTTGTCTCCTTCACCCTTCTTTGGACTTCCAGGTTTCGGTTCTTCTCCTTTGTAAATGGGGACGTGCACCAAGTCTGAGTCGTACCACTGCGTACAGTTACTCACTAACTGCACTGGCTCCTTCCAGACTGGAACTTCTTCTGGAACTGGAGGTGGAGTGAATTCAATTTCAAAATCCGACAGATCAGCTAATGAATCCTCATCTTCCCCAGTTTTGTAAAATCTCAGCTTCACAGGCTCGCTACCTTCTTCTGGCTCAGCTCCTACAACCACTATTTTTGTCTCGGTGTTCACTGATATATTGTACACTCCTGAATGGTATCTCATCTTAACGGTTGTCTCTTCGATTTCATTTGTTTCAACTGATGACATAATCTCTTCTTCATCTCCTTCACCTTCTCCTTCTTCTTCGTCTTCTGGGAAGTCCCCTTCTTCTTCAGGAGGAGGAGGATCATTTGCAGAAATTACATATATGGCAAAGTTCACCTGTTCTGGTTTCCAGTCTTCTCCATACATTCTTCCACGGAAATCTGGACTCAACAACCACTTCAAATGAGATGGAAATTGCAATTTCTTTTCCTTTACTTCCATCTCTTTACCACTGAGAGGAGAACTTGATCCCACAAGGCTGTATTTCTTACGATATTTCAGCCTCTCACTTTCTGCAAAATCTGGTGTGCTCCTTGACTTGCCTTTTATGTCTAACGACTCATCAGTGTTCATGTGTTCCTCACTCTTAGATCCAGACGTATTTTGCAACAACCCTATCTGTAGTATGTGCTTGTATTCCCGTGAAAGCAGATTAGGATCTGAGGAGAAGCATTTCGTAGGAAAGTTGTAGTTTCCACATTCTCCAGCACTAGTCACGTCATAGACAAATAACTCTGGCCTGGTTTGATCAGAAAAGGACTTTACTTCAGCAACAGATCGCCGTGTAAAAGTTGAACCTTTATGTACGAGACCAGGAGAAATTACACTTCGTCTGAAGGCAATCGATTGAGCTTCGAATGGTCCAAAATCAGATTTTGTCCTTTGAACATTAGATATTGCCTCGAAATTTTTCCCTTGCACTAATTCCTCGCACGATTTATTCTTCAAGCACTTATTCAGTATCAATTTATGTTTGACATTTCGCCATCCATCAATGTTTTCACACGCTCTTGATACAACATTAATGTCATCTTGAGGATCAATGCTATCTGTGGGCTCATTTGTACATACCCTTCTCGGACTGCTTCTGCCGTTGCTTTTATTCGTCCTAGAGTCTCTATAATTAGCTGAAGATGGTCTTGTGGGACCATGCTTATATATAAAGCACGTTTTATCTGCAGAACTTTGAAATAGAGTAAATGTGGACTTCCCTATGTAAGTAATTCTTAGAAACAAGGACACCGCACCAACCTCGTTTTCTCCTCCTTCCGTTCTCAAAGTGTAACACCCCTCCATTTTCCTCGATATCTGATTGCCTGTTCCCTTGCACAAAAGTTCCTTTGCTATTTCACTCCACAATTGCTGGACGATCACATTTGTCACTCCCACAATGTATGTTTCGGAATAAAACTTCCTGAACACTACCACGTATAGTGGATCCTTCACCGAGGAATTTAGTTCTTTGTCTGAAAGAGGGAATAACAGAGATTTCCCACAATTCATTTTAACAAAAATCTTTGAAGGAGAACTTATCATGCTGTCGGGCTGACAGAAATCTCTCTGGCATACTTCCAAAGGATCAAAACTCATGAAGGATATCGACACGCGAAGAGGTGGTGGGTACGGAAGATTGTGCATAAACGTTTCTGGTATATTCTTTGTATCTATGTGAACATCTTCGACTAAAAATTCTAGCATGAATAGACTTTCTAATTTGTCTTCATTCTCCATTGTTCCTTTTGGCGTTTTCTTTTAGTGAAGAGTTGTTTTGATTTTCAAGAAGGAATACACTGACTGAAATGAAGCACTGTAAAATAACTAGGGTCAGCTTTCTTCATTCATCATAGCAAAGGACAATCACTCCAGTCTGTTGAAGTTAATCTTTACTTTGCTGCCATTGCTTGATGTGCACTAATATAGATGGTTAAGTCTAGAACGTAGAAGCTTATTTAAACATGACTGAACGAATTCCCAGAAATAATAATATGGTGTCTGTAACAACACTTGATAATTTTGTAGTCGTTTTCCAACATGCTCAATCCTGTCCTAGTTCCATCTTGTGTAATGCAAATAACGTAAGGATAAGCCAATACCTGAAGGTAGGTACTTGTTGGCTTCTACAGAAACGTCACACTGTGGTAACCTTTAACCATGACTTCTAGTCGCGAGCTTATTAACAACTATCGATCAAATTCTATGGTCCTTGACGTTTTTGTACGATTAGCCGCAAAAATTACAGTAGGCAAATTGTCTATTGTTTTTTTCCTTCTTTCTGTGTTTTTAGGGACAAGAATATTGTACTTGTGCTGGAAGAGAGGTTGTCCTGATATTTCGTGTTTTTATAACGAACATGGCGAAGGCCACTTTCCCTACTATTGTATTTGTCGTTGTTTGGATGTACTGTACTTGTATATTCAGGATATTTGTTATCAATGCGGCGTGTTCGTATGAACGTGGGGTCCTGATTTCGAATCCCGTCCTGGGAATGGATGTTCTTTGTGAATGTCCCTTCATCAATTTCATCATATCATTACTCATCCCAATCTTCACGATTAGCCAAAAGTGGCAGAAATACGAAGTAAAATAAAATAACTGAATCAACGTGTATCAACGTGTAGAACTGTAATTTAGTTTTTTTGTTAGTGTTATTTTAAGTCCACATTAAAGAATGGTTTTAAATTAACTTGTAAAATGTAATTTTAATTCATTTTAATAAAATTGCAAAACATGAAAGTCAGTGCCCAAGCGGGAGTCTATCATGAATGCTACAGATTTTGTTTGCATTGATATAATATATGCCATAACCTATTACCCTTGCATGGATGATTACACTGGGAACAAAAAAAAGATTTTATTTTGTGGCATAAAGTTTAATAACAGTTTCAGCACACAAAACAGCTGTGATTGCCAATTGTATGATTGGTTCAGTTGAATTGACTCCAGTTATAAAAATAAACACACCATGGAAAATGTAGGAGGTAAAATTACTCTACGCTTTTCTCGGTAATATCAAAATTTGATAATGGACTGAAATTTCCATTAAGAAACTTATTTATTTATTTATTTGTAAATTGTTGCTAGGCAACTTATGAAGCATTGCTAGGCAATATATCGGACACTCAACAAAGGTTAAGGAAGAATACCAAAACATAAAAATGGTTTTAGAAAAGAAATGAATATGCTGAACATAAGTGGCTCGTGTGTGTGGATTTGAAGATGTTGAATTTTTTACTAGGACAGCAAAGTGGGTACGCAAAATATCCCTGTTTCCTATGTTTGTGGAATAGTCGTGTTAGAGAAAAGCATTGGACGATAAAAGTTTGGGCCCCAAGGGAAAATATTAGTGGGAAAAGCTAATATCATTCATGAACCGCTGATAGATAGGGACAAAATCATCCTTCCGGCACTGCATATTAAACTTGGGTTGATAAAACAGTTTGTCAAGGCCTTAGATACAAGTGGTGATTGTTTCAAATATATATGCCACACTTTTCCAGGACTAAGTATTGAAAAATTGAAGGCAGGAATCTTTGACGGACCACCACAAATTTGTACACTTATAAATGATGCCAATTTTACAACTTACATGTCTTACATCGAATCTGAGGCCTGGCTGAGCTTTGTGTCCGTCGTCAAAAACTTTTTGGGAATCATAGAGCAGAAAACTACCGCGATATAGTTGGAATTATGTTGAAACATTTTGTGAAATTGGGAGCTAATATGAGTGTGAAGATACATTTTCTACATAGCCACATTGACAGATTCCCTGAGAACCTTTGTGATTTTAGTGAAGAACAGGGAGAAAGGTTCAATCAGGATATAAGGATAATGGAAGAAAGGTACCAGGGACGGTGGGATCGCCACATGATGGCCGACTAGTTTTGGAGCTTACAGAGGGATTGTCCTAAAAAAGCAATGCAGCAGGAAATCGTATAGAAAACGTTTCACATAGTTTGTTACTTCATTGTGTACATATTTTCTTAATTATTATGATCATAGGCCTATATAAATTTATTTTTATAATAATGATTGTAATCACAAAAAGAAATATTAAATTGTTGTTGGAAGTTCATTTATATGTATGTCTTATGTTTCCGCCATTTTGGTTTAGTTGCATTTATTTCATAAATTAGAGCCAATTCAGGAAATATATTATTATATCATTATTCAGCAGCATGAAATTGCCCTAAATTAGCTCTCAAACTCTGTGCCGCAATTTCACTGTTCCCAGTGTTATATATGTCGTAACCTATTACCCTTGCATGGATTATATTAACTTTCATAACATGAATATGACCACGGACAGTATAAAGGTCATAGAACACTAAAAATATCAAGTAGGAGAGCTACCGCAATGATTTCGAAATGTTTTATAGTAATAATCATTAATAATGAAATTGTAAGAAGTGTGGTGAGGACAAACCTTTAAACCTTATATTTATAAAAACTTTCTTTTTGTTAAAGTTAACAAATAGTACACTGGCGCAACATTATGTAGCACGGCGTGTTGTATATACTCCTGACTCGTCACAAACATCGTACTAAGCTTTAGGCACAGTTCTTATATATAAGTTATTTATTCTTGGGATTACAGCAAAATAAATATTTTCCCCATAACTGTTAAACTGTATCATTGAATGGGCAAAGAGAATAATAGTTTGAACATAACAAGATTGACTAAACATTACAAATTTCCATTAAGATACTTCAATTACATAACATTAAATACAATCTTGATTTTTTAAAATTAATTAGGCACATTTACAGAGTTTGGTATACCTTCTTTAAGGCAGCAATATATAACCAGTTTGAATTCTAGACTCATACAATAAATTAGATAATTTTAGAGGCAATTACATTTGACTGTTTATCGTTTTTTATAAGATTAGTCACATATATTTAATATATATTAAAAACAATAATGTAATTAAGCCTTCTCTGAGACATTATTGAACGCAGAAACTCTTTAGTATTTCCATACTGGAAAGATATCTTTCGGAAACTAGCATTGTCAGAGTTACACATGTAAATTTTATTAATTTATGCTCAATTTCACGAATAACATTCGACGTAAGAAATTTTACTACATCACCAAAGTCTCACAGTTTTATACACAACAAAGAAGCAATGACAATAGTTATGATCGGCAAATTACTGTGTGGGCTGATGCCCCACGTACCCATATAAGTTGGTGACATTGGACACAAGAACCCAAATTAGAATGCATATATGATCGGATCTCTTTGTGTGTAAACAAGGTAAGCAAGGAGTATGTTTTATTTCACTCTTCAAACTTGGTAGATAATATGCACTCGTATTATGCCCACAGACTATTTATTGATCCTTCCTTGATTCTAAGTAAAGCGGCAGATCTAATTATTATGAGAGCACCTCGACCTTCAATTGTTTGTTTGATAATCGGAAATTACCCAGATATTCTTTAGATGTAATGTTTGCAACGAGTTAAATTTTTAGCCTCTGAAATCAGTCAGAATTTGCAAGTTTCATTGATGAACAATATGTAAAAAATATTCTCTGTCGTGTGTACCCAAATCAAACTGATGTCTTAGATCACTGTGTGTACAAGTTGTGGAGATATAGAGAAAAATGTTCACTTCATTGTTTTCGCAATGCGATTTCGACTCTCAAATAGCTGTAACTTTTCCAGTGTTTTGTAAAAAGTGCTTCTGTACGTTGAGGGAAGATGCTGAGAATATTTAGATATTACTGTGAGTAGTATATTATTATATCTTAAACATAATGGAGCAGGATTGTGAATCGGAACAACTTTTCATGTTGGAAATCTTGGTGGAGAATGTTGAGATTGACACTAGCAAGGTTCCAGAGACTCTTTCTCATAACATACCTCATCCTCCTCCTCTTAGAGTGGCTGTTTCCTTTGTCCACTTTGATCCTTTGGAAGTCTGTCAGAAGGAGCTACAAGAGCCTGAAAATATGGTGTGCTCTCCTTCGAAAGTAGTTGCCAACTTCAACAGTGGAAAGTCACTGCTATTCCCCATGTCGCTTGAAGAACTGAAGAAATCAGTTATCAATGAACCACTGTATGTAGTCGTATTTAGGAAGTTCGGTGATGACATACACACTGTAGGAGTGACCGATGTAAGAGTGAGAAAGATATGGGATGAAATAGTGAGAGAACTATCATGTCCTTGTGGTGATTATCAAATATCTCGGAAAATGAAAGGAAGTTATACTTTGCATGCTGAAGAGGGTGAAGAGCAAGTCGGTAAAGTGTCAATGTTCATTAGGATCTCTTGCATAGGAAAGTCAACCTTCACGCAGTTTCAAGTTTTTGAAAATAAGAAGTGTTTTCTCTTCAGACACAGTGTTCCCGTAAAAGCAGGGGATGCGGACAATGCAGGAATATCTTGCAGCAATAAAGCATACATTACAGAGGGAGCTGACGACGCCATGCCAGAAGGAGTTAATATTGTTCCCATGGCGCTGGCTGAAAGAGCTGAAGTTTTGGAAAAGGCAGAAACAATGGAAGAAGATCCATGCTCTTGCTCGTTTGGAGGCACTGGTGCAATGCCTCCGTCTTCACTAACTGAAAGTAAATTTAGTCCTGGCAGCAAATTGCGTTCATGGGACAAGCCGGCAGGATTTCAGCGATACAAAATGGATGATTTACTGCCAAAAGATACTTCATTTGGAAAGGACACTAGTAAGTGTATGGCACCACAACCGTGTCCTTGCGTCACGTCCAAAGATGCGGGTAAAGAGAACTTCTTGTTCACGCCGCTGCCTGATACACCCAAGTTGCCACATACGTGCAATGCAACCCAGCCTTGTCCCTGTGTCACGGGTGCGTTACCTGATCTAGGTACCAAGGCCTTCTCATTTAAGAAACGAGACAGCTTCGAGACAAAAGTGGACGCTTTTGCATCAGGAGAAATGGAAAACATCAAACTGCCTCAGAAATGTAAAGCACCTCAGCCTTGTCCTTGCGTTACAGGTGTACGTGACGAAAGAGATCAAAGCCAGAGTTATCCAAGAAAAACACGCGACGGGGGATTACCATCTCGTCTCACGGATTCTTATGGAGGCAAGCCCCCTTACGAGCCACGATTCATGGACATGGCAAAGAAGGAAATAAACCGCATGAAAGCTGCGTGCTATTGCTCTGACGATGACGCTGTCGGCTCGAAGGAAAGAACATACAAAGAGGACAGGGTATACAGAAGCGAGGAAGGCTCTAAAAGCGACGGAGAAATGCCACCGAGAGGTAATACTTTGGGAAGTCCACCGAGAACTCCCACCATAAGCAAAGTCAAAGCCCAAACGCAGAGCAATCCGGTCCTGTCCTCGAACAGACCGCAGTCGCCGACGAGGAAAAGGCGAGGAAAGAAAGGCAAGACAGTGGAGCCAGAAAACTTCAACCTTCAGAAGATAGAGACTCACACGGAGTGCGTGAAGAACCCAAATCGAGTACCGCACGACATGGGCTGGCAGTGGAAGCAGAAGTACATCAGGAAGGCCTACGGGAGGGGGTGGAAGCCCGGGAACATCAGAGCCAGCGTGCTGAAACAAATGAAGAGGGCCGTGGGGGACAGCCTGGAAGCTTCGGCGAAGAAGAAAAAGAAGAAAGCGCCCGGGAAGAAGAAGGACGAGGAGGGCGTGCCGACGATTCGCTTGCGGTACCACGCCGGCGTTTACTACGTGTCCATGAGCAACGAGGCGAAGAAGCCTGACGTGAAAGTCGGAGAGGAGAAAGACGACGTCAACGATCCCGTGAAGCTGAGGTTCTTCAAGACGGGAGACGATGAAGATTCCATGTCCGAAATGTCCGACTTTGAGGTGGAGTTCACCCCTCCTCCGCTACACGAGGATGAGACGCCGCCAGTCGAGGAAAAGGAGACGGTGACCGTCAGTCGGGCAACCCAGTGGCTGGACACGGATTTACCTCCACCGGCCACTCCAAAGAGCAAGGCAGACAGCAAAGGTGGAAAGAAGGGAAAGAAGAAGAAGAAGTGATCTAGTCTGTTTACGAATGCATTGACTCAAGTGTGCTCTGTGCTTAGGAAAAAATAACTTTTTTTAAAAAATATATATATACGTGTATAAATCTAGATCTAATCATGTTTGATTCTTGAACCAAAGGCACCAAAACTCAGGTTCGGAGTTAACGATTTTCACAATCACAAGTGAAACTAACTTACAGGTAATGTTGAAATGAATAAAAGTTTTCCAGTTGTGTCTGAAATATATATATTTCCTCTTAAAATATTCGGAAATTTCTCGTGATTATTTTTAGTTGTTATATTTTTCTCAACATTTATGAAAATCCACACGCATCGTTGCATGTGTGTCCTCTCGATAACTTATTGGCCAATCGCTGTCACCTTTTAATGAAGGGGTCTTGAGTTCGATTACCGGTAGAAGCACATTACACACCTGCCCATACTCCACTTTAAACTTTTAGTCCAAGTTACATGAACATAAACTTCTACTTCAAACACACTTTTATTCTTACGTACGAACGATATTGTGTTGATTAACTAGAAAATAATATATTCATGTATAGAATGTTTTCTTGCAGTTTCGATTGATTGATTGATTAAATTAGGTTATTTAATGTGGCTTTTCTGCCACTTTTGGCTGTTTGCGACGATAAGGAAGAGTGGTGATATGATGAAATTGATGAAGGAAAACAAACAAAGAACTTCCATGGCCAGGCCGGGATTCGAACCTGGGACTGCTTCGCCATGAAGATCTTGTTCGAAAATGATACATTGTTTTGCTATATTTCATGACAATAAATTGTATCTGAAAACTGAACAAGGAAATTCCAATTTTTCAGTAATGAAAGCTAGCTATAGGTAACGTACACATTATCATAAATATTAAATTTATTATAATTTTAATCAATCTTATTAACTGAAAGTACACCACCACAGCAAGACGGATAAGATTTAGATTGGTTTTGTTCATTTTATGCTAATTGGAACCAAATATACAGTGTAAAGTAAAATCTAAACCACTGTATAATGGGATTCCTCCGGAAATCGAAAACCTGGACTCCTTGATTGCAAGGTAACAGCGTTAACCACTACGGTAGCTGGGACGCCCAAAGGAAGGAGGGGGCTTGATCCTTTCAACGTTAGTAGTTCATCTTCGTAATACCTGATCAACAGAAAAGAAAAACTTATAATCAACATTTATACATTCGCATTCGTATGATGCGAGAAACTATTGTAAAATTTGATATTTACTTAATATATAGCTAACGTGAATATAAATTCCAGAATAATACTAAAATTGAACGCATTAGCAATTATGTATGCCAAGAAATTCCTTTTTCAATCTTGAACTTTTAATTTACTTTAAATGTGCACAAGATGGACGGACTTGAATAAAATTGTACCCAGTATACGTGCATGCATACATTCCTTACGCGCGCTTTGAACCTAGGGTGCATGAAGGCGGATCCCGTTACTACAAAAAGGTTCATGGCCAGCCTTCTCTATAGATTTCCTCAGCCCTTCCAAACGAATGCGAGATGCGACCGCTTTCTTTTATTTCATAGCCCCTACCCCGTCGAGATATATAAGACACTCCAGAACAGCGGATCATCAGAGCGAATACAAATAATAACTACGACAATCAACTGATTCTGATGCCGTTCGCTCAAGAGGAGATATGCGTTTATTATCGATAGATTGAGAAATAGGAGGGCCCCAGGTCCTGACGGCATTCCAAATGAAGTCATCAAGATTTTGAAGAACAACTTACTTGTTGTTCTTACAGACAGACACTTGAAAAAAAGTGGGAATATAATCAAAATCTCCATCAGCTATTCATTGATTTCAAAAAAGCATATGATTCGGTCAAAAGAGATAAATTATATAATATATTAGTCGAGTTTGGAATACCTAAGAAGCTTGTTAGTATGATAAAAGTATGCACCAGTGAAACAGAAAGTAAAATTCGTGTAGGTATTAATGTGTCTGACAAATTTACAATTCGTGATGGGTTAAAACAAGGAGATGCATTATCTCCATTGCTCTTTAATTTTGCCTTAGAATATGCTGTTAGGAAGGTAAAAGAAACTAACGAAAGACTAAAATTAAACGGTGTGACTCAGTTGTTAGCATATGTAGATGATGTAGACTTATTAGGTGATTATATAAATACAATTAAGAATAATGCTAAAATATTTTTCAAAACTGCTAAAGAGATAGGTTTGAAAGTTAACAAAGAGAAAACTAAATACAGGGAGGTTATTTCAGTCGTTTACCGCCAGCGTGTCGGCCGGTCGGCACCGTCTTCATTCAACAGGTTCCGGCAAATTGCGTTAGAGGAAGTCCGTAACAGAAACAGCTTGTTTTGTAATGTTTCCACTTTTCACAATTACAGTTACAATTACAATTGAAATAAGCACGTACCTTGTCGCAAGGATGCTGGAAAAGGTGTCCTCCCAAAAACAAATATTTCTGGCACCTGATTTCTGACATCTAATCTTAGATTAGACATCGCTTACTTTATCATCGGCGCATAAAGCGAACCGAAACCGTAAAATGATATTTAAAAGTAATAATAGTGATCACTAACCTGGTGTGTTATAAGAGATATTGAAAATAACCTCCTTCAACAGCAATACAACACGTTCCTTAGGTTCAAGAGATCCTGTCTCTCGTAATTGCCTGACCACTTTTCTGCAAGAGTTCGTTTTCACGTAATTATCGTACATAAAAACTCGATGTTCAAGACTATATTTGTTTAGCGGAATAACTAATGAATGAATAACAATTAAAACACAATAAAGCACTAGCACACCAACTCAATAACACAGTTTAAACAAAACGCGTACTGATAAACGCGAACAGAAGTGAACATGAATGAGCGTAGACTCACTATGTCTGGTAGCCGACAGTGTTGCTAACCATTTTCCGGCAATGTCCCTACAGACGTAGTCAAAATCTCCCTACAACTGACCAAATGTCCCTACGCCAAGTAAAGCGACTAAAAAAAAACATCACCCCATGAGCATGGAAAACAGAAGAGAAAATATACACATTTACTTACCAAATCTTTCTGCTCGGTGCTTCCACAATTAATGAAGGAGCGAATTTACAATACAGGACCCCTCCACGATTTTTTGCAATATTTCGCATACTCACTAATTGAGGCCTCCTAATCACGAATTTGAAGTTAAAATTTGGGTGTCACCTGTAGAAATTGCAAAATAAGTGAAATTGAGTGGTCCGCGATCGGCACGATTGATCATTATTTACTGGAAGATTTTGTGTTTCCAATACTTAAAAAACGAAATATACATTCCAGATATTACTACGACCCCAAATTTTAACTATGTTTGCCTATCCTAACCTAACCTAACCTTACCTGAATGGTTCGTGGGGCTATTCGTCAATGGTTTGTGGGGCTACCCGTGCATGGTTTTTCGACCCCAAATTTTAATTATGTTTGCCTTGCCTAACCTAACTTACCCTAACCTTACCGAGAATGGTCAGTGGGGCTATCCGTGAATGGTTTTGCGCTAATTGTGATTACGAACCGATACAAAATCTTATTTTCGTAGCACTTTAACTTCAAATGTTCATCATCGTAGACGCCATTTTCGCATCCTGCAATTTTACGATCGATGCACTGTTGCCAAACTTACCTGTAATCAATTCTGTCCACATTCCACATGTTCTTCTACATCGTGATTGTCACTGTCACATGTAATCACCTTCTTTAGGCAATATACCGAAATCCATACGTTTATTAATTACCCCACGAAATCCTCCTGCACACTTCACCTAAAGATCTGTACAACTAACAACTTTATTACTGTTCTCTTCCGCCATTTTTGCACCATCCATGCTCTCCAAGTACGAAATCAACAGTGTGGCAACGCTGTAGACAGCGTAACTAATTGCGAACGTCAATTGTTCATATCAACAAATATGGCTACCATACTTGTATACGGAGAATCATAGCGACAATTGAAAAGCTTATTTTACAACTTCTACACGTTAATGAACAATTTTTTCACCTCACCCCAACATGTTAACTTGAGATAAATCATCACGACTAATTATTTCGTGAGTATAAGACGTAGCATAGAAATTACAGAAGGGTCCGGTATTGTAAATTTTTGCCTTAATGAATAATAGGGGTGTGCGGGACAAAATTTTTTGGGTCGGGACGGGAATTTTTTTTAAATCCCGACATTCGGGACGGGAAAAATTTGCAAACCAGGAAATCTCGAATTCTACACGTCATTTTCACTTTAAGTGATTGTTTTTGCATTTCTAGAATAAAAACTTGCAATTTATGATAAGTTCCAGAAACTTACAATGCAGAAAACGTCGAGAATTAACGACTTTTTAAAGTGACCATTAGGTATTTCCCGATTGCTTGGGATCGGGAAGTCATTTCCCGAAGTCGGGATCGGGACGGGAATTTTTTTTCCCCCATTCCCGGTCCCGACTTTTCGGGATCCCGCACACCCCTATTGAATAACGTTGAATCATGTACTGTTGATTATGTTATTTGAAGTCATACATGCTGCTGCTGTGAAGAGATAGGTGTTGGTTGGTGATGCTGTATTTCTTGCAGTCTTGAACAATTCTGGACCCATTTTATTTCTCTTTTTTGTTTTTGTATCACTTAGGTAGCATTGAAAATATTCTTTCCGTTCCCGTGTTAGAATGTGGCAATGTTTGCACTATTTTCGCGAGAGTGGAAATGTTTTCAAAAAAGAACTTGCCTTGAAATTTCTTGGTAACCGATAACATGTTCCAAAATTCTGATGGAGATTTGTTAGTTAGTTCTTTTTTTCTCCTCCTCGCTAAAGTATCCAAATAAACTAATCCATTCATTCCAAACCGAGCACGAAGAAAGTGCAACTGACTGGCGAGTAAACTTTGCACCTTTGCACAAGAAAATGTTATTTTCCAAGATTGAAAAAAGTCCCTACGTTTTCCCTCATTTGGCAAAATCTGCCCCTACGCGGGCGAAATATAGTGAAAAGTCCCTACGGTTGGCATCACTGCCGACACTGTCGCATTCGTGCAGTATGAAGCGCCGTCTCGTGGCTGACAACTCCTCCGATAAGCTGCCGGTGCTCTCGCGACAACTGAGGATAAAGTAGCGATGTCTAATCTAAGATTAGATGTCAGAAATCAGGGGCCAGAAATATTTGTTTTTGGGAGGACACCTTTTCCAGCATCCTTGCGACAAGGTACGTGCTTATTTCAATTGTAATAGTAACTGTAATTGTGAAAAGTGGAAACATTACAAAACAAGCTGTTTCTGTTACGGACTTCCTCTAACGCAATTTGCCGGAACCTGTTGCATGAAGGCGGCGCCGACCGGCCGACACGCTGGCGGTAAACACCTGAAATAACCTCCCTGTATATGCTTACAGGCCGAAACCAAGTGTTAGGTAATTATCAAATCTAATTATTGATAACAACTCGTTTGAACCAGTTTCCAAATTCAAATACTTAGGAGTAATATTAACAAATGAAAATTTTATTAAAGAGGAAATAAAAAGTCGGCTTAATTCAGGAAATGCATGTTACTACTCTCTTCATAAACTTTTGTCTTCTCGTTTAATATCTAAGAAACTAAAAGTTAAAATATACAAAACAGTAATTTTGCCTGTAGTATTATATGGATGTGAAACTTGGTCCCTTACATTGAAAGAGGAACATAAATTGAGAGTATTTGAAAATAAGATCCTTAGTAAAATATTTGGACCTAAAAGGGATGAGGAGACAGGTGAGTGGAGAAGGTTACATAATTTAGAAGTACATAATTTGTATTCATGTCTAGATATTATTAGAATAATTAAATCAAAAAGACTTAGGTGGGCAGGCCATGTGGCACGAATGGGAGAGGAAAGAGGAGTTCACATTATTCTTGTTGGGAAACCTGATGGTAAGAGACCTATAGGAAGGCCAAGACGAAGATGGAGGGACAACGTTGAGATGGACCTAAAGGAAATCGGTAGGGATGGAAAAGAGTATATAGAACTTGCTCAAGATAGGGACAGATGGAAGGCCTGTGCTGCTGCAGCCATGCACATTCGGGTTTAAGAAGGCTAGAGAGTTAGTTAGTTAGTTAACTTACTTGGTGACCTTCAGCTACTTTATAATCAGTGTTTACTCCAGGGGATCTTCCCCAATACGTGGAAATTGGCCAGACTTGTGCTCTTTTTAAAGGCTGCTAAAAGGGACCCAGTTCTCGTCAAGTCATACAGGCCGATATGTTTATTGGACACCCTGGGAAAAGTTTTTGAAAGACTTTTTGCCAAACGCTTAAACGAGAGATTAATCCTTAGCAACAACTCTGAACGGCAGTATGGCTTCCAGAAGGGACGCTCCACTGAGAATGCAATCAATATGGTGACACAGATTGTACAACAAGATCTCAGGAAATATGTCCTTGCTATAACTATTGATATAAGTGGAGCGTTCGACAACGTCTGGTAGCCGTACTTGCTTGGAGAACTTCAAAGACTTCGTATACCAATGGCTTTATATAATGTTATAGAGGATTACTTAAGCAATAGGAGCAGTGGCGTATACTGGGTCAAAAACCTGGACTATCGCACCATATCGTAGTCTTCGAATGAACAAAATTTGCTGGTGAGGGTGTTTTTGTATTATTTAACTCATTTGGGGTGGCGGGTTGAAGTGATGTGACTCTGTGATTAAAAATATATATACCTCATAAATAAAACATGGAAATGTACACTGTCAGTAAGGAAAGGATTTCAAGAATTTCATTATTATTTGCATAAATAAGAGGCCCATATTGTGAAATATTTTCTAGGCCTATATACTAGAATAAATATAAAATTTGAATACCTATTTTCACGATTTTAAGTTCGAGTACTCCTTGTTGGCGCAGTGGTAACGTCGTTGCCTTGAAACTAGGGGTTCCGGTTTCGATACATAATGGTTTAGATACCACTTTAACTATAGGTCCGATCCCCATTACCTTATCTGTTCATAAAGTGGACATACAAAAAAAAATACACAACGATTTGGAGCTTATCGTCATTCGTAAGCCGAATAGACAGCTTGTTATTTCAGTTCACTACACAACACAGCACATATCATTCACAAAAATACAATCCACTCACTACTGTATTTACACTCTGCCTCTAAATAAATTCCACGCACAAGGACCACTCAACGCGATCTAGACTAGAACTGGTCCTTGTCATTTCGGTATTTTTTAGATGCACTCATAAACCATTCCCGGTCAGCCAACAATTTTCTACTCCCCTCTGTATCTCTAGTTGTTTGAAGGTCAACAACCTCTTTTTCAACTTCTCTGCAAGCGTTCAATGATGTTCTTGTCCCTGCCATATGTCACATTCCCTTGCCTGCGATAATTTGGCTTCAAAATCCCCCGTTCCTGGGAAAATTACATGCTGGGAAAAATTGGTTTGCAACATTGACCCAGACTGTTGAGGAAGTTCAGAGGGTGTTTTCTCCCGCCACATGCAACCCTGTTCCCTTTCCTTAACAGTTTGGCTCCACAATTCCTCGATCCTGGGGAAATTACATGTTGGAAGAAAATGGTTTGCCAACATTGATCGAGTGATCTTTGTGGTATCCCTGTCACGCTGGCCCGTCACCCCCGTGGATTTGCCCGCTGGCGCTGGGCCAGCCGCCTCGCGAATTCAAATAAAGCGGGCATTCTTTCCAACTCCTAAGATATCAGGTTCATCTTCTTATTGAAATGAACAATTTTATGCACATTTTCTGATAGATATTTTTTTCTGTATTTTGGTCACTGAGTCTGGGCTTCGCAGATAGCCTAGATAGCCCCAAATATACGCCTCTGAATAGGAATGTTCAATACACATGGGGTACAGCCAGTATAAATAGAAATATCAATAAAGGCTGCCCTCAAGGTTCGGTATGGGGCTCATACTATGGAATGTCACGATGGAGCCAATTCTGGTGGAGCTCCTGCACATGACTGACGTAACTGATGTAGTTGCATACGCTGATGACCTACTAATTATCTTCAGTGTCGACAATCGTAGAGACCTTGAAACGAAGACTAATAATGTTATGTTAAGACTTGAAGAATGGTCATCAAAAAGTAAGCTAACAATGGCTACTGAAAAAAAACCATCAGATATTGCTAAAAGGCAAACTACAGAGATCTCCAGTAATAAAGCTTAGAAATTGTTCCATTCGAATTGCCTTGGAAGTCAAGTACTTATGAATATTAATCGAGACACAACTGGGTTTTCGTTCCCACATAGTTAATATCTTGACGAAAGCAAAAACCACTATGCATAACATTATGAGCATGGCGTACCGGTTGCCTTTTGACATAGCAATGCTATATTACAGAGCGGTGTTTGTGCCGACCGTATGTTATACATCCTCTACCTGGGCAATGATGACCCTCAACCAACATGTGAAAGTCAAGTTACGGGCAGCACAGAGGAATATCTTCTTGAGAATACTTGGCACCTTTCGGACGTCCGCCACAGCTACTGCAATAGTAATTGCTGGTGTTCTTCCACTGGATTTCGAGGTTCAGAGATACGAAGCCAGATACTGGCTGAGGAAAGGGTAGCATAATAAGATCATAGCCCTTCTTGGTCAAAACCTCAACACATCTCAGGACATCGATCAACACTTAGAAAATGCCTGGAAGATGGAATGGGATCAGCATCCCGGTTTCGGACGTACCAAAGGGTTTCTGCCGTTGGCGAAGATAAGACCTAAAAACTCCTTCTTCCGACCATCAAAGGGTATTACTCATTTCATTACAGGGCATGGCCCTTACGGTTCTTATTTAAAGAGGTTCGGACTAAGATCTGATGATAAGTGCCAGAAATGTGGCATTTTAACTTGTGAGAAATTTGACGACGTCCGAATTCGGCGTCTGAGGACTAATTTAAGAAGAGGCTCATTCCAACAGATGGCGAGCTGCCAGCAGACCTTCAATATCGTCAACAAGCTTGCAGATATAATATCAAGTTATGAGGAATTAGAGTATAGAAGATCTGACCCCACAGAGAGATATACCACTCTTGGCTCTACTATACGTAGGACTGTCGCAGTTCAGGACGTACCTAGGAGATCAACTCGAGTACTGAGATCAGCCATTACTATGACCACTGAGGAAGATCATCAGCAAGAAGAGATCAGGTACTACGAGACAGGACCAACTTCCCTTAATAGAAGACGTTTCTTCATAACTTCCATTAGAGGTAAACAGCTGGAAGAACTTGAAGCAGATTCATAGTGCAGACCTGATTCCAACACGAGTGGATGATGTGCAGCAGAAGATGACAAGCCACTCCCTAAGCTTCTGGGAGAGCAGTCCATTTTACATTACTTTTTGTTCTGCATCTTGTGGTGGGCCTTCTTGGTCCGCCCGCAGTTCTCATCTTGTAAATTTTCTATATTATTATATTCTCTCTTACTGTATATTATTCCATGCTATATATAGTTCCTGGTGGTCTTCATTTGAAGGCCACTCCAGTTTTCTACGGGCCCTATTGGACCCTGAATTATTCTCTCTATATTTTATGTATTATATATTATTTTATATTTATCATATGAATCTTTTTCTATATTATACTTATGTATGCTTCTCGAAAACTTCTCTAGATTCTCAAACTCAAATTTCAAACATCTCGGTTTTATCTTAGGTACCGAGATTTATATTACTCGCTTATCTTCTTATTTAAACTGGTGTAGAAGCGGAGATTCCCAGAACCTAGTTAACCACTCCAAAGTATATCCTTCACTCCAGGGACACGAAGAATACCGCACCAACAGAAGAATGCAGAAGCACCAACGACAAATGATAGCTGAGTGAGAGGGTATAAGAAGTGAGAGTGGCGAGTGGTGGCGGAGGTTCGCACCTTCGTGTCCCTTTAATTCAATATTAAATAAGTCGATAAGAATGAAAGATGGTTTGTTTTTTATTCAACATAGCTGTATATGCACTTTATTAATTTTTTATTCCATTTATAATCAATCCCGAGATCATGACCTCGTAGCACACTTTCTATCTTCCAAATGTAATTGATGTCATAAGAAGGTTGCATTAAACGAGGCAATTTGCGGCTTGAAACAGTGACATACGCGGTTAGAGTCTTTCAATTAGTGTGGCATAAACCATGCGACAGTACGACCATAGGACAAACTGATTCTTATTTCTCGTGCGACGTGACAGCAAGATGCCGCATGCGGCAGCAGCCTAACAGAATGTGTCAATCACATGTTACATGTTGCCTCGGTGGAATTATAGCTCTAGGACTACTACTGCATTCAGCATCGAACGAGAAATACGAATCAACTTGGATTTTTCACACATTGTCGCATGGTCTTATGTTGTTTCAACAGTGGGGTATTTAAGAAATTTCCAGAGGAGAGGGGGATTTTACTGACAGTCTAGAGAGAGCATGAGACAGTGCTTTTTATATATATGCTCCTGATTGGCTATTTCGAGCGCCTGCTATGAAGCTTAGAAAAGTCAACTTTGAAAGTGACCAATAATGAACCTACGAGCAAGCTCACAACTTACGTGATTTTGTATACACAGTAACTTTTCCTCCACACACACACATATACGTATATACATATATACGTATATACATATATATAAAAATAGCGTAGGTGACAATAAAAACACCACAAATAAAAGGAAATGACTATATTTCGAGGCTAGTACAAAATATACCTTTGTGGCCGATAGAGGAGAGGGGTTGCGGGGGAATATCTCGACAATTTTAAATGGTTAATGAGGTCACTTTACACTTTGTCTCATGTCACTCAACTTACAAAAAAAAGCTTTGAACAAAACATATTTTTTATAATTCCTGAAAAATTGCCGATTTAAATTTGCATATTTACAAAGAAAAGGCCAAGTCCACTTTATGATCAGAACAGCTAATCGGAATTGAGCCTACAGTTTTTAAGTTTGATTTTGACACCCACCCCCAGAAATCTAGCCTGAGACCTAACTTTTGGGGATCTGAAACGAACTTTGGCATAACGTGTGGGGGAGGGGGCAGAATCAGAAAGTTTTCTACCCCATTAAAAATAGCGCACAAGACTACTTTGCAAATTACTGTTTGCGAAATCATAAAAATTACTCATTAACTTGCTTCTCAGGTCCCAGGAGTTCCATTAGCTTCTTAATTTAGAATATTTGTGCCCCGCCAAGTTACGCCTAATTAATCAGGGACTCCTTGAATACAAGACATTAGCGATTACCACTACTATATATCTAACGCCAATCATTGTGTATGTTATTTCATGACCAATTGTTGTTGCGTAACTGATGAAGCGAATGAATTTATTATCGATTCTTCTGTATTTTTAGTTGTGATATTTTACAAATGTGTTTAGCTTGCTGAAAAATTACAAAACTACCAACTTGACAATTCAGTGATGTTGAACGATTATGTGTAACATCATTACTAGACTAGATACATCAAGCCAAGGCTGTATAATTTTCCATTTTTTTAAATTTTTCATGGACAACCAACAATTAAAAGGAACTCACCACTTTACTGCTACTGCCTTCTTGTGTAGATACACTTGAAATTTTCAGAATCGATCGTTTGATCAACACAGTTTTCACAACCACCGTCAGTTTTGAACGCAGATTCCCGATATTGCAGTCTGGGACTCGTAAGGATCGCTTTATTCACTAACATTCCAGCTTCACAAAGAAATATAGCACATTGTTCTTTAAAAAAAACACTTTTTTTTTTTAAAGAAAAAAAGACTTCGTAAAGGACAAAGATCAATGTAACTTTCACATTCACTGCGTTGGCATTTTCCTGCCAAATTCCGTGGACAATGAAAAGGGAAGGGTGGAGGTGGTCTTCAACCCTGGCCACTTATTTCACAGTTTCAGGAATATAGCAGCGCTTGAGGCCACATCTGCGTTCGAAAAATCGAGCTTCCAGTTGTCTGACAGAAAAATGTTGCAATTGAATGGTGAAGTAGGAGACAGTAGCTAAGTTGCCAATAATTTCTTGTCCCCGCCCCCAAATAGTATTCCCCCGTGGATAAAATGTATCAAGCAGAGAGGGGGACACAAGTATCCAGAAGGGGGAATTCACCCCATCCCCCCCACAACTACCACCCTGTGTTTCAATGGCAGTTGAAAACACAATCGCAAGTCACACATTTCTAAATGTTGCCTCAATGAAATGTGACGATCTGTTCAATATATTTTGAGACAATTCCTCATCAAAAGAAAGGAGTTTGTAACAGCCCAAATGCAATTATTCTTCCACCACGTATTGTGCGCAATATGACAACATTTTGAATTACAGATTCCAGGAAACCAAATAGTAGGCGTAAATATTTCACTCAAGGTTAAAACTAAATGTTCGTTTACTAATAATAAATACAATAACTGGTTGCATGCACTATCTACTAAATGAGACAGATAAAAAGTCTGCGTTCTTCACTGAATTACAAATATTGGTTGAATCGTACATAAAAAACGAAGCCACATTACAAATCGCAAAATCAGTGTTATCACTTCAGAGTTGCTTTCGGGGAGAAAATCGCTGAAATTGTACGCTTATGAGTTTACAGTACGTAATGTTTGGTCGCTAGTGTTCAAAGGAACATCGTTCAGTGTTTCATATGTAGAAAAGCACGTTGTGAGAACGACTTACGATCTCACTACCAACGGTTCCAATTTTTAAGCTCTAGCTTTGGCATGGACTATTCATTTTCATTTAATTACCATTATCCTCGTCGTCGCGATGAGCCAAGGAAGGACGGAAAGCGACGTAAAATAAGAAAAATACCAATACAAAAATACAAATCCAAACAAACCAATCATTTGATTGTTGCTAATTTCCATTTATTAATAAATTTAATAACTTTCCAGCCATGATTTTCGAATCCACTAAGTTATTTCATATTGAGTACAGGTTTTAGTAATTTAAAATGTCTAATTTTGAGAGAAGCACTCATACGAGTATAACTATATTACTTACGCATGTGTGTCTGCGGTGTCTTAAATGTGTGCAATTTCTTGCTTCCCAAAACTTTTCGATTTCTGGAAAAAATACTCAGTTTGCAGTACAAAACTATGTTTTTGATCCGAAAGCAATAATTAAATTTTGAACTTTCTACTGTGTTTTTAACGGGTGAACGATGTTTGAGTAATGGTCTTCGTGAAAAATACGTGAATTGGAAGAAAGGTAACCTTTAAGAGACAAATATTTGCAAAACATTACAACAATTAATTTTTTTAGGGTCGTCTTCCAGTTACATATTCCACTTAATAAGTACCTAAATAATTGATTTTCATTGCATTGTCCATATGTACACTCTTAGAAAGATGAAGGCAAAATAATGGAACAACTTGATAAACATCGTAACAAATTTTATTTCTTGAAATAAAATTATATAGTATAAACATTACATATATTACAGTTTTTGTTTTTTCTACATTAGTAGAGTTCTTCTATTTACATTTCATTACAACATTTATACATAACGTCCACATATCACCTAGATCCTTTGTTCATTGATATGTATTCTTTTGACCCAAAATTAACTCAATACAAAACAAGATTTATCTGCATTTTAGCTTACAGTTCAATGTGTATAGGTATGCGTTTGTGTACTTTTTCAGTTTACAACATAAATTTGACCGATAATATCCACGTATCCTTCTCTCAAACCCTTATGAACAATGTCTAAATGTATCACTAACCCAACGGTTCTTAATGCATATGCATTTGAATGTTTAAGTGGACAGTCATGAATGGGCGCATGGAGGACTGAATAAGTTATGTTCTTCAGTGTTTAAACTTCAGACAATGTATTTGCACAATTGTGAACGTGTATAATATTTTACATGATTATGGACTTTCTTGGTACGTTCTAGCCTTCTCGCTATATTAATGTAATAGCACCAAAGTCATGTCATGATGCTCTGTTGATAGTTTTTTTTTGCATTAAGTGTGCTTTACCAGAACTGTTGTAAGACTGATCAATTTAGCATACATACGACTTAGTTCATTCACTTATATTCCTTTTTGTACAAACAAATTTACTTTAATTAGTTTTTACTTCATTATGTACAATTCTCACAATGCGCGTGCCACTGTGGAACATTGCACATAATTTTAATCTCCAAGTAAAAATAAAGTGAAAGTTAGAATAACGCTGGGCCTTGAAATCAAAGTAACGTGGGTTCGATTCTCGGTGGGGGCTTATGTCAGTGGTTGCGATCATACCTCTGTGCATGAAGTAACTTGAGGAATTCAATGCTATTTGAAAATAGCGTCAAAGAACTATAACCAGCTTTGAGCTGAATTCGTACTTGCAACCGAGAAACTAGTGAATGGGGATTTTCTTCATATTACGAATGGTATCGATACCACGATAATGACACCAGACATTTTTGAGAACTGTTGAGACGAGAACGAGACAGGTCATCTGTAAAATCGAAACGAGATTAAGAATATAAAGTGAAGTTGATAAATTGGAATGTAAGACAAAAAAAATCTTCTAAATATTACACGTTTTATCCGAAAATACCAAAAGCGTGATAATTACTTATGCCATAAAATGGATACTTTTATTTATTTTAATCGGTTATTTTGTACTTGTACTTCCTGGTTCGAGAAGAGACTAGACTGTATTCTGTTGTAACTCAACACGAGAACGAGAACGAAACAAATGCAATAACTTGTGCATAATAGAATATAAAGTCAAGGTACTTTACATGTGTCATTTATCTTGATGTACTTTGCTTTCGAGATATTACGGTAATTACTAATTAGAATCAATATATAACTTGAGAAGGAACTTAATTTGATAAAGTTCCATGTTAAAAAAATAATCACATTTTCGTTGGACACTAGGAAAGCAAACTCCTTCTTAGACAGCACATGCTTTGTTCTATTCAGTAGCTTGACCAGGATTTGTTTTTCTTAGGGGCGAGCTAAACTTGATGCTTCATATAGGAAAAATACGAGTAACATGTTCATATTTTGTAAAGTGGCGAAATTTCGTACTTAATAACTTTCATAAGTTAATTGACCGTGTAATGAATGTTACCTGAAGTAAAATTTATGCATTGTGGTTTTAATTCACATTATTAGGTTAATTTTGTATATTTTATTTTTATACATATTATTCTACAACAAATTTGTAGAGGGAGAGAGAAACGATATAAACTTTGTGTATTCCTGTAAGTGCATCTAACGTTCTCCAGTTGTTACTTAAAAATATTTTTTTGTCCGTTAATTTCGAGGTAGCTGTTGTCTTCATAGAGTAAAAGAAGTTCAATGTTTGACAGATCAAACAGACCACTTTAAAAAGTACTGTAAATATCCACCCGTAGTTCAAAAGGCAGAAAAATCTTCATAATTTTCAACATCATATGTCATTTTGAACAAAAAATGAAGTCATATCGCCGCAGATGGTAGTCTTTAGGGAGGGGGGAGGGGGTGTTGGTATATGTACACAGACTACTAGTTAATTTACAATTAACGAATTTCCAAATATTTTGTGTCTGGTATGTCAAAAAGAAAGTTGTTCGCTGTGCGTTGCATCGAGCGATGAAAGAACATAATGTGGTGCGCAGGTAGAACTTCACACAATTTCCATCACGGTCACAGTGGAGAAAGATTACAAATAATTGAGTTGTGTATTGTGAATAAAATTTGTAAGATTAGCAGGAAATGTTCTTTGTTGGACAAAAAATAAGCTCTCAACGACCATGTTACATTTTAAGCTTTAGTACTAAGATATATAGATTATTCTGAAGTATGAACCATTTAGTACTGAGTACTGAAGAAATTGACAAATAAAAATTAAATTTGTACATTCAGAGAAATATGTAATGTTCGTATTTTTAAAATGCAAATGAGATATATAAGATAAGTAATAAACTTTTCCAACTCGAAATCTAATCTCAATTGACTTCGACACAATTTATTGACGGTAGAAAATGTTCCATACGCATTCACTCTACGAAACAACATAAATGTCTTCAATGTACATAACAACTTCACGAGATAAAGTTATGAATTCCCTAGCTGTCATATGTTAACTATGTTATCACATTTTATAAACAAGGGAAAACTTGGAAAATGCCATTTCAGTAGACCAACCGTTCTGATTTTAGCAAATATGGTGTGTAAAAACTGTAAATTATGCACACTTATTCACGTCTTCTTTGCCCTTTTAGCAAATGGAGGACGGAACAACAAAATGGCTCACGTGACATGTATACTCCTACTCAGCTTTAGTTACTGAGCTAACAGTCAGACATAAAGCGGAGTTTGAAACGAGAAAACGGACAATGAAATAATTTATGTTTTACAACCTTTAGTTCTACCCGAGGCGAATTTCATATTAATCATGATGCAGTGTAGCGAGAGTTTCTTTAAAACCTCGTTAAACAAAAGTTAAATCTGTCACTTTTGTATGAAAGGATAACAGAACCAGTACGAGCCCTCAAAGTAGTGAAAATCTCAGTTCACGTACGTTATACATTAGTAGCGAACTTCAGGATTTGGTGTAGAGATTATATCGAGACGAAACTAGTCTCGGTCTCGTGTGGAGTTGCAAATGCCTGTCTCGATCTTGATCTAGTCTCGATTTATGAATCAAGGTGTCCTGGGTTCGATACCCGGTGGAGGTACACTGCACAGTGGTTTGGATCTCACTTTAAACTGTAGGTTCAGTCCAGATTGGCCTATACGTGTATAAAGTGGACCTAAAACACAACAATTCAATTCAATTCAATTTAATTTATAATAACCCCAGTGGCGTGTTTGTGGATCGTTTAACGATTGTTTGTGGTTCGACAAACGACGGTCAACAAACTCGCCATTCGATGGACCCACTGCCAGGCTTACAGCTTAATGACCTGGCAAACTTTCGAACTGAAGTGCACAGTCGTTTGTTTTCTCTTCTCGCTTCCCTTCTCTCATGCCTTGTGACAGTGCTGCACACTTTGGCACAGGAACATGTGAACAATGCAAGTCGTTGATTGAACATCTGGATTTGGATATTAAAGCATCACAAGATATTTTTACAGACTTTTTGCATGGCGGTGACGAAAAGAATTCGACTCGTCCTGCTCTTCTGGTTCTTCGCCTTCCTCGATGTTTCCAGGTGGCTCTTCTGGCGGAGGCTGGTCCTCGGTAGGTCTGATGGTAAACGTTACGCAGTATCGCTTATTCTTGTCCAATCGTTCCGTTGGAAGGGAAATAATTTGCTTCTCTCCACCGTGGCTTAACTCTAAAGTAACAGGTTTTGCCGGATCGACGTAGCGAAGACTTCTAGGAGGCGAGTTTCGAGATACTTTTGTCTCAATGCGCGGCAGAAAACCTCGAGCGGTTATAGTTTTGGGAATTTGGTGATGATTTAGTCTTGTAACTGAAAGAGAGAAGAGGAAATGAGGAGACAAGAACTACAAAATAAAGCGTATACAGTGAGTGATTTATAGAGTACTGACCTTCAGCAGAAAAGGCTTAAATCCAGTGGCGTGCGGTGCTAAATCAGGCAGGGGAACAGGTGACATGCACTTGCCCCCTCCCCTCCCATACGTATCCTAATATAATACAGTAGACCAAGTAAAATTCAACCCTTGTTCAAATGAACCAAATAAACATACGAAACATATGCTAAAAAATTTCAGAAGTCACATACATGAAGCACGTTAAAATTATGAAAATACCAATGTTAAAGCAAATATGATATAATGTAAAGAAAACATTAAAAACAAAATTGTTGATGCGCAACATAGGAAACATTAATAAAAGCAATTTATGAGTGATCAGAGAAAAAATGTTTTGTCGAAACCGGTTTCATCTCTCTATTTGTAGATTAAGTTGACATTTTTTTTTATACTTGAGCATTGTAATTCAAACGTCTTCAATGCAATAATGGCAATCAGATGGCCGAGTTTTTTTATGACGTCCACTCATGGGCGTCCAGAAGGGGGACAAGGGGGGCCTTGTCCGCCCCCCCCCCGGAAAATGAAAGTCAACCAAAAATTATATATTTGTCACATATAATTTCATTTCAGCCACAATAATATGTGTTAATTATTGCATGAATATGATAAATTCAAATTTAAGCAATGTTTTTTTGAGGGTACAACACTATTATTGGGGAAAAGGTACCTTGCTTGTCCCCCCTGGAAAAAAATGCCTTCCTTTGCTTTCCCTGGAAAAAATCCTGCGGACGTCCATGCGTCCACTACATTTGTAGAAATTGTGACAAAACCCGAACTGTTCCAAACTCCCTTCTCGGGAACAAACAAGGACAACAATAATTTGCCACTGGAAGAGTATACAGTTACAGAGTTGTAGTAACTTGCTTGAAAATGTCTTGTGTACGATTTAGTTTTAGTTTTTAATTCGGTTAGGATAGGTGTTGGTTTGCTGTCTTTTCTGTAAAGTTCAATGAACTAAAAGCTTTCGTCTTCAGCCGGTCGATCATACAACACTCACAACATTCGCTTTGTCCTGCCGCTCCGTGCGTCTTGGGGCTGGTGGAACAGGTGGATGCGAGCTGTTCCCTCGGAAGCTATTTCGCAGCGGTTAGCAAAGGCATTTAGCAGACGCTTAGACTGTAGAAGATTTTTCCAGTTTGTTATGAATGACAGACGCAATTTTGCAATGAGATTAGGAAACTATAGACTTACTACACTCAAAACCATCACTACGACGCAATTAAACTTTAGCACATAGCAAAAACTCGAAGGAAAACGAATTCGCTATGTCTCTCGTAGGGAACAGCTAGAGAGTTCAGCTTCCGCGGCACCATGAGGATCCTTTACCTTCGCGCATGGTCGGAAATACTCGGCAACAGACAGCAGAGCGTGGGACGACGAGGGTGGGTGAAGTAAACAAACGTCCAGTCACGGTGAAAGTTTTTCTTCGGCGTGTTGATTTCGGAAGAAAGAAGTGTTCTTATTATGTAATTATAGATAATTTAAATAGCTAAAAAGGGCGATAAGTAGATGGGAACAGCCTGTTCCCTCTGTTCCATGGAGGGACCGCCACTGCTTAAATCCAATTCATTATTTCAATCGAGGTTTTATCTACAGGGTGGCTCAATAAGTCACTTAACACCCTCAGTACAAGGCCACTGCAGCGCGCAACATGGAAATGGTGATGACCAATCGTTATCAGGCCAAGGGGGAACCACATTGACGCCACCCACACGGTCGGCGGCCATCTTGATGTCCGCCATCTTGAATTCAACTTCAGAATTTTAAATGGGAAGGGGGTCGTGCGACATATCAAAATGGGCTAGAATTGCACGAGAAATGCAATGGTGAAGGTTTTTTCGACGTACCTTTAACCAGTAAAACATTATGGCTGAATTCTTGTACCAATTTGCTCCTTTTCGAGGTGTTAGAAAAATGTCTTAAAATTTGTTTAGCGTTTCGGTAATGCATCGAGATCAAAGTGACTTCTATGGAGAGACGTTCGCATGCCTTTGCACATTATTTTAATCGGATACATCCATGAAGAGCTGTGCATTATGAATGGTTGTCGCGAACAATTTACAGTGTGACGCTTCCATTGAATTAAAAGTCCTTCACAGTGACAAGGCTAATGTTTATGTTCATAAGGAAGTTCATAAACAGAATATGATAACTAACTTTGGACAAAAACTGGTTCATAACGTTCCCATAAGTGTTCTGGTGTTCTTCCCTATTGAAAAAACTCTGTAAAAAGTACCTTCTTCCATAAGCAAGGATGAAAAAAACTGTTTATTTAACAAATCCAAGTAGCCCTAAGCATTTAAGGTTCCGTTGATGGAAAATTGACTAACCAATCGTGTTCCACACAGCACGCCACACCATTAACTTACCAACACTAACCATTCAGCTTTGATCTGTCGAAAATGGGTTATCAGATAAAAATCATCGAATAGTCTGTTTATGAACTTCCTTATGAACATAAACATTAGCCTTGTCACTGTGAAGGACTTTTAATTCAATGGAAGCGTCACACTGTAAATTGTTCGCGACAACCATTTATAATGCGCAGCTCTTCATGGATGTATCCAATTAAAATCGTGTGCAATGGCATGCGAACTTCTCTCCCTAGACGTCACATTGATCTCGATGCATTACCGAAGCGCTAAACAAATTTTAAGGCATTTTTCTAACACCTCGAAAAGGAGCAAATTGGTACAAGAATTCAGCCATAACTTTTTACTGGTTAAAGATACGTCGAAAAAAACCTTCACCGTTGAATTTCTCGTGAAATTCTAGCCCATTTTGATATGTCGCACGACCCCCTTCCCATTTAAAAGTCTGAAGTTGAATTCAAGATGGCGGACATCAAGATGGCCGCCGACCGTGTGGTTGGCGTCAATGTGGTTCCCCCTTGGCCAGATAACGATTGGTCATCGCCAATTTCAAATTACATGCCGCAGTGGCCTTGTACTGAGGGTGTTAAGTGACTTATTGAGCCACCCTGTAGAGTAACTAGCACAGATTTAGTCTTCTGTAAAACTGATAACTGACGTCATACTCGTACATACATCATCATACAGGGTTGCTTATTTAGTTTATTTATTTAATTTAATATCTTTGTCATATCATACTATAAATCTACGCGTTGATCAATATTATGTTAATATTACAAGTAAATAATTGCGCCGCAGTCAACGATAATTTGTTAATACATAATGTTCATCTAACATAATAGACAGTGAAATGGTCTTTTAAATGTTTTATAACAAACCTGAAATGGACAATACCTTGATTTTATCTATTACAGCCTAACATTTTCATTTAAAATGTTAAAATAAATAAAATGGAATACAAATTAAACAATTAGGAGTGCATCCAGAGTTGGAAGAATCTTTACGATACTTTTTTTTATTCATATTACGAGGTTTATTTTTTAATTAGGGGCCGTTTTGCGCTCACGTTGGCAACACTGCATGCCTTGCACGTAAACAGACCCATTTCACGTTATGAAACGCTTGGTGTGGTTGTGGTGGACAATGGAAGTGGTGCAGGTGATTGAAAATCCCGCCGAGTGTGAGATACGATTAGTGATCAGGTTTTTGACTGCGAAAAATGTGAAAGCGGCAGACATTTATCGCCAGTTACGTGAAGTGTATGGTGAGAATGTCATTGTTGAAGGCAAGGTGCTTAAGTGGGTACGTCTGTTTAAGGCCGGTCGCACGAATGTTCATGACGAACCACGATGTGCTTCTGATTGAGTTTCTGCCGAATGGACAAACAGTTAAGGCAGCTGTGTATTGCAAGACTCTCAAGAAACTTCGACGAGCAATACAGAATAAACGACGAGGAATGCTGTCTTCCGGTATCATGTTGCTACACTACAACGCACGGCCACACACTAAAACGCCACACAGTCGCTCATTCACTCATTTGGCTGGGAGCCGAT